>NC_037539.1:39666550-39688732 GCF_001531365.2 Cynara cardunculus var. scolymus
CCAAGGCTTGACCGACTTGTGTTGTCCAGATTGATAAATCGGACAAGAAAGAATAGTGTTGACCGGATTAGTTAAACCAACCAAGGCTTGACCGAGGAAGAAGTCTGGCCAAGTCTGCGTGAATCAGATTTTCATATTACTTATATCATATTTTTTAATATTCTTTTTGAAAAAGAATAGGGATTTGAATAAAGATGATTTTGAACTGGGGATATTCCAATGGGGACATTTATGACTGCGGTCTGTCTTATATGGAATTATTTTATTAAATGTTTTGATGAGGAAATAAGGGTGGCATATCAAGGAGAGGTATACCATGGGATAAGGGTGGCATATTAAGGAAAGGTGTACCTTTGGATATAGGGGTGGCATTGGTATGTGTGATGTGTAATATAACTCTTACTATTATATCCTTTAAGATTACTGTGGTTTGGAATCTTTATTTCTTTGTGACTTAAAGATTTAGAATCAGAATTCTTATTGGAAATCGTAGTCTGGATGTTATTGAGAAGGAAATAACAGGTTTTGGCCTGAGACTTTGAATAACCTTGTTTTAAATGAAAAAGTTTAAAAGTGGCAATATATGAAACCTGGTTAGTTCAAACCTATGTGGGTTTGGAGTATATTACTTGAACAACTAAATGCTTGGCTTTGAAAAGTGAAAAGGTACTGATAATATGTTGTACTTGTTCATATCTTTGTCTTATATATGAAAAGTTGTTTTATAAAAGTTTTGGTGATTCTCACCCTGTAATGACATAAAAAGGAAACTCACTAGACCTTTCGGTCTAACCCTCGTTTTGTGATTTAAATATGTATTGCAGAAGGTGCAGACAGTAAGAGGAAGGGGAAAATATGATATTTTCCTATATGCATATCTGCTGAAAGATTTGTCTATGATATGTATAGTTTTGTTAGACGAACGTTGATTTGTACGAAAATTGTATTTTGAAATTTTGGACTGTGTATTCTGTAATGATAGATTCTTGTACTAAGGGGCCTATGTGGTGTATAAACATGTATTTCTTGTGTATGAAGTATGTGTTACATGCAATGTGTGGTATGAGGTGTTACAATGAGCATCCCTGTGAAAAACGTGGCCTAACGATCCTTTAGATCTTCAGAATTTGAAGCTAGAGGTGTCAACACCACATTCTTGGCATGTCTCGTTACTAGCATTGCTTGGAAACTCTTGCACGGTGCCTTAGATTGCCTGCATGTCGTGCCTGTTGACTACTACCGTTGGCTTCCAAGGAAGGCAGCAGGAGTGCAAATTACCCATTCCTGACACGAGGAGGCGGGACGCCTCCAAAGGGCATGTTTGGACATTTCACCATCAAATCCCATCGATCCACGAACCAAAACAAGTCAAAAAAATAATTCATTAATCGAACGTTGGCAGGGGCCTCGAGAAGAGTTATCTTTTTCGTTTAATAGTCATAATTTTTTAAATAGGCACATCTGGCCGAGGCACGTGCAATGGTGTAAGGAAGCCAGGACGGGATGCTGGGAATGGACATGATGTGCGGGCAAACCAAGGCAACGTGCCCCACTTGCCTAGCCGTTCTTGATAACATCGTGCGGGCATAAAACACTTGTCGGCGATGCGCTCCTAAACTTAATTGGTCGGGTCGTGCCTTCGGTGCTGTTACTTTGAAGAAATTAGAATGCTCAAAGCAAGCTTATGCTCTGTATACATTAGCATGGGATAACATCATAGGATTGAATGACATTTGTACATGGGTTAGTCGATCCTAAGAGAAGGGGGAAGCCTATCAGATAGCGTATTTACGAGGAAATGGGCACGACATACGAGGAACTAGCTATGTGGAGGTATCCCTTCGTGACCAGCTTCTTAGAGGGACTATGGCAAGATGGTTGCCCAAGCCCGAATAGCGACCAAATGTGCCTAGAACATGGTGATGCAGGTCATGCATCGAGGCATGTGCCAACGGCCCTTGAAAATCCAGAGGACTAAGTGCCTCCCATGCCCGATCGTACTCATAACCGCATCAGCTCTCCAATGTGAACAACCTCTGGTCGATGGAACACAACCATGACACGAGGAAACGAGCATGACATGCAAACAACAAGCACAACGTGCATCTGCTCTTGTTAAGCATTCTCGTTTGTCCAAAACGATCGTCAAAGTGAAGAAATTCAACCAAGCGCGGGTAAACGGCGGGAGTAACTAAGGTGCCGTTTACCAAACGCTTACTCGGATAAGCGCTTACCAAGTCACTTTACTTTACCGGATGAATATGGCAAAAAATAAAAATCTTATCCGGTAAGAGCGAAGTCAAGAATCAAAAGTCTTACCCGGTAAGTGAGAACGAGGACTCTTACCATGGTTAGCGCTTACCCGGATAAATTGTTGCATACGATACGTTTTGGTGAATAAAATTTTATCCGGTAAGAAAGTGATAATATTGAACTTTACCGGTAAGTGCTTACCGGGTAAGTGCTTAGGTAAACGGCCCCTAAGACTCTCTTAAGGTAGCCAAATGCCTCGTCATCTAATTAGTGAAACACGTCGTAGTGTCTAAGATGCATGTGTTCAATTTAGACAATGAAACTCAAATTGTTGGTGCAGTTAAAAAACTTTCTTTTGAACTCTGATGATGCACAACTAGTCATTATTAAATATATCATAATATTTAGGCATAAAATAAATGTGTGATTTATTTTGTAATTGAAAAAAGAATATTATTAATGATCACGAAAGGTGGTGTGAGAATAAAAATTAAGTTTAGAAATGTAAGAATAGATCTGGACCATTGATTTCTTTTAATCTCACCACACTCATAAATTGATACAAAAATTGATCCGATATATCTCGATTCATCTCATTACTATTGATCTTCGATTAGAATTAATACAAAAATACAAATCTTTTAATATTCTTTTAACCATAAATTTTATTTTCACCCAGAATCAACCTATAATATTAGTGTGAATTTAGCAAGGTCCAAGCAATTTTAAATCTAAAGGGCGGTTCCTCTTAAAATGAAAAAAGAAAAATAAATAAATCTTAAAGGATGGGCCAGTGCAGATAACAACTGATTGATTGCGTGCGGCTCACAGTAGCAACCACCAATCTATGACACGTCAGCAACACCAACGGATTAACCAACGTTGATATCTCCCTCCCTCCCTCCCTCCCTCTCTTCTCTATCCAAACACACTCATCTCCAAATCCTCCTGAAATGGATGTCTTCATCCTAAAACCCAATCAACATCCACTATCTCCGTCCTTCACTTCTTGTATTTCTCCGACTATCTCTTTACGCCCACAATTCTTTGGTCCTGAATTTCGTCGTCCTTCTCGACGGAGAAAATGTTGCGGCCTAGGGTTGGGGTTGGGTGTTCAGTTTCATTCTCCATCTGTTGGAATAAGGAGGAGGTTTGTGTTCAGAACAGCTGCGGCTTTGGATCCACAAACGGTTGTTGTTGTTGTCTCCTTTGTCGCTGTTTCAGCCCTCACCGTCTTCTATTTCAATTACTCCAACAAAAAGCATGATGATGGATCTAATAAGGTAATTGAGCTAAATTAACAATAATTAATTGGCCAGATTATATTGTATTTTTGTTTTAATATAAGTTTAAACCACAAAGGTATCCTCTACGATACTTGAACAGTTTAGCCAGTGGGTGGGGATGAATGCCACAATTGAAAGCAATTTGGATACACTCCCAAGGAGTCCGATCTGATTTCCATCCTCATAGTAGCTGCTATGAGACATATTCATTGTCAAAGCAAAGTATACTTGACTTGTTTGTGAGCCATAGCATGTTAACACTGAACTGAACATTAGTTTTCAGTAAATTTTGACAATAGTGAAGTTTATAGGACGTGATTACTAGTAGAAATATCCATTAAGCTGGCTTGATTCTAGAAACTCAAAAAATTAGCATCCTGATTTGGGACTGAGGTATTACATTGTGTAGTTATGAGTTTATGTCTTTCTGTAACACCCTATTTTCATTATAGTATTTCTACCGAAATTTCGGCATGACCTATTTGTAAAGTCATCATATACCTGTTTCATAACATGTGAATTATATATATGTACCGACACAGATCCCAAAATAGAAGTGGTTATTAGCACCGCGTACGCTAACTACTATTTACAACCATACACAAGATGTGTTACTATGAAATCCATTGAATGCTATCTTGTAAATAGGGTGTTATACTTTCACTATACTTTTATGCTGTTGCATATTTCCTTTCCTGATATTTGATCTTTAACTGCCAGTGATCCATGTTTTATAGTTTGGAGTGCAAAATTTTCAGAATATTTGCATTGGGAATGTAACAAGGCTTTCACAACCACACGCATACATATAGTAGTTATATGGTTTATTATTCGATTTGATTCTGATTATTATGACACTAATATCATCAGTTTGATATGTACTCATATGGTCAAGAAATGGTATAGTTTAACTTTTAAAATAATGAAACTAATTTTCAAATTCTAAACTAATATTCTTGGCTTCTTTTTGTCTTTATGCAAGACTAGCAAGTGATTTTTGTATATCTTATGCAATTGATTGATTCTATTAAGTCCATTCATCGGTTGTGCATAGGCTCCGGCCTCTTCCTCTAACCGAGCCACTACTTTCGTGTGTGTAATTCATGGCAGTTATTTATTATGGAGMGACTCTCTTTCTTGGATTTTCTTATACGAAGTAGCAATATTAGTTAGATCCAAATAAGTTGAAGATTATTTTCATAATAAAATCAATTTAATTGTTTTTGAACTTGGGAGATGTCAGAATATAAACCTGCATTTGGTTTTTGGCATGTCTTATTCGTTCCTTCGTCTTTTCTGAGGAAGTTTTATTTGCTCAATCCTTATGTCAGAATTATTATCTTTTGTGGAAATATAGAAGGCAACTTGTTTTTGTCTTTTAATCAAAATAACTTTCTACAAATAGTAATCAGTGATGCATCTTTTAAAAATTGATTTGAACTTTGTTGTGGTTGCTTGACCTTTTGGTGGCCATTTCTTATTGACATATTCCAGACCTAATGTCCTTCCATATTAGAACCCAATTCTTAGTTGTTCTTTCTGGCAGTTAAGAGAAATGAGAATTCTATCTGCAATCCAAAAACGGAAAGGAAAAGGAACTTGAACTTTACATACATTGCAAGTTTCTAATCTTGATAGAAGAACACGATTGTTTTTTCTGTATTTCATTTAATTCCTTAAAAAACAGCAAGTGTTTTAGATTAGTGGAAAATCTGTTTACTGCAGCCAGCTTCTAATGTTTATCCTGTTTCTGCAGATATCTAAGCGGCTTGATCATACGAATTCTCAACAGGTCTCAAGTATCCTAAACCATACCTATGATGAACAAAACTCATCTAATGTTGGTCTCCAAGGTGAGAACTCTAGTGGAGGGAGCAAATTTATGGTGAAGGAAGCTAACAACATTAGCCATGATTTTCCTGATGAACGAGCACAGGTGCAGTACAATGAAACAGTTTTGTTTTACGAAGAAGCTCTAAAAACAGGCACATCAGTCTCTTCTGGTTGCGACACCATTGCTTCTAGCATTATAGAACCTTCAGCATCATCCGAGGTTAAATCATCTTTCAAAAGGGATTATGTTATGTTGGAATCATCTTTTGAGGAACCTCCTAACATAACAGTATTATCATCTCCAGAATCACATAGTGTGCTTCTTGGATCAGGTGATGTATTGTGTATTCCTCCCACAGAAAGAAATGTTGTCTGTTTTGATGAAAAACATAAAACTGAGCATGATTCTGAGCTGCCTAAGCTAATGGTGGAAACTGAATTAATTGCTGCTTCTGTTCCTGCAAACAGTAAGGTGGCAGGAGGTAATGTTATACTAGAGAAAAACTATGTGCTCACTAAAGAACGTGATGTGAGCAGGTATAGTTTTGCAGCTATGAAGTCCACCTACAAGGGGTTACACTCATTCTATGAGGCAAATCACTATGCAATGAGTTCAATGGAAAATCTTAGTAGTACAGCAAGGCCTGGGATATCCTCGTCAGGAAATAAATGCTTTTCTTCGCGAGCGAGTAGTTCCATATCTCAAAGTGAAAGATTTTCTGCAAAGGACTTTCTTCATGCTGCAGGTTATAATTTAAATAGGGTCGACATTTTAGGCCATTTATGTTTGTTTTTTTTGGCCTATTTTTATTTAAAAGCCTCAAACATGCCCCTTTTGCTCTCTATTCTCAGTTAGTAACTTGACATGAGAATTTAATTTATTTCCCAGAAAAGTTTGAGGCTAAGTTACCTCTTGGAAAATCTGAAACTGGCCCTCTTGATGGAAGAGGAGACTTCTGGAAGAAAAGAGTCTCTTGCACTGAAAAAGAAAAAACTATGCTGACTAAGGATGATCTGAAACATTTGTTCCCCACATCACAACTTAAAAAACAAGGAAGCAGCAAAGATTATCCCTCACAGCAGTTACGTGCTTATCATCGCTTTCTCAAAGAGGGCAGGTAAACACCCTTGTGTTGTTAATTTATACTATAACTGTACTACTTTCATTTGGTAAAGTGCCACCATTGCTAATTCACTCAATTAAAAAGTTTATTTTACATTAACAGAGGCTTAGCTTGCTGCACTTTTAAATTAGTTGATATTTTAGTAGTTGTTTGAATGTTGCAAGCATTTTTAGTAACTATTTCCCAAATAAGCTAATACTTGTGTGTATTTGAGGTTCATGTACAATTTATTTTCTTTGTTGTAGGTTAACTGACTGCTTAGAAAGGCTTGAATATCTGGAAAGAAAAGGTTTATTAGACATGAATAATGTAAGGATGCCCCTTTTAGCCCTTGATTGGATTGCCATCATATCGGTTTCATTTATAGCATACCTTACTAAGTTTGGATAAAGGCTTGATTTTTGGGATGAATTTGCATCATTAATGCTATAAAACATCATGGTTTTAGGTTTATCATATGGGGTTTCTCCGGGTGTGCAGAAGTCAGAAAGCTGTGAAGGAAGCTTTCCGTTTTATCAATCTCATTCCAAATCCGACCTTGAGCACATTTAATATGCTTATGTCTGTTTGTGCATGCTCTCAAGATTTAGAAGGTAATTATTTTATATAACTTTCTTGTTGTTAGGATTATACATTGATTAAATTGGAATATGCAATTAATTCATCTAGTTACACTGTCATTATCTTCTTATTTTCATGATATCTTGTATTTTAGGAGGTTTTGAGGTTTTGCAACTTGTCAAGAAAGCTGGATTTAAAGCTGATTGCAAACTCTATACTACTCTGATATCTACTTGTGCTAAGAGTATAAAGGTCGATACAATGTTTAAGGTATGAATTCTTTTCTTTTCCCGTTATATTTTCTCCAGCTATGTTATTTGGCATTGTGGGAGTCTCGAGATGCAAGATGCTTTTTGTGGTTTTGAAAAAGAGATTGCTGTGATGTATCAATTTGTATATTTATTATTTTTTTAAGATCCAGAAACCTCACCCATGTGATTGGTAGTCTATGTGCCAAACATGAGCACCTGTAGGTCGGATCCACATTATAGTTTTCCTTCTCCTGACAAGAATATTGAACTACAGCTCATATATTTTCATAGGGATATATATGCATATAATAATCATATACTAGTTTTTATTACATAATTTGTTGTGCTGTTATAGGTTTTCCATGAAATGGTCAACCTTGGAGTTGAGCCAAATGTTCACACATATGGTGCACTTATTGATGGTTGTGCCAAAGCTGGGCAAGTGGCCAAAGCATTTGGTGCCTATGGAATTATGAGGTCAAAGGTATGTAAATGAAGTTCTCCCTGTACCCATATTTTTTTAGATTTCAACATCTTGTTACTTTCATTTCCACTCCCTCTGCCACCATTCAATTCTTCGCACTAGGAGTAGCTGTAACTTAGCAATTCGATTGTACCCAGATGGAAAATGGCCTTCTAGCACCTTTCCCATAGGTTGAATGGCTTCCTAGATAGGGAGTACGAGCGATAGAATCACGAGTTTCCTGTTTTTATTGTCCTTATAGAGTTGATTACTACATGCATGCAGTAGAATGTGAAGCCAGACCGAGTTGTATTCAATGCGCTTATCAGTGCATGTGGTCAATCAGGAGCAGTAGATCGAGCATTTGATGTCTTATCAGAAATGAGGTCTGAGACACATCCTATTGACCCAGATCATGTCACAGTTGGAGCCTTGATGAAAGCATGTGTGAATGCTGGTCAGGTTAGATAATTCTATTTCTTAATTTGTATATCTTCAGCTATTTCCTGTCTGCAATTTGTTCCAGTTGACATTAGACATTGGATTCTTTAGGTTGAACGGGCTAGAGAGATATATCATATGATTCAAGAATTCAACATCAAGGGCACTCCTGAAGTTTACACCATTGCTGTTAACAGTTGCAGTGGAAATGGTGATTGGGAGTTTGCATGCAGTGTCTTTAACGATATGACAAAAAACGGGGTCATCCCAGACGAGGTATATATCTTTCTGAGTTGTTGACATTGTGTTCCTGATCTTTCAGAAATATTTATAATGAAGACCTTTTACAACAAGGGTTCAGAAGGAGATTTTTTCCTTACTCTCTGTAGGTTGTTTTTCTCATTGTTTGATTTGTGTTCAACCTTTATCTCTTTTAGCAACATTATGTTGCTCTTTTTTGTTAAATTTTGGTTCATTTGTATCATTTGAGACTATCGAGTTCCATTTTTTAGAGGATCAGTGAAAGAACTTCAAATCGGATTAGATAAAAAGAAATATACCTGAAATGGTTAAAGATTAACAAGAGCCTGTAAGCAAGTCAGGAGTTCCACTGTAAGATACTGTGTAAAGGAGGGAAGCTTGGGTTAAGTGTCTTGCTTTGCGCCTCACAAGGATAACTAAATAGTTTTGTCACATAAGTTAATTAAAGCATGACTGAATTATCCCCTTAATTTGACTTTGAGTTCCATGAATGCTTATCAACATTTAATTTCTTCTGTTTGCAACCAAAAGAAAAAATATTACCTGGGAGTTACACTCATAAATTCTCCTCTTAATCTTCTTCTCCTTGACAAGAGAACTCTTTGATGGGTTTCATGCTGCCATAAGATATATATTGCTGAGTTGAAGGAACTGCATAAGAAAGGCACTTTGTGGAAGAAAATATTATCTAACCAGAAGGATAATAGTTAGGCCAGGATCAAAATGAAAGAGGACTACTACTGTTTCAACTTTTTAACACATAAAAGGATGCTCACAAGAAAAATCTCAATGTGCCTTTCTTTTCCCCTATTGTGAATCATTAATGATAAATAGCTAATCAGAGTAGGTCGAACCTAGAGCCAACACACACTAGGTGCTATTCTGCTAGAAGGTGCTGGAGCTGTGATTGGTGAGCACGCCAAGGGCCTAGGTACAATCTTTGGTTTGCTTCAAAAACTATAACCCTGTGTTTTAAATTATAATGGTATTCTCAGTTCTATTATTTAATGATGAACTGGGGTCCAGAAGCATGATTCTTTGGCATCACATGTTGTTTTTCTAGTATTCTATCATTATTATTCCCAGTTCTATCACTTAAATGCCATTTTGTGTGAGTCATGCCTGCAACATAGATGCCTTTTCTGTACTAATCCAGTCGATCTGAAATTGAGAAAGAGTATTGCTAATCATATTGAAAATTGTTTCTGAAAGTGTCATCTAAACATGCATCCTGAATTTAGAACAGTTTTTACCAAATTACTGGGTTTTGTTTGCATCTCCTTTCAATTTATCGAAGAACATCTCTGTATAACTCTTGAGATGATTCTCCATTTCAAGAAAGCAGACATTTTAATATATTGGGTTCATCTAGATGACTATTTTTATATCATCTTTGTAATGTTCCTTGCGGTGATCAGCTGGAGACCATAAACATCACAATTGTGAAGCTATGTCAGGATCCACAGGATTTACATGATATTTCTGTTTGAAGTTGGTGTGTGAAAACTAGAATCTGACCCTCTCAGAGAATATAATTTAATATGTTTTGTGCAAAAAAATCATGCATACTCATACTTAAAGTTGTTGAGAACTGTGTAGCATGCATGTGTGTGTGTATATATATCTATATCTATGAATAAAAGCATGGTATGCAATAGGTCTTCTTGATATTGTTATTCTGCTTTACTTTGCACACAATTTTGTGGAACACTGGAGATCTTCATCAAAATTTCTGTTTTTATAAGTGAATCCTCAGAAGTGTTCTCTTTTTCTTGCAGATGTTTTTCAGTGCATTGATGGATGTGGCAGGGCATGCTGGGAAGCTGGATGCTTCATTTGAAATTCTACAAGAAGCCAGGAAGAGGGGAATAGATGTGGGAATCATATCATATAGCTCACTGATGGGAGCATGTAGCAATGTATGTTGATCGTATCAAGTCTTCATTCCTTTTGCTTTTATGTCATCAAAGTTTCAAACTAAACGGAAGCAAAACTTGCACATCCAAAGTTTCTTTGATTTTTAAATTTTTATATATCAACTTTCCTTTTGTCAGTTGCAGATCAGCAGTGCTTTTTCTCTACTAGTGGAATATCTTACCACTTAGTTTTTCTTCCAGATGCTTGTTGTTGACAGTGAGAGCCAGTTGGTTAGAGTGTCGGATGTCCTTTATGGTTATTCTTCTTACACTGTAGGCAAAACCATACCCTTTTTTTTTTGGGGGGGGGGGGGGGGAGGGTTGAAACACCGATTGATGCACCCCTGATTCATTGGGAAATGCACAAGAGTGGAATTTGAACTTAGGACTTGTAGGTCAGATAGAGCAACCCCAGAAAGGCACCATAGCTCTTATACTTTGTGTTAGACCATTCTCTAAAATATCTAGTTTAAAGTGGAAAATGTTCATGAGCATTGTGCATAGATATATTGGGAGATATAGTCCTATAATGCTTACTCAAAATAGTTATTACTACATATCAAGGCACATCTATACAGCAAAATTACATGAAATTATGTTGTTCTTTAGTATCAGGCCCTTTCTTGTCTGAACCAAATTATATTCTGTAAATATTTGTAATCAATGTAAAGAAAGGTGAAAAGAATAAAAAGGACAGTGCTGAGGGATTCATTGTCTGTGCAGTCTGCTAAGACAGTCTTACCAGTTCACAATAACCATGTTTTCAGTTTATTCTTCTTGATCCTGCAATTTAAAAAAAAAATCCTTGCTTTTTCTATTACATGGAACTAGTTCTAACGGTGTTGAAATAATTGCAATCCACATGCCCAGGCAAAAAACTGGAAGAAGGCACTGGAATTATATGAATATGTCATTAACTTGAGGATGAAACCAGCGGTGTCGATGATGAATGCCTTAATTACTGCTCTGTGTAAGTGCAATTCGCTTCCCCACTTCCACATGGATAATCATCTTATGGTGACTAATGAAGTTACAGTGGTCCTTCCAGCTTCAAAGTTGTTTTATTATGTACTAGTACTATATTCATCACCCTTACCTAGTGCTGAATTTTAAATTATATCCTATTTTCCTACTTTCTTTGTTGATTTAACTGTACCCTTTGTAGAGTGTAAAGGTTGTAAAGCAGCACTCTCCTACAATCACTAAACTTGTATTGGAAAATTGGAATGATGGGGATACTGCATATCATTATTCAGCAGTACAATCACTTATCCTTATATATTGTTGTTTCTGCCTGTTTAGATGTTACATAAACATGTTCATCATCGCTGCAGAACAGTAGAGAAATAGTAAATGTAGACAAGGCAGGTGATAGGACCTGTGAAGTTGTTACTTTGGTAATGTCTCATTATTGTGGATGTTGGTGAGCATGCACATACATAGGGGTTGTCTGCTCTGTGGAATACTTCATGATGAATAGTAATGAAAACTCCACATTCTTATATGTGTAGGCTCCACTGGGTGACTCTACATGAGCTTTGTGTGGAAAAGAACTTAAACATCACTATCTGTTGTGTGGTATCACAAACATGCTATATTCACGCACAGGCAGACACATATGTATATGCATGCATGCATGCATCTATGTTCTATACAGTTAGAAACCTAGATACAGAAACTCTTAACAATATTAGCTCTGATATTTAGAGGCTGACTATACTCCATTGCAACCACAAGGGATGGCCTATTGGTATACAGCTTCATAATGTGGGAGACCACTGGCTCTACTCTTCCCATGTACTTGGTAGTTAGTTCAAATAATTTCTAATTTACTGAAGTACATCTGATGTGAATTTGGGAGGTGGGGTTGGGTGGTTGGGGGACTAGCCATCGCTTGCACAAGGTACTGGCTTATGGGTACCTGAACTGATATCTATTTTTGGAACTTCTCTTGTTTGTTTGTCTGAGATGACTGGACAAAACCTTGGAAACCATATAGGTTTGGCTTGATAGTATATTATGAGAAACTGTTGTTGACATGCCAAACTACATTATTCACAAGATGGAAGTAAATTTTGCATGTAGTTTTTGTTGTTGCATAACGATAGCTACTTCTGTATGAGATCTTTTTCTGTACGATTATATTTCTAACAACGCACAGATTGATGAATTTGCAAAATCTGATGCTGCAGGTGACGGAAATGAGCTTCCTAAGGCTGTGGAAATTCTGTCAGAAATGAAAAAGTTGGGCTTATGCCCAAACTCCATCACATACTCCATTTTATTGGTGGCAAGTGAAAAGTAATTGCCAAAGAATACTTTTTAGTCTTCATTACATCCTCATGAATGGGTTTATCTGAATATTGTGATTGTGTGAGTTCAATACAGAAAGGATGATCTTGAAGTTGGTCTTATGCTTCTTTCTCAAGCAAAAAAGGATGGCATTTCCCCAAATCTTATAATGTGCAAGTGTTTGATTGGTAAGCTCTTGTGTTTGCAATTGGATTTTCATATAGTGTTCTTAAATTATGGACTAGTTGGCAGTTTTAATTTCAAGCACAACATGATCAAAACAAGGGTGAAGCCAAAATTTCTCTCAAGTGGCATGCAGATATTTAATAATGAACAAAAATTCATGACTTTACAATTTCCACTTCTCTTTCTCTGGTGCATGAGTGTATGACTGTGAACTGGTATTGTTCAAACATCTGATATTGTCATTGGCATTATTATTATGCTACTGGTAGTGAATTTATGGCATTTCTGGGATATCAGAAGAGTGCTTATCGTGTGTTTTTTGAAGCAGCTTAGTTTTTTAGCATATCAGATTGTTCATCATTTTTACTGGCATCTCGTCCTGTTTTTTGCATTATTTAATTATTATGGCCTGTAGTTTATATTACTAGTTATTACTTTATAACTTTATTTAGCAGCCAGATGAATCAGATTTTTATTTCAATTGATTCTCCCTAATGTGTGATCTTGAAGCATTGTGCTACCGGAGATTTGAGAAAGCTTGTATGGTTGGGGAACCCATTTTGTCTTTCGACTCGGGAAGGTTACTGATAGACAGCGAATGGTAAACCTCTTGTGGATTACTATAATTTTATAAGATATTCTTTTATTTTTATTGGGATAGTAAATACTACGAAGTAGATGGGAACATATTTTTAGATCAATCATTCTCACCATATGATTGAAGGCATGTCTGTTAAACAAGATTGCTAGATTGTCATCTAAATTGCTTCCAAATTTGCTGGTTTGTTGAGATATACACAAGTGTTGTACAAAGTAATGATGTTTAATACTGATGAGTTTAGGAAGATCATTGAAAATGAATTGGAATTACAAATAAATGGAAACATTGTAGCTTAATGAAGTTGCATTTACACCTCTGATTATGGAAGTGGTATATCAGTTATATTTCATATATTTCTCTTAAACAGATGATAGGAAAGTAGCAAAAACACAACGTAGAAGAATAAGTGATTCACTTACGAATACCGACCATGCCAATACAATAGGTAATCCTCGATTAGGGAAGGAGCAAAACCATCATATACTGCAATTAGGATAGAATTGCTTTAGACATCACCAACTAAAGGCATCAAGCTTATGGAGCCCAAATTCATTTTGCAATTTCTTTCATGTTATGTTTGGATCTTAAAACTCCATAAACCTCCTCAAGGCTAAGGGCATCACAACTATATAGTATCATATCTCTAAAACCCATGTAAGAAGATGGTAGCAAACACACAAAATGATCTCCAAATCTTCTTCATACTTGACTTCTATGGTCTTTAAGTCAACAACAATCTTCTTAAACTTGGAGTTGTGTTTAGAAACTCATGATCCATCTTCAGATAGACGATGGGGGAACAACAAAACAACTTGTTTGGAGAACTCTTGGTCATGCGTAAGTGTTGTAACTTGACCAATAACTCCATTGTGGTTTTTTCCAATAAAACATCTTGTAAGACATCGTTAGACAACTGGAGTTGGGTTTGCATTAGTGCCTTAAGATCTTACTTTTTTTATTTCTTTTCATATGGCCAGTTGGTCGGAGTTCTATCTGATCCCAACAAAGCTTCCTCTAAATCTATTTCTACTAATACATCTCTAATATTTACTTGTCATAAGATGAAGCGAATGTTCCTCTCTAACTTTTGAACATCATACTTCGTGCCAAAATAATGAAGACTAGCAAGTAGAATGCAAAACCAAACTATCAATCCTGAAAACTCTGATACCAATTGTTATGAACACGGGTGCACTAGTAATAATACTAGTCACAACAATGCTTCAAATTCAAGTATGCAACCAAGGCACCAATCTAGTTCCAAATAGCAAGTAGTGCCCACAAAGAACCTCGATTTGAACATATAACCGGAATATGGTTTTGTTTTAAAAATGCATATAGTCTACAACATCCAAACATGACAATAAATATAAAAAAGCATCATGAAGTAAGTAGGGAGAGAAGTCTTCACTGAGATTTACGTGGAAAACCCAAAACGGGAGAAACTGCTGAAAGAGGAGCTGAGAGAATCCACTATCACAATGCTGGTGCAAGAGTAAATGTGGGTTCAATGTACTTACCATGAAGGTTAAGAGTAATGGTTTGTGTATGAACAATTGGATTATTGCTCTATAAGGGTTAGTACCAATTGTGCCCTAGTTTGGAACTAAAACCTCGTCATTGGTCGAAAGCATTTTAAGTTGATCTGGAAGGTTGCACAACATCTTGTCCAGTTTCAGATTCACATCTGTATGCAACTCCATAAGCATATTGTGAAGTCTCTTGGATGTTAAGATGATTTAGTATGTGACTATGTGATCATGTCACTGCAATGTACCGTAACTTTCCCCTGCTTGATGTGACTTGTTGAGTGACTTTGGAAGTCGGGTTCACCCTAGTGGGTGAATTGGGAGGCATTTTCAACATATACGACAACTTGAGGGGGGGATAACAAATGGTAGCCTCAATATGTTTTTGTTGCATTCAATTGGTTTCTATTATGCCTACATTGTTTTGTTACTCCTAACAAAGAGCCCATCTTCTACATATATTACGAGTTCTTCTCTAAGAAAATAAGTATGTATAAAAACCCTCAACTTTACAGTGGAGAAAAGGAATTAGTGGGGTTATTGTTGCCCGTTGTCTCGGCTGTGCTACCGGAGGCTCTGGGGAAGTCGGAATAGGAGAGCACTCATCTTGGGGCAAATACCATGAGAGTGATCGTTCTTGATTAATATTCTCTCTCTTAAACAAAGATATGGCGCAGGGAGATAGGATTTCCTTTGTCAAACTTGAAAATGAAGATTTAAATGGACGTCTTGGAGTGTATGTCGTGCATTTTCTGTAGCAAACTTGAAAAGGAAGATCTAAATAGATGTCTTGGAATGTATGTCATGTACCATAATTGGTGAAGGCCAAAGATTCTGGTTTCAGCAATAAGGACGAAGAACTGAGAAGGAAGTAGAAAAAAGTCAACGATGAGAAAATGATCAGTTCTAACTTATCTTACTGCTGTTGTTAGTGATGGTGACTTAAACTATGTAAAAATAATAAAAAGGTGCACTGGATGGACAAATGTACCCCTAAACTGACCAAGTGCGTTTCGTATGTCTAGTTTAGGGGTACATTTGTCCATCCAGTGCACCTGTTTATWATTTTTACATAGTTTAAGCCACCATCACTAACAACAGCAGTAAGATATATCCAACCAAATCTTTGACCAGGTAACGGGATAATTCCCACTACCCCTGGCAGGCCAACCAGGACCAGTCAAAACGGCTAGTAAGAAAGAAAGCTCGCTAATCGTCCAGGGGTACATTTGACCAAGTGCGTTTCGTATGTCTAGTTTAGGGGTACATTTGTCCATCCAGTGCACCTGTTTATTATTTTTACATAGTTTAAGCCACCATCACTAACAACAGCAGTAAGATATATCCAACCAAATCTTTGACCAGGTAACGGGATAATTCCCACTACCCCTGGCAGGCCAACCAGGACCAGTCAAATCTGGCTAGTAAGAAAGAAAGCTTGCTAATCGTCCAGGGAGTATTTATGTAACTTTAACAATACAAACTAAAGATAATACGACGTATCCATTTCAGTTGTCTAGATGCTGCATCTGCGGAGTTATTCTGCATTCCTTAAATATCGAACCTTGATTTCTATCCAGTACACCTTGATTACAAAAAAAAATTCTTGGCAAAATACTGAACTTATGCAGAAGGAAGCTACTATATAAATGCTTGTGAAAAAGAGAATATGGTTGAACCACAAAGTCCGATTAATGTTTTGGTGCTTTCTGGATAATGGTTTCATGGTCGGATTTTTTTATGGGGAGGGGTGCGTAGAGCAGCTCCTGATTTGATCTTTTGCAGGACAAGATTGGTCTTGATGGTATATAGAGAAACAGTTAATGCTGGTGCAGTCCCTACGATAGAAGAATTATCGCAGGTCCTGGGATGCCTACGGCTTCCTCAAGATTCATCCTTAAAAACCAGACTGATCGAGAATCTAGGAGTAATTGCTGATACATCAAAAGGGTCAAATCTCTGCTCTCTTATTGAAGGCTTTGGGGAATATGATCCCCGTGCGTTTTCTTTGCTCGAGGTTTGCATACAATTAGTTTTCTGGTGTCTTTTTTTGGCTTTGGTTTTATCTCTTACATTACCTTTTTCATTTCAGGAAGCTGCTTCACTTGGAATTGTTCCTTGTGTATCGTTAAAAGAAAGTCCGATAGTTGTGGATGTGACAAAATTACCAATATATACAGCTGAGGCGAGCACTTTGAATCCTTGAATTTTCCTTGTCTAAATACATGTCTATGTTTGTTATTTTTTGTTTTGCAAGCTGAGGGTCTTCACGAAAACAGCCTCTCTATTATCTGTTCATATACATGTCCTTGCTTGTTACTTTTTGTTTTACTGATCGAGAATCTGGACTGGTTAAGGGAGGGCCTTTTCTTCGGGGCGTCAACTGAGGATTGGTCCCTGGTCATCTTTACTTTGGAGCACAGTCATTGCCTTCACCACCTTCTGATTTAGAGGCTGTTTATCAAATGCTTACGGGCAAGAATCACCACCTAATTTACCTTATAGGGTAACATTGTCCATAAAAATAGATAAATGATAACGTTTATATCCTGGTAAACATTTACCGGGTAAGAGTCATCACCCTCACTTACCGGGTAAGAGTCATCACCCTCACTTACAGGGTAAGACTCTTGATCCTTGCTTTCCCTCTTACCGGGTAAGAGTCCCAGTTCTTTTTGTGCACCTAATAAAGTAATTGAACCGGTAAGTGCTTACCAAGGTAAGTGTTTAGTAAATGTCCCCTTAAGAGACATCTATATCCCTTTCAGATATGTCCAGTCCTTTGTTCCTCCAATGGGATTCAAGGATTGTGTAAACACGTTGTAATCCTTCCGGTTAGTAATAATATCAATCCCTCTCCCTGTGGACGTATACAGTATGCTATTACCTGATGGTGGCACCAAGTTAATTCTGGCTGTCCTGAAATTAGTATTTGATCGTACATTGCACTGTGGACTGCTTGTTTATGTTTGTGGATCGATATACTTAATTGGATTGCCATTAGCAACATGTAGATCTTGTTTATCTGCATTTGTTGTATTGGGTCAGATTTGCATTTGGGTTTCTTTGATTATATTGGGACCGTGAGACCTTGTTATTGTGTTATTTGGCATTACCGACCCCTACATGTGTATACTAAATATAATATATCTTATATTAAACAGAAATGGCTGATGACAACTGTCCCGATCATAATCCCTTTAATTAAAGTAGTGAGTTGACACCTATTATTGGATCTAAATCAATGGACACTTGTGAGCCATGAGACGTTTATATACTTGTTTTTTACATGGACAATACATCGAAAATGGATTTAAAAAAAGTACATGTATGGACATAATCTCACAAAAGGACGCCATGTTAGCTACTACCTGGCAAGTAAAACAGGCAAGATGTGACAAAAATTGAACCCACTTTTTACCTTCTAACTCTCCCCCTAATCTCTCTCTCTCTCTCTCTCTCTCTCTTATGTGTGTGTATATATTTCTCGTTAGATTCTGTTTTGATTTTTGGTTTTATCAAAAATCCTCAGGTTTACTTCTTGACGGTCTTGAAGGGTCTTAAGCATCGACTAGCTGCTGGTAATGCCATCCTCCTTTTATTTTTTATTTATCTAGTTTCTGAAGGTTAAAATGCTTCAGATAAGTAATTAAAACTAAAATCTGTAAATGCTTTCTGTTTAATTTTCATCTGCTGATAATTTCATTACATACCTCGTACATCCTTAAGGGAGTACTGATGGAGCCCCCTTCTAGCCAAAGCAGGAAATCACCTGATTTTAGTTCAAGAGGGTACAAATGTACAATAATGCTAATAAGGGGCCGTTTACCGAACACTTACCCGGATAAGCGCTTACCAAGTCATATTACCTTGTCGGATGAATATGGCAAGGACCAAGAATCTTACCCTATAAGAGCGAAGGCAAGGAACAAGAGTCTTAACTGGTAATTGAGGGTGACGACTCTTATCACAGTTAGCACTTGCCGGGTAAGTTGTTGCATACGATACTTTTGGTGGACTAAAATCTTATCCGGTAAGTAAATGATAGTGTTGAATTTTTCCGGTAGGCACTTACCCGGATAAGCGTTTGGTAAACTGCGATAATGGGGAATGCCAAAATCCATTACTTGTATACAATCTTCCCTTTTGGTTAAAATCATTTCGTAGCTGTTGGATCTAAAGTGTGTTCTAGTTTTTGCTTTTATTGATGGACATGCTTTGTGGGTTTGAACATACATAGACTCATACACATAAAATAATAAAGTTGTCAATGCATGATATCTTGAATTCTTCGCATTTCTATTGAACACTTAATCTGCGAGGAGCAATTTCAGTGGGGAGAGTATCGACATGGGGATGGAAGCCAACATTGGAAGGCAAAGGATACACCAAGAGTATAGTTTCAAGTATCTAGGTTCCATGATTCAGAAGGGATCCTGACATAACACATCACATAAAGAAATGATGGCTAAAGTGGAGGGCTGCCAGAGGCGCTATGTGACAAGAAGGTCCAACTATAGTATGGATTGGATGTTTGAAAGAAAACCAAACAAGGTTACTGGTTGCTGTTGGAGTTGCACACATCATAAGTAAGTTGAGGGAAGGAAGACCATGGTGGTTTGTTCATGTTCAAAGGAGACCGATGTTTACTCTGGTAAGGAGGGTGGAAAGTATGAGGTCGAGGGAGGAGGACTTGGGATGAGCCACTGAGGTTAGACATCATGACTTTAGGCATTTCTGAGGATATGACCTCTCATAGGAGTTCTAGAGACGCAAGATAAGGTTAACACTAACGGTTGAGCTCAGCCTCCTAGGAGATCAAAGGTTCAAACCTCACCAAAAGTGGGGAGTGTACATGAGTATTTCCGTTATATAAGTATTATGTACTTCAAATAATGATAATTCTAGCATATCAGGGGTGTGAATCTATATAGTTAGCCTAGACGAAAGGAAGAATCTCGAGATATAGAGAATGGAGGTCGGGTTAGTGAATCAGCAAATTAGACTAGTGGTGTATAGTTATTCTTATATTGGTTATGTTTTCTTATACTTGCTTCTATTTGTATGTTTTGATTGTTGTGTACTTGTACCTCATGTTCAAATTTTTACCTGTTTTTCTTATTTTCAAGTTTTTCTTCTGTTGTTTATCCTCAAATATTTTTAGCTAAGATCTATCCTTTATTTTCATACACTTTGCACAAGCCGAAGGTTTTCACATAAACAATGGTGGTTTCGTGTGGAGGTTGGGTCCTTATACATCGAGTGACATATTGGGTTTGTTTGGTTTAGTGAAGTTGAACTGACTCTTGTACCATTTGGTTGATTTTGGTTTGTACTAAATTGTGGGTCTTAAATTGCATTTTCAGGTGTAAAATTACCCAACATAAGCATCGTGCTACCTGTAGTAAAGACACAAATTGAGGGTGATAAAACAATGAATGTTGCAGGAAGGTGAGCATATATATCATATCTTTTCCTATCTTTTTAATTAATCATGGTGTCCTGATCATGGTCTAAAGTCCTAAATTAAAAATGTGAACAGAGTTACCCAGGCCATTTCAGCATTATTGAGAAGGCTAAGGATTTCATACATTGGAAACGAGTCATTTGGAAAAATCCGAATAAATGGCGTGGTTGTGAAGAAGTGGCTTTCACCCAAGCTTGCTATTAATTACGGTGGAAAACCAACAGATTATTATAACTACTCACGTTTGGGTAGAGGAATCATTAATCAGCAACGTCACATCCGAAGTGGCAATTTGTCCTACGAGTGATCATCATCTTCTGATAGATATATAAACATCATGTATGCCGATATCATCATGCATGGTCTATCCCTATTAATTATATATATCCAAGCTATATATATAGGTACAAATTTTGATATTGGTTTTTGTATACATGCAGTTTACCTCTAGGGGGAACAATAGGCCTTTGATGGTCAATAGCTAGCTAGAGAACATATATAATAACAAGGTTTAATTTAGGCTCAAGTGAATCTTGAAGGAGTATTGTAGCAGAATTACTATTACGATCGATGCTATACATATTCTCTATGATTAATTTTCTACTAGTTGTGTACCCGTGCAATGCGGCGGGAGCTATGAATTTAACGATTTTGAAGTTCCACTGGTTTTATAAGATAAGATTTAACGATGATATATAGGTTACACTTGGTCTTTACATATTAATACAATTTGAATAAATAAGAGTTATGGTTCCAATTACAGACTATCGATGAAAAAAATTGTATGACAGTTTAAAATCCAATATATTTAAAATCTAACATATTTAAATGACTCCACAAATGTATTCGATTTACACCAAGAGCAAAGAACCAAGAAACTTGAGTTTTAAGATAAACACTCAAAACCAATAAATAAAACTACAAATTTGACAAATCATAAGCCATGAAAAGACAAAAAAAATGGGTTTTAGAATGAAATTTCAACTGTCTACCCTCTTTCTTGTCCAGAAACTCAGATTAAGGTTGAATTAATACATGTATATATATATATATATATATATTTCAAAAAAACCCAAGAATATATTAGTTTAAAACATATTATACAGTGCAATTTGGACAGCCTAACCCCAAAATATATAGTATATATATAATAAATAATTATAAAAGTATAACTCGTAAATATTAAAAATATTTTTTCACAGTATATATAATATATAATAATATAATTAAGTCAAAAATTATTCAATATTGGACTCATTTCGAAGGTATTAACGAGACAATTATAATTGTGTAACTTGTTAAAATAAAAATATTTTTTAAACATGTTTTAATTGATATACGATTATATATGTTAATTTGATAAAGGTTTAAAATGAAACATTTAAAAGTAAAGAACGTAAAGTAAATTAATTAATTAATTATAGGAGTATAAAATGTAAATTTAAAATTATAATTTAAAAATTGGGTTGTGAGAGGGGAAGTGTATGTGAGGAGATGATGGGGTGAAAAGATGAAAAAGTGAGTATAAAGGGTATTTTGGTCATTTAGTATTTTAAGACTTTAAGATTTTTGCTAAATTTGTTTAATAAGATAGTATAGATTTAATTTTATTTCTTCATATATACTTGATTTCAACATTTCTATTAAACATAAATATATCTTTTAAACAACTAAACTTACGTTGAAAATTTTTCTTATTATAATATTAATACTATAAT
>NC_037539.1:39689133-39693055 GCF_001531365.2 Cynara cardunculus var. scolymus
ATATTATTTAATAAATATATTAAATTAATTAGAAATTTTCTAAGTTACTCATTAACATAACAATACTAATAAGATTTTTAAATCAGAGTTTTTATCTCTAATATTTCAAAACTGTTAAAAAATATGTATTTTTAGAACAAGAAAAATAAGAAATGCCACATTTCTTACAAACAAAATATTTATCTTAAGAAAATATATCATATTTGATTAAAAAAAAAGTATATTATTTTAAGATATTTAATTTTCATACAATATAAAGAGTGAATTTTTTTTTAAAAGGTTTTTTTTTTAAAAAGAGTGATGAAAAACATATTTTTGTGATAAATAAATTATTAAATTCTTTGAAAAGCTTTTATTTATTTATGTCATATAATAAGAATGACATGTTATCCACGTCACCTCATTTAAGTCATGTAACCAAAAAAAAAAGTACAGAGTTGACTGATTTAAAAGGTAAAAAGTTACTAATTGCTGTAATGAATAGATTTTTCAAAATACAATGCTCTAATAAAAAAAGTAATTTAAAAACCCCACCCACGCTCTCTCTCTCTCTCTCTCTCTCTACTTTCTTTCTCTAGGATTTTTCTCTCTAGACTTTTTTGAGTTTTTTGGGTTTTTTGCTTTCATGGCTGGTGTTCTTCCTTTTGTGGGGGAATCCTCACATAGGAAGACAAAGAAAAATCGTTCTAGAAGCAACCGTATGAAGAATCGAATGAAAAACCGCATGCCAAATCTCTGTTGGATGGCTATGTTGAATGGATATAACTTTCGTTCCAAGAGGATGGTTCGAAGGAAGGTTACGGTGGACAAGCAAAAACTGCTTGTGATTCTAAAGAATCGTCTCATCTAATCAAGACCTCGTTTTGTGTTTAGTGATGAGGAGCTCTTAAAGGTTAGTCATAATCTCCCCCCAACCCTTTAGAGTATAATGGTTTTAATGCAGGTAAGTATGGCTATAATGAGGATGAAAGAAGCAGAGATGATGATGGTCCCCTGGAAATTCCCTCGATCATTATGAACATGAGGAAAGTTGCTCGTGAGAATGATGATATAGAAAAATAAGACATGAAGAGGAGATGATACGTGAAAGTAAAACTGCTCAAGAACCGAATCTAGATGTTGTTGGGTAATCAAAACTATGAAAAACAGAACAAAGTTTACACAAATATAACAAACTTTATTTCCATGTAAAAGACATCATTTTCCAGAAAAATACATCAACCAAACAAAGAACAATGATCATACATAAATAGATAACGAAAGAATACGACAGTTTGGACCAAGTGTAACACCCCCAAACTCACATTGCATATAACACACATTTCATTCTCAGAATACATGTTTAAGCCCACAAAAGTCTAAAGTACAAGAAGCTATAATACAAATACACAATTCAAAAATTCTAAAATATATGCTCTTGTACTACTTATCATCTAATATCAAAATACATTCATCGATCTTCATAAGGCTAAGCATATAGAGAGATAATTCACAATTTTCCTTTTCCATTACTATCATTATATTCTGCATTTCCTGCAACACATGTTTAAAAACACAAAATGTGAGTTAGACCTAAAGGTCTAGTGAGATCCCTTTTTCCATGTAGTTGTAGGGTGAATATCACCAAACATTATTCAAATAAAATCATTTCACATAATGAAGTATAAATCCACACTATGTTTATGTCCATCGGGCCTCTGGTTCCAAAGACCAGACTTAGAAAATATTTTAGCAAACAAGAGGACCAGAGTTCCTCTGGTTCCTCTACCCGAGCTTCTGGTTAAACCAACCAGAGCCTCTTACTTAAGTAAAATTCTCAAAACGTTCATAGATCAACATCATAGATAATAGAATAGCTTTCCCAAGTCTAAAAACATATTTTTAAAAGGATATTGAATGATCAGAGCTCTAGTTCTACTAGCCAGAGCTTTTGGCTCAAAATGCAAGACCAACCAGAACTTCTAGTTCAACCTGCGTAGGTCAACCAGAACCCCTCTGGTCTGTCTTTCTTGTAAGAAAAACTTCTAAGTATAAAACCTTTTTGAATTTTTTTTAAAGTACAATTTTGACACAGAGCTCTTATCTATAGATACAGAGCCTCTAGTTTAACTAAAACTTTAGTAAAAAGACTTGTATAAATCTCAAGTCATCACCTAGAACCCTCTGGTTCAACTATGAGGACCATCTAGATCCCATCTGGTTCCTTTCAGGGAACAACCAGAGCCTCTCTAATTTCTCTTAAATCAAACACTTGTTCCAAAACAGAGTTTATCCAAAACCATTGGCCATAGGCCAAGTTTTCCCCTTTTCAATAACATCAGTATTATCATTTCTAATAAGAGCAATATCTCTGAGTCCTCAAATCACAAAGAAGTAAGACTCAAATCTCTTGCAATCTTAAAAGACATAATAGTAAGAGCTATAATATCCACACACAATTGTCACCCTTATATCCAAAGGTACACATCTCCTTGATATGTCACCCTTATCCCATGGTACAGCTCTCCTTGATATATCACTCTTATTTCCTCATCAAAATCTATGGATTAGTTCCAAACGAAGACAGATCGAAGTCACAACCGTCTTGATGAAACAGCCTCCATAGTTTTATCCACAAAATCTATAGATTAATTCCAAACGAAGATAGACTGAAGTCACAACTGTCTTGAAGGGATGTCTCTATAGTTTTAAACCAATAATGGTTTCAAAACAGTTTTATTATCAAAACTTTTGAAACTCAAGAACAATCAGTTCTTTCAATAATTTTCCAGAACACCAAATCTCCTTTTTAAATCCTCTAAACAGGATATCATTCCAACTGTTTTAAAGAAGCAAACTCTTCATTATCTTTCCAAAACAGTTTCCAATAATCAAATTCATAATAATATTATCTTAAACTGTTAAAAATAGTTTTACCATCCTTTCTTCAAAATCAAACATCAAAAACCCAACAGTTTGTATAACAACATATATAAAGGTTTTAGTTATCAAAACTCACCTTATCAAGCACAAATTTGCAGGTTCAACACACAGCAACTCGTTTCAAAGGAACACAAATTCTTCAAATCACTTTTGTGCAATAATCTTTCTCAAGAACACTTCCACTGCCACACACACACACATTTTCTTTTCTCTCAAAGGGTTTCTTTCCCAAAATAAAGATAAGATAAGATCTTATCTTTTTACCTTCTTTATATATACTTTTAACAAAGGCGGTGGTGGGTTTTATTAAAATAAAACTCTTTGGGCGGTGGAAACTTTATTATAAAATTTCATTTCTTAACTACGAAGATATCATATCTTTTTATTTTAACATTAACATCTCATGTATGTTTCTCACCATATACATACACATATATTTCATGTATGCACAATAACACCTTCTTCGCATACTTTCCATGCATTTAATTATATAGCATGCATGTCATCACGTATTTCACATATAATCACATAATAGGTTACCTCGACCGACGTTGTCTAAAACCTGGTTATAACACCAAGCGACACAATGCTCCAGAAAACGGTTTTTAGCGCGAAGTATTTAACCACCAACTGTCAATAAGGGTCACTTGTGAGAACCCGTTAACTAACGAATTGTGAACAAAGCATAAACGAATAGAGATGATGTTTAGCTTATAAATCAACATCCGTTAACAAGTTTAAACAGATTTCTTGTAATGAAGAAAAAGAAAGATAAGATTCTGACCTTTGTGAGTTACGAAGAAAGGTCGAAAATAGGGTTTTTGAAGAAGGTTCTTGCTTTGGAGAGAAATTAGCAAGAGTTCGGCTAAAATTTTTAAAGCGTAAAGAGAAATGTGAAGAGGAAATCTCATATTTATAGGTAAGAGGAGAGAGAAAAATATGAGAGAGAGAGAAAAAAAGTATGAGATAGAGGCGACGGTTCGAAAAGTGGTCATAATGA
>NC_037540.1:0-42102 GCF_001531365.2 Cynara cardunculus var. scolymus
TATATAAATAAAAACATACATATTATTATATTCAAGTGTCATGTAAATAAAATGATTAGTAAAATTAAAAAATTAAAAAATATATATATAAAAGAAGAAAATAAAAAGAACTCAAAAATCCAACAAAAGTCTTAAGAGAATGTAGAATTAGTCTTCTTGTAGTAAATCTGAAGAAAAAAAATAACATATTGAAGTTTGTTGAGGTTATATCATGAATTTTAATACATGCATTCAAAATTCAAGTATCAAACCGTTTTTGCCATCAAAACTCTATAACCGTTGCAAAAAACAAACCTTCAATTCCATTGGAAAAAACTTAAGAGAAATATAAAAGACAAAGAAAAAACTCTAAAATCCCAACAAAAGTCACGAATAATACCTAAATTAGTATTTTTATAATAAATCTGAAAAACAATCTTGTTTAATAATAAGAGTTTATAAATTGAAAGAACAAATCAAAGGATTAAAAGAAAAAATAAAAGTTTACCTGAAAAAATATTTCTTGTTGGAGAATAAGGGTTTGTAAAATGAATAATACATCAAGTGATAGAGCTCAAGAATAGTACCTAAATTAATATTATGATAGTAAACCTGAAAAACGATCTTGTTGAATAATAACAATTTATAAAATGAAAAAAGAAATCATGTGATGATGGAGAGCGAAAAAATTTACCTGAAAAAAGATTTTGTTGAATAATAATGGTTTATAAAATGAAAAATAAATCAAATGATATAGATAAAAGAAAAAGAGATGCATTGATAGATAAATCATGGAGGAGCACATTGAAGGACATGGATGTTTCACCTCCAAAATAAATATGAAAAAGTTGGAGGTTAAACTTTTTAAAATTATTAAAACAACCTTATACTGATGAATTTTATGTTTTATACATAGGGATTGAAAAATGTTTTACATATCAAATATTTTAAAAAATAAAAAATCTAAGAAAAAAAAAGATAGACTTCTAATATTTAGAGGTATATATATATGGTTGGGTTCATGTGAGATCATACTGTTTTCGTGAGACCCGTGAGACCACATTTTTACACTTGAAATTTCACAGCAAAAACACTGTGAAGGTTTAAAAAAGTCGAAACTTCGCAGCAAAAACACTGTGAAGGTTTAAAAAAGTCGAACCTTCACAGCAAAAACACTGTGAAGGTCACCTTCACAACATTTTGCTATGAAGTTTCAAGTGTAAAAAGCTGGTCTCACGAAAACAGTCTGGTCTCACGTGATCCCAAGTCTATATTATATATATATATATATACTATATTATAAAACATTTGACAAAAACCACTTTTTATAGACAAAGTACTGCTTATTAATTCATGTTACTTAAAACTCAAGATTATAAATAGATTGTGCGTAATTACAACACATTAAAGCTCTATATCTGAATTCGTGTAACTAACTGCAGATAAACATAATTAAATATACGATAAACATCTTATTTTAAATATAAAAACCTAAAATACAATATAATCATTGAGTTTTAACAGAATACTTAACTATTATCTTTATAAAATATTATATTATTAAACCAAAAATAAATTATTTTATTATTAAATTTAAATTAAATTATAATAAAAAAGTAAAGAAATTACATAAAAATGAGAACTTTTAAATAGTTGATTTGATATTAATATCGTTATATTTTTTTTTTCAAATTTTTATGCTATTTTCAAATTTATATTTAATTCAAAAATAAAATTATTATTGTTTTTTTAAAAACCCATAAAATTGTATTATAACATCTACAGAGATAAAAATAAGATAGAATATTAAAATCTAGATGTATCTCGCTGTATTGCTCGAATACCCTTCTAGTGTATATATATATATATATATATATATATATTTGATGATTTAAGAGATTGACTTAACATGTTAAGTTAGTCCATCATATCTATCTTAATGTATTAAGTTAGAATGTTTTCCAAAATTATCCCTGTCCTACAATTTTTATTCACAGTCTCACTAAAAAATAAATAATTTACTAACATGCATAAAATTAAATTTGTAATCTAACAATCATACTTTATTGTTTAAATAAATTTTATGTTATTAAGGATTATGTTATGAACTTATTGAATTCGTATTATTTATGTTAAGTTAAATAATTCATATTACTTTAATTTTTATTTTATTTTAAATATTTACCAAACAATTTATTTACATCCACCTCTTTATGTATATATAAGGTTAAAGGGATTTTTTGTTGTTGTTCAAACTATTACTCTGATTAAAATTCAAACAACATTTATCAAGACAGCTTAATGCTTACATACAATTTAATATATACTTAGAACTTATGGAATAAAAAATCAAACAATCCTGAGTAAATAGATAATATAAAAATATATTAACCAGTTAATAATACATAGTTAATAATCCTAAGTAAATAGATAATATATTATTAATACATATAATATAACACCCTTTTTTTCACAGTTTTAGATCTCAAATAGATTGGATTGAAGACGTGTAGTATATCTTGTCTCAAATTCATTTTAGCTCCCATTCTCGGTTAGACGGTTATAGGTTTCCATGGGGTTAAATTTTCATATGTAGGCCTGCGTCTTTAGTTTGGTTCAATTGGACTCCAATAATTGTTTACTGATAGAATTTTGTTACAGAAAAGGGCCGTGGAAGATTGTTACAGCAGAGAGCATTTTGAATTGAGAATTTGGTGCCCTACGTTTTCTAAACAGATTCAAGACCTGCAATTTTTATAAGCACCTTTATCCTGTACTTGCTTTGCCATTTTTCCATGGATGCAGTATCTTCTGTATGCCCATCTACCCCTCAATGGAACATCAGTAGACCTTTCCTCACTGGCCAATTCCATCAGGTTTCTCTTTTCTCCTCTTATTATAGATGATTGAAGACTCAATCGTCTGTGGTTTTTTGTGAGTTTATATGATCTGGTTGATAATTTTGAATTTATTGGAACTAACGTAGGATGATATGCTTATTTTGCAACTTGATGCAGGAAGTGGAATCAACACCCGGGCTTGCTGAATATAAGGGAAATTCAGTTGATTTAGGGTATTTGACCTTTTTGGTTGACTGATATTGATCTTATTCATGTTGTTTGGTTTTCTTCTAATGTTTCTCAGTGCTGCTATTAAACAGAATTGATTATCTTATTACATTTTGTTTCTACAGCTTGGAATCTGAGAAGCCTATAGGATGCTACAGTGCTTCAGTGCAAGTAAAATAGTTGTTTTTATGTTTGGCTGTACAATATTTTACTTTTTTCTGTTAAGATTGTTAATTTGGATCTTCCCCGTTATTTTGCCACACTTGAGTTATCTAGATGTTTTACACTCGCAAAATTTAATGTTGTTCTTGGTTGTAGATTTGTGATCCGAGTTTGTATTATATCTGCCTTTCGTTCCTTGCTCAAAGATTTGGTAAAATGTTTTCTATGGGCATCTCAGTTTCCCCCTTGGTTTCTTCTTTAATCAATCAAGCTTTGTGGACTTTGGAATCTTTCTCATATGTAGTCAATATGTGCTTAGACACAATGCAGATAGGCTGCATCTATTCTAGCTCATTTGGAGGATTGTAACTATGAATTGATTGGAGAAGATACATTTTGAAATAGGTCTATGCAATTTACCACCTGGGCACAGGTTCACACTTGAGCTCATGTTTGAAAGCTTATCATTTACAACACTTGAGCCAAAATGTACAGCGGACAATGTGATGAGAATTTAGGAGAGTTTGGTGATTGATATGATGATGATAATTGGTGGATTATCTAAAACTAGGTCGCTTGTATGCTTTGTAGAAGCACTCTTGTTAAGGTTTAGATATATGAAATGTATGAGGCTCTAATTTTTTTCATGTTGGTTGTGGACAATGAAAAAGGCACAGTTGTAGGGATGTGTAATTATTACACTTTTTAAATTGATTAAAGGACAATTTCACCCTTAATAATAAAACTAAGTTTTTTCTCCATCTCATAATTAAGGGTAGAATGAGAAGTAGACACTTATTTTGGGACAAGCTAAAATAGAAATGCGGACACTTATCTTGTGACTTAGATAGTAACTATATTTAGATGAAAAGGATTATAGTTTGAAGTGTACAAGTATGAGGAGCTATCTAGACTTATAAGATGGACAAAGATGCTAAGCTCAAATAATCATTGATAAGACAATGAAGGACAAATGTGAAATGAAAGCAAAACATTCTCTAATTTTTATTTTTGTTCCTCGAACTTGCTAGAGCGAGTTTCCGTCGGTTAGAGGCTAGAGACTAACTTTCTGACAAGTCAATTTTAACCACCTACTTACTTGAAAGCTACAAGATCAAATAAAAAAATTGGCATATGATATTTGTGATCTAGGGTCATGGACTTGTTTTTTATCCTTTGAAGTTCTGCTTGGTCCTAGTGTAATCACCGTCATAGTTGATCTAGGCGGTCTGGCCTGGTTGGTTAAGACTCGTCCAAACAAAATTCTGGTTTGGTCCCCTTGCTCTAGAATTCTGGTCTAGCCGTTTAAGAAAAAGAAAAAAGGGGAACTAAGAAATTAATGGATTTAAAGAAAAGAAAATATCAGAGTGGTCTTTATCATTGGGACCGGTTGAGGACTGACCTGATTCAATTCTGGTCTGGTTTGGCTTTATTTGTTCCGGAAAAGACTATTCTTTGTATGGTCAAACTCAAAAAAATCTGGTCCAAAAGAGGACTGCTGTTTGGTTGTTCCGAAGTGATGACGTCATGGTCCGGTTTTTTATCTACACAGGAATTGAACATAAGTAATATAATAACACATACACTATCTATAAATAATGGTTCCTAAAGAGAATTTATAGAAAGCAATAAACACTCTTCGTTAACCGCAGGGACCATAAATAGAATGAAATCATCTAATTATGAACTTTTCTAGTAACATCATTAGACTATAAATGAAAAAAAAATGGTTGAATTGACACTTCAACTAGAAGATCAATACACTACTCCATTTCACCACTTTGTCCAATAGCCACTTGTGCACTTCCCCTGCAGCACCCTTTATGACTTGTTGGACTCCTTAACCCAGCCTACCCTTTTTGACTTATTTGACCACAATCCCTGGTATAACAAAAATCCATCACATAATTTGCCTAGTGTCACTTTCAGTTATCAAGCACAGAACCATCACACAGTCAACCTGCATACACCTTGTTGCCCTTTGTTGAATCAACAAGAAAGCATTCTCCAAATATGATAACCAATTTTTATGATGTTGGCATTAACTAGACGACATTGAATCTGATTGGTTTGCATCATTGGCATGCCTCACACCTGAGACTGGATGGATCACTAGTGTTCATCTTGTGGGGGGGGGGGGGGGGGGAGGGGGAAGCTGCATTACTAGTCTGATAAAAATGGTGACTATACATTTATTTACCTAATATTTCTATGTGCAGGAACTGATTGTAATTGATGATCTTCTTTCTGCTTTAATTGGTATTGAGGGACGGTATATTTCGATCAACAGAGTTCGAGGGAATGAGGACTCTTTTAGCTTCCATGTTGATGGTTCTATGGATTTGGCACTCCAGGCAAGAATCTTCCCATATGTGGTCATTTGAAAGTTTGATGCTTTGTGCATCGTTGTCGTGCTTTTCATTAAGACTGACTCATCTTGTCTATGTTATGTTATGTTGCCATCTTTGGTAAAATCAATAGCAGATTAGCAGTTGAAAGGAGTCTTCTACTTTGAAATCAGAAGTTAAAGCGCTTACCTCTTTAGCCAACATGATTTTGAATATATATAGCTCCTGCAGACATGTAATCCAATCATAGTTGAAATAGGGCTTTGTAAAAGGGCTGTTAATAATTTTCTGTTTGTTGAAGTTCTCAAAGCAGAGGAGCCTCTGCAGGGGTAAATTATAGCTTAAGCCAAAAATGTGTTCATGCATGTGACAATGATCATCTGCAACATTGCCGGAGGTTTTTTTTACTGTATCTTTTTTGTATTAAATGGGACTCGGAGCGTGCCATACCATCAATCAAAGTGGGAATAAGTAGAGTACAAGGTGGGTCAATGGCTGCTAGTACCAAACAGACAAACATACATTCATACACACTTACATATCATACATGTATACACATGTATTAGTGTATGTCCAAATACCATTGAATCTTAGTTGTGTTGGTAATATGATCGGAACTCAGTCAGTATTTGCGGAACTTCATAAATTAGTCTGTAGATCTTATGATATCCAGAACGATTAGAAACCATGGTTGGCCTAATATGTTTCCTTGATGCATCACCAACTTATATGTGTGCTTGTGTAGTTGTGTGTGCATATTGTCACCACTTATCAGTCCCAGCGGTAGAGGTGTGGGTATAATTCATATGAGTGAGGTCCTGGGTTCAAGCCTGGGCAGTGCACCGCCTCTGCCAATGGGATGCATGAGCTGATTTACGTCCCCCATGATGACCGTGTGACCGGTGCGGTGGGGGTGCCTCAGAGGGTGGCGTCTACCCTTTTTTGAGTGTGCATATCTGTATCTTAATGGAGCTCTTTCACGTTCCAAAACTAATTATGGCAAGCAATGCAGGAATCATCGAAACGAATATTCCCTTTATGCAGGAGTTATTTGCTAATCAACCAGTTTGTTGAGTCTAGATCTCAGTTCAAGTCTGGATTGGTTAATCATGCCTTTGCTGCTGCACTAAGGGCCCTCCTCTTGGTAAGTATTTATGTTCAAGCCTATCAGATAGTTTTACTGCAAATGCTGCTAAATGTGCTAGTTAAGTTTTTCTGTTGTGTGATGTTCCTTCCAATCCTTAACGAACCAATGATCACATTTTACATAAATTGAGTATGCATGAGAAACAAATTTCCAATTAATTCTATTCATTTTCTACCTACTTTATGCATCAAAAAGCAAACACATAGAAAGTGGCCCAATTATGCTTGCAACTGCAATTCATACTTATAAGAGTGCAGAAGAGGGGGCTAAAGGAAGGGAAAGGGTGTGCTCACCTGAAAGCTCTTTTTGGCATGCTCTCTATCCTCACCGTTCCTTCCTGTCACCCTCTTAGAATAATCCTCATCTCAAATTCCAAACCAAACAAACATCATTATCAGAAGAGCTTTCTCCCATCACCACCCTTAGGTTTTTGTTAATAATTGGGCAAGTCCCCAACCCAACAACTATGCCGATTGTCATCGTTAACATTGAGCGTTATCTAAGTCACACCTATGCTAGATGTGCTGAAACACATTGAGGTTGAAAGATAGCTTTGCCTTTGCTCAGGCACTGGCTGACAGCTTCAAAGAAGCAAAGCCATGTAATGACTTTTTCACTGAAAGTGCATCATACTATATATGTGGAGGGAACTGATAATTTTAGGGGAAAGATATCAGAAAGAATGAAAACTTGTAAGGCGATTTTTTGCGCAAATTGAAGTGGTGACTTTGAATAGATTCTTCAGTGAAGCTTTTCTTCTCTTCTTGGATTCATCTTCAATTTTTCTACTTCCATTTCTTTCTTCTTCTTTTTTGTTTTCTGCTCTACTTTTGCTGCTGAAAATTCCTTTTTATTTTTCTTTCTTTTTGTAGTTGCCTGATATGTATTAATTTTTAGTGTTTTTGCATCGGTCCTTTTTTTAATTGAGTGGCGGTTTCGTATTTTGAACACCGACAACAATAATCCCTGCAAAATTAGCCCAGCAGGGAAGGAGGTGGACCTACATGCAGAATATGTGGGAGATCTGAGTTCGTCTAGGCACCACCTACCTACCCCTAAGACATGCGATTTACCTCCCCTGGTGATGGCCGTGGGGTACGGTGCGGGCGCTCCAGAGGGTGGCAGCATGCATATTTTTTGCAGAACACATCATTTTTTTAATTGATCCTATCTCTATATTGGACAGAAACACACTATACTCTGATCGATTTTTTTGAATTGGACAGACATTGTTATTATTGTTGTTCAGTTATAATATAAATTTGGATAAAGTGGCACAAAAAGTTCACTGTTGTTGTCTGCCGGTCTGTTTGTGTGTTGTTGCTTACTCCAAACTCGTTTTTCACATTTTTCTAGAGCAAGTTTTGTGCTTTTCTTTTTGCATACATCGCACAAGCCGGGGGTCTTAACGGAAACAACCGCTCTACTCCTTAAGGTAGATGCCAGGTCTGCCTACATCTCACCCTCCGGATGGGATATACTGGGTTTGTTTTATTTGGTTTGGTTTTGGCACATAAAGTTCTATTTTGTCCACTATTAAACAGTCAATGGATTTTCTGATTCTCCAATTGGAACTATTCTCGCTAATTTCTTGAAATTGTTGCATTTATTGGGTTGTACTTGAAGTTTTATAATTTCTTTACCTTTAGCTTTGAAATTTGTATCTTCTTTGTTCCATATATTTTAATGCTGTTAGTGGATTTGCAATTATTTGTAGATGTATTGTGTGTGTGCGTGCATATATATTATAACATATAAATTAATATTTTTTTAATACGTGTATCAATGAGGCACATGCCTTGCCTCGTGATCTGGCCTGAGGAGGCCTTTGTGCCTCCTTGCGCCTCATGCCTTTCATGAACTCTGTTAATATCATCACCACCGCCAACGACAATCACCATTAACATAGTGTAATGATTACAATCGTTTCAAATACTGTAAATTAATAATGGAATATGATATTGTTAGGAGACATAATTACATTAGAAGTAGGGTTTATTAGTTTACAGGTTCATTCCCATGGACCTGTGTGTATCATATATTTAGGATTCTTCCTTGGTAATAATCATATGTTTTGAACCTCAACGCTTTAATGGTATTAGAGCTTTAGGTTTGAACTGTGTACAACTATGCACGAGTTTCGTATATGCTGCTGGCAGCATGTAGCTGTTGGCAGACACATGGTGTATCCTTCTTATCTGGTTATGTGCTCTCTCTTCCATGCTCTTTTTTGTCTGTATCCTCGAAGTTCCACCTCGATCTCCTCCTGGATTGCCAAGCAGAAAGTACTTTAGCAGAAGGTACTTTAGCAGGCCTAATCTATCCAGTGCAGCTGTCTAAATCTACTTACAGTTCAGTTTTCCATTGTCCGATACATCTGTCCAATTCCACTGTCTAGTTCAATTCAATTTAGACTGATCCTATTCGGGATTCGCTCTTCATCCAGTGGTCCTCTTCATTCTTTACTAGTTCTACTTTAATTGGCCTCCATATCATGTCTTAGTTGCTAGTAGGTATTTGTGCACAGTGTGTTTGCTGCCATCAGCATCATATATTAGCCATATTTGTATGAGCAGTTATAAGGTTGGCTTTTCTTATTTGACCTGTACCTGGAACCTTGCCATAGAAGTTGGAAAAAGAGAAGGGAGTCTGTCAGACTGTTTTCTGCAATGGACTTGCTGGTAGTGCTGTTCACATCCCAACACATCCATACCTGATGTGTGACACCCATCCAGTTTAGAACTTGCTTTATTGTGGTATTGCCGCTGCAGTTGCATTTCAAAAATATTTTTTGTAGTGCATTCTTGTGTAGTAGGTTCATATTAAGCGACCTATTTATCCTGAATTTCGCATATAAATTCTGAGTTCCACAAGAGCTTTTAAGGATTAAGAGTAGAATAAGAGAGACAGGAGGAGCTATCTAGACCGGCAACAAGAGTTGCATCAAGACCGTAATAAGGCACAGCGGACCTGCGATTTTCCTATTCTTTTGTCTGTTTTTCAGACTTCAATTTGTTTTTATTTGTATCAGTATTCTATATTCGAAATTCTATCTTTGTTTCCCACGTCAAATTTAAAATCATTGCCATCTATCCTCTAATCTGAGGAGCCTTAAGGGATGGATTAGGTTAAAATTAGGGTTCTATCAACTTATCTGATATAATCAGAGTTTTCCCTGTAATATAACTGAAGATTTCTTAGAAGATAAATCTAATATAAATCTTCAGTGTGAAATTCCATTTCTATCGTTTTCCTACTACAAGTGTGTATGCATATATATAATTTTAAATGCTGTTGTGCATACAATCCCAATTAGTTTGGCATAGGTTGGTTCTCCTAGCAGTTGTATTTGTATTTGTACTTTTCATTTTTCCGTTTTTTTCTTTAGTAGACACTTCCTACCTAATTCTTCCTCTTTCTTCATTGGAGTTCCTAATCCCTGTATACTTGCTCAGGATTACCAAGCTATGGTGGCACAGCTTGAACATCAATTTCGACTAGGAAGACTCTCAATACAAGGATTATGGTTCTATTGTCAGGTATTTCTATATTAACTATTTAAAAAACTTGAATTTTTGTTTGTGTATTTGCAATTTGGTTCTCATTTAGGTAGAATTGAATGACTCTTAATGAACCCAATGAACTCCAAAGTTGCACATTTTTTTATCATGTAACCACTTGTTTATCCAAATGACCATGAGTGACCCACAGTTGTTTTGTTTCATAACATGTGGTCAACACATCAAAAGACTCCAATTTTTTTATTTAATTTCTGTTGCCACAACAAGGACAATACCAGACTGGTTTTTTGGATCCTGATACTATGAAGCGATGAATTGGGTATTACTTCTAGTAATAAGGCATTACAAGATGCCAAAAAAACAACATTGCTATAAGATGGATATATCTGTAGTGACATAATGAATTCACGGTGTTGATTCCTCAAGTTAATCACTGATATATCCCATTGTTCTCGAACAACAGGACAAGAAAGAGGTCTCTTCTTGGCTCTTCTTCCTAGTCCTAGATTTTCACCCCATTGTCAAGTTTTGAAAAGTTCATGCAAATTTATATCAATAATACTTCTAAATATGTGAAGCGTTTTTTATGTAATCCTATAGATGCACACCCATCGTCAATTTGATTATGGGGAAGGGAGATTTTTTAATGAGACAACAGTATCTGGTTCTCTCTATCTCTCACACTCTCTCATCTTTGTTTGACATTCCTCATGCTCCCATCTCTCTTTTACTTCTGCATCTCTTTTGTATTGGCCAAGCATGGGGATGAAAAAGTAACTCCGTGCTATCATATGCAACTGATCTTATTTTCAATGCTGAAATCCCCACAATGGTGTTTGCATCTTCCCTCTACTGTGCAACTGCTATGTCAAGATGCCAGGTCCCCACGTCATGTTCCATGGTGCTATATTTTTTTTATAACTAAACATGTCCAATCAAGAATATAGCCTAACTTGTAAACTTATATGGTATATTACCAAATGCTTATGACACATTGTCTTCCATCTTAACCGGTGCTGCATTATTCCCTCCAATAATTGATGCATCGTCAGTGGTTTTGTTTTGTTAATGTTATCTTGAAAATAGAACTTGGATCCCATAATCTAATGAAGTCAAGTCAAAAGTATTAAGTATGCGGTCTTTGCGGTTCATAGTGTTTATGCAACCGAGAATGATGGGGTTATTTGCAACCTCCAAGAAGAATTTGTGCAAGTTATATATTTTTTCATGATTCATATCTATCATGTTTATTATGTTTGCAGCCAATGATGGGATCAATGCTAGCATTGTCAATAGTGATAAGGAAGGCTTCATCATGCAATTTTGTGGGTTCAGCAGTTCTTAACCTTTTACAGAATCAGGTAAATACATAAATTCGGAACTCTTAGGTGTCTACCCACCAGCTTGTTTTCACCTGTTCTGTGTATTATATGCTATTTATCTAATTTAAATTTAAACAGGCGAAGGTAATGGCTGGTAACTACTTGGTGAGGTCATTGCTGGAAAAGATGATAGAGTCTGCAAATTCTGCTTATCTTGGCATACTAGAAAGGTATACAATTGAGAATGCCCAATAATATGCTATATATTGTCCATATATCTTTTTTTTTTCCTAATCTAATTTGAATTGTAGCAGCATTCTGGACCTAAATTTAGTGTTCTTTTGGAATCTCTATGTGCTTAGAGAACCAGATCCAATCAGATGGTCTAGTAACATGAATTTGTACTAGTGAACTGAAACTAAGATGCGGAGAACAGCTTTTTGAGTAGTCTAGAACGTTAAGATGATATGTCTTCTGATGGACCTTTCAGAAGGCTTCTGTAGGGACTCCTAATAATGCATAAATGATGCACAAGATATTAATTTAAGCATGATTAAGATAAAAGCACCAGTACACAGCTGCTATCAAAGGGTTAGGCAGTGAGGTTGTTTTCCTATTATTTGACATCTGGGCATAATTGATCTTCTGCACCCACCTGATTGTAGACCAGAGTACATAACAGTCCTAGGGACTCATGGACATTTCAAGCTGCACTGACTTCTGAATTATGTCATTCCTCTTCTTTAATCTTTTGCATGAAATCTAACTCAAACCAACAATTTGCTATGTTTTCATTTGTGTTTTCTGACTGAAGTAGTAAATTATAAAATGTGCAGGTGGGTGTATGAAGGAGTTATCGATGATCCTCATGATGAGTTCTTCATTGCTGAGAACAAATCTCTCCAAAAAGTATGATTTTATCCACTGATACAAAGGCATTAAATGCTTCAGTTTCTGATGGCGAATTTTCTATAGGAGAGTCTCACCCAAGATTATGATGCTATGTATTGGCGACAACGATACAGTCTCAAGGATGATATTCCTTCTTTCCTTGCAAATTCGGCTGAAACCATTTTAACAACAGGGAAATATTTAAATGTCATGAGAGAATGCGGGCACAGTGTTCAGGTGTTTCTATGACTTCCCACTGTTACGACTGACAGAAGGGCTCATATTTATTATTATTATTATTATTACTATATGTTTTTATACTAGCATGTTTTTATAGGTCCCTGCATTGGAGAGTTCAAAATTGATGAACTTTGGGTCCAATGATCACTATCTTGAATGCATCAAATCTGCTTATGATTTTGCCAGCAGCGAGTTACTAAATCTCATGAAGGACAAGGTGTGGTTGCTGGTTATTTTCAACTGTTACAAATCTTATTCCTTTATTTTTTAGTACTTCTTCATTGCGCTTGCAGAAAGTGATTGGTATGTATTGATTTTTTTCTCACTTAAGTGATCGATCAATATTTTTAATGTTGATAGTATGGTCTCGTTGGAAAGCTGCGTTCTATCAAGCATTATCTTCTTCTAGATCAGGTATGAGCTACTAAAGTCCTACTGAAATATTTTGATTGATGCTTTGCCTTGTTTAATTTTTTTGGATTATAGTGTCAGATTAGCTTGGATAAATACTGCTGAAATAAAAGTAGTACCACATCTACACAAATAGGCATTCCATACCTTCCTGCAACCGGAAACCTCTTTAGTGAACTATGAAGTAAAGTAACTAATGTTTCATAACTGTTTATGTACATTCATCATCGTCCATATTCCGGTCCCCTCTTCTGTCTTTCTTCACATCAAGTCAATGGGACCTGTGAACGCATTTTTCTTCTCGTACCAGATAAACAACACTAGCAAATGAATATCTTAAATAGCAAAAACGAATGGAACTTGAGTTCTAGCGTTTTTTATTAGTGGTGTTTACTTGATTGACTTGGGGGGTTAATTTTCTTTTGGAGTCTTGTTTCGGCTATGATGGCTATCATGTATGAAATGTTGGTTGACTTACAGGGTGATTTCTTGGTTCACTTCATGGATATTGCCCGTGATGAACTTGCTAAAACACCAAATGAGATCTCCGTTGAGAAGCTTCAGGTCTTTAGCCACTTACTTTATTTTATTTTAATATCATTGTTTGTTACTATCCACTTGTTGTCATGTTCATGGCTAATCATAGCAATCCCATATGTATTGTTAGCTATAAGAGTTATTTTATCTTAGATCTTATCATGTTTATATTTGTCTTCGCTGATACATATAACCTTGTATATAGAGGTGCTTTTGTAAATGAATAACGCCTAATTCTCATGAAATGTCTTACGTCATGGTTTTGCCTGGTTCATGGTACACCCCCTGTTGCATATTAGCCTCAAGTCTTCTAGAAAAGAGAAAAACACAAAAGAAACCTTGTCATTTCACCCACCTCACCCTTGCAGCTGCTTGCAATCACTCTTTCCGTTTTGTGTTGTGATAATGAGGTGCCCCTCTCATATCTAAAAGCCAAAGTTCAAATGATTGTACAAAGAGTATTGAGACAGACTCCCGATTATCTCGTGAGAAGTTGGTTGGCAATTCATGTGAACCATCAGCTATTAAGCCTGTTTTTGTCCCCCAAGGGACCAGCTTGCCAACATCTTCACAAGAACACTTGGAGGATCAAAGATTAATCATATCTGGGACAAGTTGGGGCATCATTGACATATATGGTCCAACCTAGGGTTAACCCGAGTTATCCTTTATCTTTTAGATATTATCATATTTATGCTTGTCTTTAATGATTCATGTGACTTATACATAGAGGTGCTTTTGCCAATGAGCGACACCTAATTTCTCTGAAATATATTGTATCATATACATTTGATAAAAAATAGAACTTTCATGAAGCATGGAACAATCTAGGTTTACATTTTGGCTTTAAATTGCAGTCTCTCTTGGACCTTGCACTGCGGTCGACAGCAGCTGCAGCAGATCCTTTGCATGAGGATGTCACATGTTCTGTGGTAGGTAACAGTTATACATAGTCTTGGAGAAAAAAAAATTCCCAAAGAATGACACGACATTCTGCTTCCAGGACACATGTTCTTTGCTGAAGAGATTGGGCACTCTCAAAGATCTTCAAATGGGTGAGACAGTGCCGGAGACTGATGCTTTAGAAGAGTCCTTGAGTATTACTGGCGTGGAAACGTTTTCTGTTAATTACAAGGTACATACACACCTTTTCTTTGTTCCCCAATTGCTCGTTTTTCTTTTTCACTGAATCATTTTTTTCTTTGTGGGGGAAGAGGAGGGTGTTAAGCAAGTCTAAATTGACCTGAGTACCAATTACATGCATTCTTTTGAATGATCTTCCTTTAAGATATTGATTGGAACCACCACTATGTGTCATACTTTGTCAGAGTGATATCAATTACCCCAACTAGTTCCTAACCGTTATGTGGGCAGATTGTTATTCTCAAATTCACACTGAAGCAAAAGAGGTTTAGTTGTAACTTGAGCCAGATAGCAACTTAGGTACAAGGGACCCAGATGGTCGATTGGGTGGTGAAACATGCTATTTTTGTGTTGCTAAAGGATGTCATTAAATATGTGGTAAAATGGTTTACATCCCATTCATCTCTCTTTCCAACTCATCTAGTTTTTCACCGAAATCCTTAATTATCAATATACAGTTCAGTGATTGCTTAAAAAATGATATACAGTTCAGTAATTCTTCCCAATCCCCATTCCTGTCTTAGTTGAACATTCCTTTTTCGGGAGCAATTCATTTTCCTTCATAAGAACTGATCCCTTTCCCCTAAAAAGTACTTTTAACAAGATTGTGTCATAGCACTAAAGCCTAAGGCCATAGCTTATCCACGATCCCCGTTCCTAAGGCCATACCAGAGGGCCTATGGCCTAATACCTAGTAAGCTAACTTTCTTAGAGTGTGAGTTCAATTTGCCTTATATAAATGTTATGTACTTTAAAAAAAATCTTCATTCCATCTGTGATCCATCAATCAGTTCTATAGACTGCAATTTTTGTGATAATATTGATATTGTAACCGAGAGGCTAATATTTCTTTGTCTTGCTCGCTCAATTTCTCAAATTGTAAGCCATCTTTTCCTTGGGTGGAACCTTCAGTCAGGACTATTTTTCTATGCCCGTCTAAATTGGCATTATGTGTTACTAAAATAAATTATTTTCAGCATCTTAGTGAGCTTACAAATCATATCACCCTATAGAAATTAAAAATGGAGACGGGAAATTGAAATCCTCAAATGGGAATCAAACCTCATGTCTTCATATTTTATGCCTTGGTAGTGGAGTGGAACTCAATGTACCGTTTCCTAGTTAATTGTCCCACCCTTATGCTACAACCATGCCTGAAAGAAGCTAACAAAGGTGGACAAATACATAAAAACAGAACATGAGAACTCTTTTATGAAATTTTCTGATTCTGAGTATATACCGCATTGGTTAATGAATTATTAATTTGTTGAAGTAGTTATTTTTATTATCTTTAGTGTGCATGGATTTATTAGCCAAAAGGATCATGCCTCCCCTCATCTATTTTGGAGTGCCTCCATGTACACCTTTGCCTTTTTGGAGTGTCTCTCTAAAGTTTGCCTTCTTACAAGTTCCCATGACATTTTTGTCAATTGAGATGGCATCATAAGAACTTTCATCAGGATTTACTGGTTGGATGGCCCATTTTGGTAACCAATTGCACAAGGATTTTGGCTGGTTAGATGCAATAGAGATAATGTCTACAGACGAGGAACACAATATAAGGAAATTCTTTAATCAATAGAAAGAAGCAAACATTTCACATCTCAATATCTCATAATTATTGTGTATTAGATAGGTGGAGGTATTGATGAAAGCCTGCAGAAGTGAGCCCCCTAATCACCTTTAAGACCCTTTAGGGCTAGGAAATACTACGTTCTTAGTAGCATCACTCTCGAGATCAGAGCATTTTGAATTTTTTTATATGATTAGCTTTTTGTTTATGTTTCAGGTTCAATGGCCGCTATCACTTGTAATATCTAGAAAGGCCTTGACAAAATACCAGTTGATTTTTCGGTTTCTGTTTCACTGCAAACATGTGCATCGGCAACTTTGTGCAGCATGGCAAGTACATCAAGTATGTGACTAAATATCCTTAGTATCGCCTATTATGAATGGTTTCGGTTGTAATTATGCTTTATTGTTGTAGGGTGCACGTGCACGTGATATGCATGGAACAGGAATATCTACATCGTCGATTCTGTGCCGTAATATGCTTAAGTTTATAAATAGCCTTCTGCATTATCTAACGTTTGAGGTAAACCAAAGTTATTCTCTATGATCTTACATTTAGTTTCCTTGAAATTCTCACTGCTTTTCTTATAGTGATTATCTTTCAAGAAGTACATTGCCAACCCATTGTTTTTCGACTTGTTGGTCACTCTTTCTATTTATGCACTACACCTCCGTCATTGCCGTGGTTATCTATCTTCTTCTCTCTTTTGCCAACCACAAAAGGTCCAAGTGGTATTATATTTAATAGCATTTTATTATCTTTTTTAGGTTCTTGAACCAAATTGGCATGTTATGCATAATAAACTTGAGAATGCAAAGAGCATAGATGAGGTATGTGTTGATTGCTCTTGATGCTTGAAATCAATTATATGAAATGTGTATACAGTTTTGCGACTCACTTTTTCTATTTTTCTTGGTTTTATTTTCTAAAATCTTTGCTTCATTCAATTGAATTTCTGATTCCTTATGCAATCTTTCCCTTGCATGTTCTTCTAGTCTTTTTCCTAACGACATCTTCTTATGATAATAGGTAATCCAATATCACGACTTTTTCATGGAGAAGTGTCTAAAGGAATGTTCACTTCTTTCACCAGTCCTCCTCAAGGTTTGCGTGGATTCTTATCCATGATGAATTTATTTAACCAATGTCAACATGCCGAAATTTGCACATCTCCAAAATACATTATGAAAAATAGAGGAATAATTTGGAAAAAGAAGATGATTTTCATCAAGCATTATTGTCCTTGCATACATCATGAAAAGAACATGAAAAGAGAGAGATTTGAACATAAAAGAAATATCTGATAACAAAATGAACATGACTTCAGTGGTTCTCTATCTTAACAGTCCTCAAGCTAGAGCATGCTTGATGTATGTTAACATGCCTAGCTTATCACATGTAGGGCCAATCGGTGATCTCAGAGTGGTTTTGTCAAAACCTCAAGAACTTAATCTTCAAACATACCCATAGATGGAGTTTCATGAGTAGTACTAACCACTTCCTTGAGAACATAATGCGAGTCAACTAAAATTTGCGTAGTGCGCATGAATTTGGTCCATGGAAATTTGCATGGTGAGCTTGTTGACGCAATACATTTCAGTCAACCTGGCTAAGGTATCATCCAACTGCTGAAGAATCACTCAACTCCTCCCCTAGCCATTGTGTAAACAGTTAGTAGGTTGTATCAGCCACTGTTTTATGTTCAGACCCAACAATAAATGAACTCCATTCTACCTTGTAATACTCCTCCAACAAAGGGCAACCGATAGTAACTTGCATTTTAATATCTCGAGAATCAGTGTATAGCATACCTCTCCTCGGAGTACTCTCTTTGAGGTACCTCAATAGGTGCATGATGCATCCACATGATTTTGGGAACATGTGAAAAAGTTCTAGAGATTACTCTATATAAACCTAATCAAGAATTGAGAAATGTATTCTTGATATCAAGATGTTGTAAAAGCCAATGATGAATAGCAGCTTGAGCAATAACCTGACGCACTAAAGTTATGTTAGCCACATACTAAAAGTTTGGTTGTAGTGCTCATATCCACAACCACCACGTTCATATCCACCACTGTCGGCCACTGTCCACCACCATCTTCACATCATCTACAATGCCACCTCCACCATAACCACTGTTGACCACTGCCCACCACCGGCCATCGCCATCACCACCTCCACCACCATCGGCTACCGCTACCACCCTCCATCACCACTTCTACCTCACACTATCACCACTGCCACCTCCGCTGTGATCACCACCTCCAGTCCTATGATCACCAGTAACCACCATATAAAATATTAAACAACTTATAAGGGCAACTTGTCCAGCCCAATCCTGATGACTCCTAGTGGTATCAAATAATAGATTGACAACTTGTCCTGTCCAGTTTAATCCAATTCTGTCATGTTCCGTCCTGACTGCATACCAAACGCTGCCTTAGTGTTTCTAGAGTATCATCTTCATTTTGTTTCACTGTGTACACCCACTGAAAACCATTAATATTTTCTTTCTTTTTGCAGAAGGATCAACACGATCCCATATTCTTTCTTCTTGTATAAGAAACATGGTCACTTTGTCATTATTTAGGTTAGGAATGATATTCCGCTCCCTGCCCCCCTTTTCACAGAAAATGGAGAGATGAATTGGTGTGTTTTCCAGCACAAGCCATTTCTCGTTTTGGGGAATGGAAGCATCAATTTAAATTGTGGCTATTTCAAGTGTAGGAGGCTAAAGTGTCTATAAGGTTCTCGATTCTCCTCAAATTCTGGTATGCATGCCACGGTGTCACGAATTGTATTAACATGGTGTTTCCTCCTCTGATATAGCTAAATAGAGTGTAGAAATAGTCGAGGATTTAAGTGAAGAATTCGAAGCAACCTGTATTAGGTTCATGGCGCCATTTTATGGTAAGCCTTGAGTTCTAGCAAAAGACGATAGTCAGAGAAAAAAATTACGGAACAATTCATATCTTAGGTTTCTGTCTTATATATATATATATATATATATATAATGTGTATGTATACATATATATATATATATATATAAGAGAGTGTCGTGTCAGGCATATGGGAGCATACAAGAAAGATGGCTAAAATTCTAAGTTTACCGAGCTGTTGCTCCTATATGGACGCTATTGGTACTTGTTCAATACAAGCTAGAGGCATACATAAGTTCTTTTTGCTGGTTCTCATAAGTTTTGACCTGAATGCAGAAGTTGGAGAAGTTGAAACTTATATGCCTTCAATATGCTGCGGCAACTCAGTGGCTGATGAACTCCATTGAATCTCCATACACAAACAAATCTATTGATGGTTTGCATTCCTTGGAAAATTTAAAAGTTTTGAAGCTAAGGAAGCCTTCCAAGAAGCCAAATTCACCCACCGAAGAGTCAACAGTCATTGAATGTGTCCTGTAAGATCTAAAAACTAGAGCTCATTTATGTCACATCTGTCTCATTCTCATAAATTATCCTTGTTGAGTTATTTGCAGTAAATTTGAGAGGGAGTTTACTGCTGAGCTTCAGAGTTTACGGCCAATCTTGAGCAGCAGGGCCCAGGCAGAACCATATTTGACTCATCTTGCACAGTTGATTCTTGGTGTTGGTATGGATCAGCAAATGTGAGACAATTTGCCTGTTAACTGCTTTTGGAATGACTAGTAAGGATGAAGGAAATGGTGATTTTGAAATTGTAGTGTGGTTAACAAATATTTTAGCCATCAATTTCCAGTGGAATTGTTCGTACCCTTTGCACTAAGCATAATAACTAGACACCAAGTTGTAAAATGATTACATATATTAATTAGAAAGATATATTTAGTTGGTGATTTGAACGAAGATGATGAGGCCTATTTGATATCTTCTACTTGTTATTAAGTTTGTCAAAAATGGCAACCACATGGACCAAAAGTATAATTTACTCAATATTTTGTTCAATTCAAATAGAGGTAATGCAATTATAGTTTTATAGGAAGGAGGATGGTTCAAATTACATTCGTGCACTTTTTTTTTTTTTTTTTTTAAGTTGAATTCAATTTTATTTGAAATAATCGGGTGGGTCTGCACTTGTTTGTACAAAGAGAATAATATCATCGGAAGCAGTTAAAACATCATTCAATAAAAAAAAAGACGATTAAGATGATCAAGTAGAGAGGAGAGAAAAATGTGTTTTTCACAGTAGTAGGACTAATAAGATGTCGGGTGTTTTCATTTTCAATCACAAACGAATTCTTCCTTTCCATTAGATTTGTATTAATTCAGGATAAAGGAATGTAAATTTTCAATGTGTTTTTTGTAATAAATAAAATCCACCAATTAGTCACATAATGATGATGAATGGTATCTTAAAATTCAATCTCATGTTTTTCTTTCATCATTTCACATATGAATACATGATCATTTTGATTGACTAGTGAAATGAAACACATTACATTACATTACATTACATATAAGTATAATAAGTAGGATACACATTGTTTTGTTTTTATTAATTAAGTAATATATAATAAAAACACAATCTTCCAACACTCTTAGAAGCAGCAGCGCTCAAACAGCCAGCAGCAGCAAAGACATCCCAAACTGCATCAATACAATAACCCTTAGCAAATAGCAAAGACATGAATATTTAATAACACTTAAAACCTAACAAAAGACATCTCTCTAAATCTAATTCACCAGACATATTCATTTGAATTCAGAACTTGACAAAAGATATTATGCATTTCGCTGTCAATATATATCATCTCAATCTAAACACCCATCAGATCAGACGGATCCATTTAACTTCACTCATCTAAACTAACAAACTATCCTGAAAAGTTCTTTTTTCCCTTTACAAGGGTTCAAAAAAGAACAAATTAACAGGAGGAACATTACATACCAGCTCTTTAGCATGGCAGAACAACCAGAATCACCATAATATTCGTGGTGGTGGTGGTGAGGCGGAGGCGGCGGCGGCGGTGGAGGGTCGAAGTAACCTTGATACCCGTGAGGGTGTGGAGGATGAGGATGGCCGTAAGGTGGTGGTGGTGGATGAGGATGGCCATAGGGTGGTGGTGGCGGTGGTGGATGAGGATGGCCATAGGGTGGTGGTGGTGGTGGATGATGCGGTCCATGCCCTACAAGTTAGCAGCAACATTAAATATGTAAAATCAAGTGATGAAGAAGAATTTAGCAGCGTCGAATTCAAAGGATTACTTGCCTGGATGATGGTGATGACTCATGGCTATTCAGCTGCGAATTGAATTACAAACAAGATGTATTTAATCAAGAGGAAATCTGATTTTCTTTCTCAACTGTAGTCGGCAGGATTTGGAATGGCAAAGGGAAACTACCCTTTCAACGCGATTGGATTGGATTGGATTGAATGGGATGGGATGGGTTGGGCCGGCCCATTTTCTGATTTTCTTTTCTTACGTCTACAAAATTACTTTAAAATTCACAAACTAGTTTTTATTTGAGTATTTAAATAAAAACGACTTATCACTATATATGTATATGTATATGTATATGTATATGTATGCCTTCTTTCACATGTACATGTACGTGTAGTGCATTAATTTCATATATGCTTACGAAAAAAGGATGGATTTAATTAGTAATCAACAGAGTTAGCGGGTAAGTTGGTGAAACGTATGTGGGTTTGAAAAATGAAGGATGAATGCAACGGGGGGTGGGTGTGTAAGTGTTGACCAAGAGAGAAGGGATGAAGAAGGTAAAAAAGGAACCTTTCTTTCTTTTAAGGAGCAGGAGCAGTAGCAGGAGTGAGAAAGAGCCAAAGGTGAAGGAATCTATGCAGAAAGAGTGTTGTACGGTACTACTGCCACCACCATCACTGTTGGATAGAGATTGATGCTGTGATTTTGGTGTTGTCCCCAGTACTTGACATAACAAACCCCAATCCCTCCCTCCTTTGTTTCTTTTTATTCCATCTCCATCCCCATCCCCATCCCCATCTCCATCTCCATCTCCATCTCCATCTCCATCTCCATCTCCAATCTATTGTTATGTATTAAATAAAACCAACATGTAATATAAATGTAATGTAATGTCTTATACTAATAAAATCAAGAAAAAGCAACACGTCTCCCTCATTATAATTATATACCCTTTTAATATTATTAGTTGACTTTGATCTTGGAGATGGAAAGCTAAAATTAAATGGCAATCAAGCAAAATAATATATAAACATAAGCAACAAGGGGGGGTACACAAAAAGAATTACCATAAAATAAATTAATCTCATTTCAAAATCCACACATTAAAACCTCCATAAGAAAACACCCACATCATTCATCTTTTTCTTTTTTCTTTTTTCTTTTTTCCTTTTTCCTTTTTTCCTTTCCCCAAGGAAAAAGAATCAAAGACAAAAAGAAGGAAAGAAAGAGAGAATGATATCATTAAGCATGAGTGGAGCTAATTAAGCAGCATTATCAAAATGGAGAAGTTGACCACAACATTTGGGGCAATCCTCCACCTGTTTGGGTACCATGAAGTACATGAAACATCCTTTACATCCAGCCACCACTAATACATGCCCTCCTTTCCTGTTTTCATCTTCATCTTCATCTTCATCTTCATCTTCCTCTTCCTCTTCCTCTTCCTCTTCCTCTTCATTCTCATCCACCTGCTTTTCTTCTTCTTCTTCTTCTTCTTCTTCTTCTTTTCTTGAAGATGAAGCTGCCGCAGATGACTCCACCGAAGATCCTTCACTTTCATACTCTTCTTCTTCTTCTTCATCATCATCATCATCCTCGCTGTAAAAGTAGCCGCTAAAACCATCATCAACAGTCCTTGGATCTTCTTTTGATTTCATCCCTGTTCTCCAGTTAATGTAATACACCTCCCCTGTCTGCTTATTAAAATGAATAAGCAAAAAAAGGTTATGGCTTTTAATTAGGGTTTGAAAGTGGAGATTCATTAAGAAAGCAATTAATAATGTGTATTATTTACATTGCAGAGGAATGTTACGTTTACCTTCAAATCGAGGCATTGCTCCCAATGATAGGGTAATGTTATATTTGAATTGAGTTCCAAGGTGGCGTCGGAAGAGTGGTGGCAACGAGACAAGCCTAATCCTTCGCCGCCGCTGGTGGTGGTGGTGGTGGTGGTGGTGTTTAGAGAGAAGCTCTCTAGAGATCTTTGAAGCGATGCAGTGATCGCCGCCATGTTTGGGGCTGTCATACGTCCTCCTTCCTAATTAATTACACCCACCCTCGTCCCTCAAATTAAAATAAAAACCAAATTTATGAGAGAGAGAGAGACGATTACCAAACAAGACTTGGTTTTTATAGAGAGAGAGAGAGTTGAGTTGTTTGCGGCAAGAATAAGAAATTAAAGGTTGGAGAAAATGGAGTGAATGGCAAAAGTGGTCCCTGCACTCTTGATGGCTACGCTCTTTTCACCCTCCCACTCACCCTTGACTCTTGATTTTGCATTCAAAATTTTATATTTATTAGTTTTGATCATTTAGAAGTAATATAAAAATAAAAGAGTGTTAGTGATATTTTAATGAATGAATTGATTAGATTAGATTAGGGGATATAATATAATGATGGATTGATCTTATAAATAATACAAGTAAATATTATAAACATGAGAAAAGAGATTGGAAGAATGATGATTAAAGAAAGGAAGGAAATTAGAAAATGGGAAGTGTGAGGAGAATGAGAAGGAAACAAGAGTAGGGGAATCTGGACAGAAGAGCTGGCCAAGTTTGTCTCGCATGACATGACAACAACATTACCCAGGCCATGGCCAGCACCACCTTTTGAGTCTTGCACATGCAACCCACGTGACCCCTTTCTTCATCTTAATTAACCTTCATTCCTTTCCTCCACTTAATTCTTCCCATAAACAAAAACAACTACTACTACTACTACACTACCTTCCTTAATTTCCTTGATATAGACGTTGATCATTCATGTATGTAAACTAGAGAATGCATGATGCATGGTACGTACAAGATAAGTATTAGGCAATTAAGTTGGTTAATTAATGGTTTTGGTATTAAGTTAAGGCATGTAGAAAATCATCATTTTTGGCATTTATCGATCATATATGACAAAGTCAAGACAAAAAATTTAAGTCATTGATGAACAATAATTAGAACAAATTAAGAGAAGACGTGTGTGTGTATATATATATATATAATAATAGTAATGGAGTAAGGAATGTTGTAATTTGAAACCAGGGAATTCTAATTCTATTATTATTATTATTATTATTATTATTATTATTATATTCGGATGGAATGGAAGAAGAAAGAAGAAAGAAGAAAGAAGAAAGAAGAAAGAAAAAAAGAAAAAAGAAAAAGAGTGGAGGGTAATTCGACAAGACGAATGCATTGGGGAGGGTGCAGTGCAGAGGGAATATATAGATACAGAAGGATGTATGTATAAGGAATTGGCAAAGGGAAAATAGAGAAAGAAAGGAGGTTCACGAGAGAAAGAGTATGAGAGGATGATTGGTGTGTTTGTGGGAATCTCTTCTGACTCCTACCTTTCTCTCTCACCCCACCTTCACTTTTTCTTTTTTTTCTTTTTCTATTTTTCTTTTTCTTTTTCTTTTTCTTTTTCATTTATTTATTAACACACTTGAATAAATTAAAAGACATGAAAAAGAAGAAGAAGAAGTAAAATGTGAGGTTTGGAGGGTAAATAATTAAAAATGAGAGAGAGAGAGAGAGAGAGAGCGTGTGTTTTTTGTTTTCTTATTCATTCAACAACTACTCTCTCTGGTCAACAACATTAATTCCCCAATTACTAATAATATATAATTTGTTCAAATAAAAAAAAAGTTGCTTTATTTAAGTTATAAGCACCTGCCCATTCCTATTATTGCTTCTTAAGTCAACTCTCTTGCTGTAGCTAACCCAACCCAACCCAACCCAACCCATCTCATTTCATTTACTAGATCATGTTAAACCATTACTATCACAATATTCCAAACATGATTTACAAAACTACTCACATTCTTTTTCAACTCCACCCCATAACTATTCTTTTTCTTTTATTTGGAATAAATAATTACCACTTACAAATGATACAAATTGTCAAACAAGATTATCCACTTTAATTCTAATCCTAGCCTCCACATAGATTATAACAAGTGTGCCTAAACTCTGTTTCACAAGTACATCTGTTCGCAACTGAAAGATGCTTTCGAGGTGTTGTCCATGCATGGCGTTTCAGTGAATATGAAATTTTAGTTTGTTGGCTATGGGGTCTTTTAACATGGCAATGGAATATGGTACAAAGTACAAACAATGGAGATATAGAGCTTTTCTACTTCTTCTGCCAAACAATGAGATACAAGAAGGAAGGAGGAGGTATACCTGATGATTTATCAATGCATGTTTTGATGATGATATGAGAAACACATTTTATGTTCTTTTATAAGAAAAACAAAACAACACTAAACAAACGCAAAACTTTTGCATCTTCTTATTTTCTTTTTTTCAAAAGAAAGAGAGAATTCTGTGGCCTTTCCTTTGCCTACCTCACACAATACACAAGAAAAAACAAAACAAAAAATAGACATGTACACCCCTCCAAATCAGGTGACGCTTTCTCAAAAATATCCATCCATTCCAATTAAAACAAAAAGTCAGCATTCTCATTTTCAAGCACTTGCGGCCATTGGTACAGACCTGTAGCATGCTCTCTTAGCAGCACGTACAATATCCTCAATCTGCACCATCCATCAAAAATTAGTACTCACAAACATTTTGAATCCACAACTACAAGTATAAATTTTACCTGAGGAAAGGCCATTCTCTCAAGATTAGCAGCATAAGGTGTGGGAACATCAGCTCCAGCTATCCTCTCCACAGGGGCATCAAGATAACCAAAGCTGTCTTCAACAACCGTTGCACTACACATAATAAATAGATTATAAACAAAAACAATCAAAATAAAAATAAAAATAAAAATAAAGAGCTGCTAGAATTGAAATATCATCCATCTGATCTGATACCAGATTTCAGCACCAACACCATGTTGAGGAAACCCTTCCTCCACAGTCACCAGCCGGTTAGTTTTCCTCACTGAAGCATTGATGGTAGCTCTATCTAGCGGTCGAATGGACCGCAGGTTTATAACCTGTAAAACCCGCCTTTACTACTGCTTGCTTCAAAACCTTAAATAACCATAATATATATATATATATATATATATATTTCCTCTTTGGGCCCATATATATATATATAGCTTACCTCTGCATTTATCCCCTCCTTTTCAAGTATTTCAGCCGCCTAAAATTGCACAAAATCATACATCAGATTTGCAGAAAATGATGTTTCACAATTTAACAGATGGTCGAAAAATGCTGCTACTAGCATTCATCTCATTTGAGAAAAGAAGATTGCTGTACAAGACTCGAACGCAAGGCAACTTAGAATTGAACAAGGCTATAGGTCAGACTTCATATATCCAAAAACCTAGGAACCTGAGAGTTGCTATCCTACTAACTTCTATGTTGAAAGCTTGTTGTTCGAAAACAAACCTACCTGGTAAGTTAATTCTTCATGCATTATTCAAAGACATGCTCAATCAAGGAAATTCCTCCATTTGCCACTTACAAGTTTTTCTTTTTTTCTAAACGTGCATATGGGACTTAACGTTTGGAATGCATACAAAGACATTGCCTCAGAGATTGGAGTAACTATTCCAACAAACCTTAAGAGCATAGCCAACCATCTTGGAAAAAGCTGTGATTGTGATATCTTTCCCTTCTCTTTCTATCTGCATCCAGTAAACATAAGACGAGCAAGGTGAGCCAAATCGAATAGATTCACAAAAAAAAAATTAGAAAATATACTTTGTTTGGAGAAAAACCTTTGCTTTTCCTATTGGGAGGCAAAAACTTGAATCAAGGGCTTCTGCTGAAATTGGGAAGGTTTCACCGTATCTAAAGAGTACCACAAAAAGTCTCAAGGGGTTTGAAATGAAATTGATTAGCAATAAATGACGAAGTGGCCTACTCACAACAACTCATTTTCAAGGAAAACGACAGGATCAGGGTCTCTAATTGCAGCTTTTAGAAGTCCACGAGCATCTTCAGAGGAGTAAGGTACAAGCACTTTCAAACCAGGGACAGAGCCATACCATGCACCATAACACTGCATCACATTGGAAACATAAATGAGCATGATCTTTTTTCATGAAGCAGTTTATGGTAACTGGCTACAATTAAAGGTCACAGATACAGGATGGTGAGTGAAGCAATGAATCAACCCTGAGAGCAAAACTCACCAACCAAATCCATCATTAATCATTATCCACTGGTTGATGCAGATCATATTCATACTTAAATAGAATATGAAACATCACATCTACTAGAACTATGCAAACTATCTGTTTTCTATGGTTTTCCTGAAATGTGCTCTTCCAGAAACAGTTTCTATTTTGTGGAAGCTAAAAGGCTGCTATGAAAGTGGAAAGTGAGAAAATGAATAGTATCTGGAAAAATAAAAAAGAACAAAATGGAAATGAAAGAGCACCAATCCTTCCAGCAACTAGAAACTAAGGAGATACTCGAGAAATAGATGAGAAGTTCACTCCTGACATAACATCAATGTCGATAACCAAATACTTCCTTTATCTAAACCCATGATAAACAAGTTAGTCAAACACTTCCTTAACACCACTGATCAACTATATTTGCTGTTAACTGAAATATTGATACCACAACAATTTTCCACTTTAAAAATCATTGCAAGTTTATCCTTCAAATCACATAGCATAGTTCCTAATGATGATATAGAATTACCATTGATTCCTTTTGCGGCTTCATCAATATGGTAAATTGGGCAACAATGGTGCCCACAAAGTAGTATAAGAACCTAGTGAAAATTTTGAAAAATAATAACAGCCTAATATTTCCCTAAATCAAGTGATAATGCAATCATCTGGTAATAGTGAATCCACAGAGTAGTGTAAGAACCTATGTATCTCATTTCTGTTCAGTTTTCCTTTCAATATCAAGAGCATGGCATGATAGAAAACATAATAGTCGAAATAGGATGACCATGGACACTCTATACTTTCTGTTTGGTATGGAAGATGCTCACTTCCACATTGGCAAATTAATGCCATTCAAGTGACAACCACATGTGGAAATGACGATAAAATCAAGAGGGAGAGAATTGGACCTGGGAATGTTGAGCACCAACACCAGCAGCAGGCCCATTTGGTCCCCTAAACACAATGGGTACATTAATCTGCCCAGCAGACATGTAGTTCGACTTTGCAGCAGAATTGATGATATGATCAATTGCCTGCAAAATATCACCAACAGTTTAAAGTTTAGTCCATTTTGCCTGCAACTGCAAGAAAATATGAAAAAAATCAGATTGTAATTAATTTGGCTGCTTTTGTAACACAAAATGTTGAAACACAGAGATCTAACCACATGCTTAACGATATTTGAATTTTGAATTATGTATCACGTTTCTGAATTATGTTAGTAGGTTCCCGAATATATCAAGTTGATAACAAGGTCATATCACAGAACCGTGTCCTCATTTAGCATGTTCAGAAGTTTCGTACGCATTAATAAGTTCGGCAAATACTTGCGTAAGAAGTAAGGACAGAAGACATAAGAGATTACAATAAATCTGACTTCGAGTCCAAATGATTTGTGCTCTCAACAACAAGAGCAATTTCTGCTTAATCTGATGTTAGTAATGACTACCAGTCAGCAAGAAAAAGAACAGAACCATCAAAAACTGATAAAAGAGGATGCATCGTCACACAGATAACATCATAAGAGATGAAAACCAAGTCGAACTGCTTTTAAATTGAAAAATACTAGACAAAGCTGTTCGATTCAGTTTCTCAGAGATCAGGCAGAAAAAAATGACATACTCTGAACTGTTTTCAACATATTCCATCAACACCAACCCATCTTTTGAGCAACGATATGAAGAGACTCTAAATCTCTGCTAAGTGACCCAACAGATAAAACATCATTTCAATATGCAGTTATCCAAAATTCTACATATCCTGTCAACAACTGAGTTGAGAGTCTAGACTGTTAGACCTCTTTTTCACTGTGGCACTTCCTAACCATGAAAGCTAATATATTCCCTTCTCTCCTTCATCTCCAATTGTCCATGATGTGAATAATTTTTATGGAAGGATATTCACATATAGTAATGAAAAGAAAAGGTAGAGACAAACTAGAAACAAGAGCTCTCCAGAACATAAAAATGGGGATTTTAACCTGCATAGAGAAGTTGAAAGTCATAAACTCTATTACGGGTCTCAGACCATGATATGCAGAACCAACTCCAATCCCGGCAAACCCAGCCTGGAAATATGAACAAGTGTATCTTTTATCAAGTTGTTATAATCGGAAGCTTAAAATGGTTAAAACATCTACTAAAACCGATATAAGCATCTGTCAAACCTCTGTGATAGGGGTATCAACAACCCTTTCAGGACCGTATTTGTCCAATAAGCCCTTGGTTATCTAGCATAGCAAAAAGTTCCATTATAGTGAGACCAAAAAAAAATTAGAGATATAAGTTATTTGTTTTTGTAGAATCATGAGACAAATGTGACTTGTAAAATTCTAACCTTGTATGCACCCTGGTATTCTCCTACCTGCACACCAAAGAAAAATTAGCACAAAAGAAATGGAAGAGGAGCTCTCAGCCTTTCAAAAATACGCATACCTCTTCACCCATAACAAAGACATTAGGATCAGCAGCCATTTCCTCATCAAGAGCAGAGTTCAGAGCATCCCGTACTGTCATCTGTACAACTTGAAAAGTAAACTAAAAACCCACATTTCCTATAATCTGGTAGTAACACCAAGTCAACAAGCAAGAGTTAAAGATAAGCTTTATTGTACATTTGACATTGTGCTTGACAAAAATAATCGTCAAACGTACAAATGCAGGAGCTTCTCCCCACCTAGCTCTCTAACTTTGGTAGGTTATTTATCTTTAATGAGTCTCTGAAAATTCTCTTGGATCATAGTCACCAAATGAGCTATAACAAGTAAAGGTGAACAAGTCCTAATATATGGCACTCTACTTTATATGATACTAAAAGTCTAAAACCAAGTAGCACCTAAGGAAATATAAATATGCAATATGAAAAGAAAAGGTTGTAAAGTCCTAGCATCTAAAAAATATTATGTGGAATTCTATAAACAAATATTATGAACCCTAATGCACTGCATAAGTTTCTCCCTTAGCAAGTAAAAAAATTCAACCCTTTCGCTTCCTATACGAAAGAGATGGCTTCCAATACTCATAGACGCATCATCTTAAACGTATGATGAAGTTGGGTTAAACGATGACCACCTAGAGAGAGGTTCATAATACCTTGCTCAAGTTCAGAAAATCAATATAAGATTGGAAGGTAGTTATGATTTATAGAGTGTGGGATGAAAAAAGAGCCATAGTACCAAGTAAAAGTCTTCTATTGAATATAATACTTAGTATGTGTTTGCTAATTTATACATGCAAATAACACGCAATGTATGAGTAGGTGGCTAAAAGGTAACTTTTAGCAACAAAAGAACTAAACAAATCAAGTTTCTGAAGGAGGTAGTAGGACTAAGCAAAGGTTGACAGAGTAAAACACTGAAAGCAGTGAACGGTACTGTCCAGCTCAAACAAGGCTTGAACACTCTTATCAATGAAAATTTAACCTGTCTATAGTCCTATTAATGAGGTGGCCTTTTACACACAAATACCTATCCATGAGGCTAGCCAATAGCCTGGACCATGGTATTAGATACCACAAGGGCCTTTGGCCTAGCAGTATCCAGGTTAGCTGTAGAGCCCAGCCTCCCAGCTGGTCAAGGGCTCACCAAATGTGAGGAGGGTGTGTAAGTTCATTTGCCGTGTATAAATATTATATACTTCAAAAATATATGGTATTAGATTAGATAATGTTAGTCATGGTATCAAGAAAAAGGCTGTTAAAATTTTACTTTGTGTTTGTTTAATCTTCATATGAAAGTAAAGTATATAAGTGATATCTACTCCCTTGTTTCCGGAATGCAGTGACCCTTTTAAGTTTCAATCTGTCCTTATATAAATGAGCCAGATGATTTTTGAAAAAAAGATTGTAATCTTTATTTCTAGGGGAAACAGCCCTTGATCCTAATGGTCAAGGTAAGGTCTACATACATGGTACCCTAGGCTGCAGTGGGATATACTGCTCATTTTGTTTGGGTTTTTTATTTCTTATAATTATAAAGTACGTTTTGGATAATTTCTTATCATAGATATCAAACTTTGGCAATCAAATTATCTTGTTCGCATCAACCACTAGACATAGAAATGATAGGGTCATTAATTAACTAGCAGTCTAGTATCCTGTAGGGTAGTTGTGTAGCGAAAAGCAACACAAACTTAAGAAAAGAACAAGGCATGGAAACAAAAATCAAATCACCTCTTTGGTTGCAGATGAGTAATGCCTCATAGGCATAGCTGATGGTGCAAGCCTTAACCTCAGCACATAATTCCCCACAACCTGCATAAACACAAAAACATATAGCAAGAATATTTTTGGGTGTTAAAAGAAACAGATGCTAGGGTATTTGATTTACCTGAGAGGATAAGCCTCTGGCAGCACCAAGTTTTTGGCTTAAAATCCCCCACATCTTTTCTCCTTGAAAAACTGGATAGAAAAGAAAAAAGAAAGAATTATGATTAACAATGATCGCAAACACGGAATGAGGGTAGGAGGCAGGAAGAAGCAATTGATGAGAAAAATCAATAGAGCGATCAGATCTATGACAATTATACATGGAAATCCACAAACAGACGACTAAGTCGACGTAACAAAAAACAGAATGATAACAAACAGATGAAATAGGGAGATAAAGTGATATTGGCATACACAGACAATCGATTGAGAGAAATTTTGATTTGAGTTAAGATAGAACAAAAATTACTAGTTTACGATGAGCGGCTGGAGGAGGAAGAAGAGGTTGGTTGAGAGAGAGAGAGAGAGAGAGAGAGAGAGAGAGCATATATATATATTATATATATATATATTATCTGATGGAGATGGAGCTGTAGAGATGGACAAGAGATCGGGCTTTGATAATATTGCGGCCCAACTTTGTGTTGGAAAAGCCCGCTATTCTATTCTTTTGAAATAAGAGTATTTTAGTTTTAGTTTTAGTTTTAGTTTTAATACCACTAATTACTAAATACTAATCAATTAGCGATTAGATTCCTGTTGGAATAATTCTTTTTTGTTATAAAAGGAAACCCCACCACCCCCTCACCTCTTCCAAAAGCCAACTCCTTCTTAAAACTTTATTTTAATTTCACCACTAATATATATATATATATATATATATATATATATATATCTTGTATAAAAACAAATGACAAGTTTCATATTCATCTACATTTACCATTTACCATTTACCATTTACCATATATATATATATATAACAATATTTACTTTAACTTAATATCTTTTACAAATCTTTTGTTTTCAAATATTATGTTTTTGCTTCCCTTTTAATTATTTATGTTATATTCTTATGGTATTGTCTTTTTTATATTATTGGTGGATAAAAATAAGTGTATATATTCCAAGGAAAAGATGCATGGCTCCATCCATTTTATAACTTGATTTAAAATATAAATTTTAGTTCAATCAAGTTTCAAATGTATGTCATTCAAAATTAAACCCATAAATTAAGTCGCGTTCAAAGGATAATAGTTTGACCAAATATTTTCTAAGGTGATATATGTTATAAAATTAGTTTTCGTCATTATTATATCTTAATTAAAATCTCATCTTTACCCTAGTATGATTTTGTTATCAGCTTGGTCATTCTTTTAAAACGATCAGGACTACATCAATATATTTCAATTTCGTCTACCATCTTCATCAATCAAGAACCTTGATCGATCGCTTTTCATTGATAGATGCAAAAAGAACATATGGACCAAAACAAATTACATTAGCTAGCTTGAACGAAAGTCACTTTGTAATTAATTAACAAAACAAACAACGATGATATATATACACACACATATGTGGGCGAATGATTGTGTGAGAATAATTAAGAGTTAAGGTGAGAAACGCAAAAAAAAATATGGACCATTGATCACATTAATCTCAAACCCACCCATAAATCGCGTTTGATATGAGGACTTATCCGATACATCTAAGGGTGGAGATCCTTTTTAACCTTTCTTTTCATCAGAATCCAATCCTATACACCTGTGTATATGTATGTATGTTACAAGTATATAGCCCATGTGATGCAAAATATAAACATAAAGCGATAAAATATATAAGATTTTTATATCCATTATTAATTTATATATAATGTTTCAACACTTGTTAAAAGTTTTTAACAAGTAAAAACTTGAACGCTTTTAAAAGGAGAGTTGGATAATAATTCTTGTGATCATCATGACTTAATTTTACCTACCTCATGATGGTCATATCATTAAGTTTCAAGTCTTAATTTATATATAGGGGCGACTGTAGTTTATTATATTATGATATAACTCATTAATGTCATAATATTTCATTACTAATAAAACTAAATTAAACTTGCATAATTAAGTGCACGTTCCATCTAGATTTAAAAAAACAAACTACTCAAAGTCAAATTTGTTTGCTTTAGATAACTAAACACGAAACGAATTTAATTCTATGAAAGCATTAATAGATAAACAACTAACCAAACAAATAAAAATTTATTATTTATATTTTTACCGATATTAAGGAGTCGTTTACTAAAAATTTAGTAGATTATTGGTAAAAATCATCTTTTTCATTTACTACATCATATGGGGTAATATTTTCAGCCGTCAAAGTAGATGTAGAGTTGTTATTAGCCATCAAAGTTAATTTTTACATTTGTTAAAGAATATATAAGACTGAATTAAGGAAAATTAAGAGAATAGAAAAATGCAAAGTGCGTGCATGTCAATTATGGGTTGTAGTTAGAGCAAAACCGTGACAAACGTTTCAAGGAGGTTATTATCACGTGAACTCAATCATGTAATAATTAAACCACCCATTTAATCATTTTGTATCCTTTAATTAACTTTTATTTTTGTAAAAGAAAATAAAAACACTATATACATCAATATTATACCATTGTAAATCTTTAATAGAAAAGTCAGATGTATGAAAAACACATGTGACTAAAACACACACACACACACACAAAATATATATATATATATATATATATATATATAAAGAGAGAGAGAAAGAAGGAGGAAGTTCAGACGAATATAATAACAAAATAAGATAATATAAAAATAATCAAATCACGTGTAAAATTACATAGAATTTTACATTAACAAACAACGAAAGGGTGAGTGCAGGCGAAGTAGCTGAATCACATGTGATTCGACTATTTTGTTATTCTTTTATTTAGTTATTGTTCGCATATATATGAACATGAGACTGTATATGTATATATGTATATATATATATATATTAACACTTTGATGTATATATATATTTTTAATTGATTATCTCATGTCATGATTTATAGTTAAGTTAGTAATGGGCACATGAATTAGTACATATATATACACAACACATATTAATATTACACGTAGAGAGAGACACATATATATATAGATATAGAGAGAGAGAGAGAGAGAGAGAGGAAATGATTATGAACTCAAAACCCCAATTATATATAAAACAACAATTAATTAAAAAGGAAAAAAGGGGTATGTATGATATATGGTAGGTCACCTACCATTATCATCACGCAACAAGGATGGAATTGGATCGCCCATCTAATCTAATCATATAAATACTTCCATCTCTTACACCTTCAATTTTACTAAATTAATAATTTCATTTATATATCAAATCAAAACATAAATATGGAGATTTTTGATGTCCAGCACCCACTGATTTTAGTTTTTGGCATCCTGGGTACCTTAATTACTCTACTCTTTTAATTAATTCTTAGCTACCTAGCTACATTTCATTCATTGCTTTTTAATTTAACATCTACATGCCATTTAATTGCTTTCTTTCAAATGCAATGATCAACCACTCTCCTCTCTCAAAACAACATCTATATCTATATATAAAACAACCAAATGCATATCCATCAAAGATGATTAATTAATTACTTTAATTTACTTGTTGTACACGAATGATGTACAGGTAACATTGTGTCTACCGGTGTTTACTTTGCTCCAATGTAAGTCAATATATATATATATATATGTCATTATAATTTAATTAATATCTTTTTTTTATGTATTACTAATTAATAAAGATTGATTGTATAATACAATATATATATGTTGATCGATAGGCCCACATTTGTGGAAATATGGAAGGCAAAATCGACAAAAGGGTTCGAGTCATTGCCATATGTGGTGTCATTGTTTAGCGCCTTGTTATGGCTCTATTATGCGTTGATGAAAGAAGGAAACACTTTCCTTCTCATCACCATTAACGCTCTTGGTTCCTTGGTTGAAGCCGTATACGTCATTATTTTCATCATCTATGCTACATCCCATGCCAAGGTGTGTGAATATATATAGTTGATTGATTAATTAATTGCTAATTTATTTAAGAAAGTAAAGTAAAGCAAAGCAAAAGTAAGGAATAAATGAATGTTGTTAATTACATGCAGAAGCATACATGTAAGATCGTGATTGGTACGATGGCGTTGTGGGTTGTGATATGTGTGGGATCATTTATGTTGTTGGAAGGAGCAAAACGAGCACTAGTTGTGGGTTGGCTTTGTGTTGGAGTTTCCATCTGTGTTTTTGCAGCACCTCTTACCATTTTGGTTAAACCAACTATTTTTTTTTTCCTTAATTAATTATCCATCTACCTAATGAAGTTATATATATATATATATATATATCTCCATTAATTAATTAATTAATGCCTAATGCCTAGCTAGCTATTTATAAGATAACATATTATTATGTTTGATGTACAGTGTGAAGTTGTGAAAACCAAAAGCGTCCAATTCATGCCATTCCCATTGTCCTGCTTTCTCACCCTAAGCGCCATCATGTGGTTCGTATATGGAATGCTGACCCTCGACTTGTGTGTTACGGTATATATATTTTTTTATCTTCAATTCTTTTTTAGGTTCATAAATTAATTTATTAAAAACAAAATTAAAACGTTGAATGACTTAGCCAGCTAATTGGAGATATATATATATATATTATTGTACACAGGTTCCAAATATAGTAGGGTTTGTATTGGGAATGATTCAGATGGCATTATATCAATATTACAAAGAAAGAAGCAAAGTGGCGAGCTACATTATCCATGCAGTGTCGGAACACACAGTAAACATAAAGCTATCCAACTCAGAAGTCTATCCGATGGATTCCGGTGGGAGGGAAGATCAGGAACATAACAACGACAACGCTGGGGTGGAAGTAGTGAACCTGAAGCCTCATGTACTTATGTCTTCATCTTAATATCTACCACATGATGTGTTTAATTATCCATCCATCCATATATATATATATATATATATATATATATATATATGCACCTTAATTATTTTTATGATTCATGTTGTTCCTTTTCAATCATACATATATATACACCTGATCAGCTTGGTTATTTTCAGTGATATAATTCTCTCCACATACCATAACTTTATCCATGCTATTCTTACTAATACATGCAAACAATTAGTTTTGTAATCAAAATCATAACTTACACTGCTATAAGTTGAATATTAAAAAAAAATAGAACCTAATCCTATTCATCAACCCAAATTAACTACCCTACATCCACGGTTATTACGGGAATGCATCTTTACATCTTATTCTCATACCAAAATCTCTAAAAACCATCCCAATATATATATCATTCTAAAAAAACTGTTTTTTTTTTCTTTCTCTTTGGTATCTTAAGTGTTATTCATAGATATACACCTTCTTATAAGCTTGGTTATTTTAGTTTGTGGATTTACTTATAACATCCTAGCTAGACTTTACAATTAATGTATAACTAAAATTGTTAAAATCAACGAATTCTAATTGGTTATTGCATAAGCGCAAGGACACCTCCTCCTCCTTGATCGGACTAAAACAAATTTTCACCCCTACAAAATGAATTCCCTAATTAGCTCCATCCTTCCCCTGCCTGCATTTTCATTCATTCATCTTCTTCCCTTCCCTCTCATAATTTGTTTCTTTTTCTTTTCTTTTCTTTTTTAATATATAATGGAGATCTATAGTACTAAGGCTGCAGCTAATAAGAATCGTCGAAAATCTAACTTGGATGGCGATATTGTTGATGCTAATGATGAATCTTTGTTAGATGTTTATCATCAAAATATCTCCGCTGACATTGACCGTTTGGCTCATGAATTCTCCACCCTCCATGAAAAGTGTCTCGAACCTGAAATTCCTGACACCGTCGACACCTTCGTTCGGATCATCGAATTAAGGATTAAAAGATATAATTCCACAAAACCAGGCATGAGGTGTGGTAAGATGGTGACAGACCAGGAAGATCAATATTTCACAGATGCCATTACACGTTTATCAAAACTGAAGATCGTTTTGAGCGAGTTCCCAAATACTACGCCATCGCTTGATCGGATCACCGACGTCCTGCAACAAGCCATGACCTTAATGCAAGACGAGTTTCAGGCTCTTTTACTAGATTATACTGCTCCTTCCGAACCCATAACCATTTGCAAGAAGCCCAACTCTTGTACATCTCTGGAACCAGACAACAACCAACAAGATTTTCCAGGTTACTCAAAAGATAACATGATTTTGATGCAAAAAATCGTAGCCGTCATGATCCATGCAGGCTACCAATATGAATGTTGCCAGGTGTATAGCACGGTACGCAGAGATGCTTTGCATGAGCAAGTCAAAAGGTTCGGATTCGAAAAGGTGAATGTTGAAGACGTTCATAAATCGAAATGGGCTTCCCTTGAGCCAGATATATCACGATGGGTCAATTTAGCCAACTATTCTTCTGACGTTCTTTTCCCTGCCGAAAGAAAGCTTGGCGAGACTGTGTTTTCTAATCATATATCGGTTTTCACAGGCTTATTTATCAACCTCATTCATGGGGTCACCGCCTTACTTGTTGATTTTGCAACAGCCGTGGCAATGACGAAGCCAAAGGCAAAGAGGTTGTTCAAATTCCTGGATATATACGAGGCACTGGGTGGTATTGGACGTGCCTTGGTGGATGAATCAAACTCACATGTAAAACTAGAAGAATATTGCAATCTCCAGTCGGAAATATCATCTGTTAGGGGTAGCATGGGAGAGACAGTGGTGATCATATTCAACGATCTAAACAACTCCATCCGCAATGACACTAACAAAACTCCCGTTCAGGGGGGTGCAGTACACCCGCTAACACGCTACGTCATGAACTATCTAAAATGTGCATTTGACGAGTACAAAGACACATTGGAACATATATTACGACAACATGTTCACGAAGCTTCATCTCAAGTAGTGGAGGATAAGTCATCATTGTCGAAACAATTATTTTCTGTGATTGAGCTGTTAGACGCCAACCTGGAGGTAAAATCAGGATTGTACAAAGACCCATCGTTGCGATGCATATTTCTGATGAACAACAACAGGTTCATATTACAAGTAGTGAAGGGGAATAAGGAGATGAAAGAAGCGATGGGAGATAATTGGTGTCGACGCAAGTCATCGGATGTACGAAACTACCACACGAGTTACCAGAGGGAAACATGGAACAAGTTGTTACAATGCATCACCCAAGAAGGCGTCCAAGTGAACGGGAAACCCAACAGACGGATAGTGAAGGAGAAGTTGAAGAATTTTAATGGGATGTTTGATGAGATATACAAGACGCAGAGCACGTGGGTGGTGAACGACGAACAATTGTTATCAGAGATTCGGGTTTCCATAACGGCTGTGGTGAGTCCAGCCTATAGGTCATTCATTGGCAGGTATAAACCCCAGTTCGAAGGGGCCAAAAGCATTGATAAGTACATCAAGTATCAACCTGAAGATATTGAGGCAATGATGGAGACCTTATTCGAAGGTAAACATTCCATCATCATCATCATCATCATCATCATATATATATATATATATATATATATATAACAACTTCCTGTCTTGTTGCAATTAATTATATTAATATTATATGTTAGTTTTGAAACCAAACTACAAGATTAAATTTATGGTTAATAACTATGATTGATAATTTGTTATATGAACCAATACAAGGTACGGAGAAGGTAGAGAGTCAAATGAATGGCATACAAGCAGCATCAACCGTGAAGCAAACAGCGGGAGCCTTTAAAAGTCTACTGAAAACTTATAAAAACGTAGGACTCATGTAATACAAGTTTGAGTTTGAGTTTGAATTGGAGTTAGTTAGTTACACACTTGGAATAGGATGTTGTTGAAACATTATGATTGTAAATATATGACAATTAATTAATGTGTTAATTTTTGTCCTTGTATATTTTTTTTGGAATCATCTAATTTTCTTTCCAACACGTGTACCTTTCCAAAATTAATTAATTGGGGGCTTCAAGTAGAATTTTAGGTTGTCTCAACAAGATATCGAACCAATTTAATTTTGTCTCTCAATTTGGACTTGATGGTGGAGGGATGTTTCAAGACTTGTACATATAATTAAAAATTATTTTATTAAAGCTACCCCAAGTCCATCTTTAACCCCTTCCCCTGATTCTGGCACCAACAACCCCTCCCCTTCCGATGGTCTACAAGATTTTTGTGTGTTCAACACTTGTTTGGACTTAGCAAGGGACCATATCGTTACTATTGTTGGCCTTGAACTTGGGAATGGTTTCGTGTCCAACTCTCCTTTCTTAATCCGACAAACACCTGGATTGCCCCATTTGTAAAGCTTCTATCTCCAACTCATCCCTAGTCTCACCCTACGAGCATGCATGGCAATCATCTGAAATTGAAGAGAACCTACCAATAAGAGCTAGTCATAACCATCGACTCCTAGTGGTTCCATTTTGCATATGAATCAACAGTTCCATCCCAACCAGGCCTATAACCTCCAGCTCAAATTAAGAATCACCCACACCCATTTGAAAGCTTTGTTTTTGGACCATTTAACCTAGGAAGCCATATGATAACAACCAAGTTTTTTAACCCTTTTATGGGAATGGTTGGAGAGATGGCCTTTGCTACGATCTTTAGGAGCTTTGGTTCGAGTTTCTTTGTTGCATATCCTTACAAATCATACTAGATCTCATAGCTAATTTATGGCACCAGCAACCCGAAAGTGGAAGGCAAGTAATGCAAGTACATAAATTGCTCAATAAATCAACTATCTATTTCTTCTGTTGTTTCACATTGTGTATTACGTTGTTACAAGTGTTAAAGGGAGATAAGTAGCTCAGATTCCATGGGTTTGTGAAGAAAAACAATTTAATCCTTTGGCATAATGAGTTCTCATGTACATGTGATTTTGGAAGATAAGAGGATGAAAATTTTGTAGAATGATGGATTGGAAAAGTAAAATTTTGAAAGTAAAATTTTGTAGGCAATATAATTCTCTTCTTCAGAGACAAAAGTGTGATTCAATGAAATTTGAGGGGGTAGAATGATGGATTAGCAAGAAAATGCGATAAAGATGAAGCGCTGGTTTTGTTGGCTACACGGAAAACAGACATGACCAAGTCGCGCCTTATACTCCAGAATGCATTCATCGTCAGTCACCATGCATGGATCATTAATTTTATGTGTTTCTTAATGGCGTAATCGTCACTGAAATCGACAGAATCATAGCCTTGGGTCAAGGTCAATCCTCATATATCATCCGTCAATTCTCTCCAAATTCACACCAAATCATCGATCTCCAAGCCTATTTCTACTCCTTGGTTATTAATTTACAATTTTTTTTACATATTTTTATATTCATTAGAAGGTACTCACACAATGCTATGAAATATATCTTGATTTTAATGTTTCGTTATAATTTTTTGGTCTCTATCGATTTTATAATAAGGTTTTATGTAGTTTTAAGCAAACACTAATGTTTTTTTAATAAAATATAAATTTAAAAATATCATAAAAATTAAAAAAAATTAAAAAGTTCTAATTTTTCTGTGTAATTGCTTTAATTCAAAAATTTATTATAATTTAATTTAGATTTAATAATAAAATAGTGTATTTTTGGTTTAATAATATATTTTTTTATATAAATATAATAACTAAGTATTCTGTTAAAACTCAATAATTTATTTTTAGTTCATTAATTATGATCAATACTTTATATTAGAAAACAATTAAAACTTTTATGAAATCTCATATTCGTCACATTAAATGGACAGTTGAGATTGAGTTGTATTGGTTGTACAAATGTAAAAGGTTGCATAATAACTCACCTCCCTCTCTCTCTCTCTCTATATATATATATATGTGTGTGTGTGTGTGTAAATGTATAGATATTATAAAGCATTAATTGACAAAAACTCTTAAAGATCTTTTTTATGTATTAAGTACTGTTTATTAATACATATTACCTAAAATTCAAGATTACAAGTAAATTGTATGTATGTACAACTTATTAAAGCTTCATTTTTGAATTCGTGTAACTAATTGCAGATAAATATTTTATCTATACTATATTATAAAGCATTTGGCTAAAACTCTTAAAAACTCTTAAAACTCTTAAACTCTTAAAAACTCTTAAAACTCTTAAACCCGTTCATCTCTATCCGATTTCATCCCATATATGAATTCGTGTAACTAACTGCAGATAAACACAATCAAATACAGGATAAACATCTCATTTT
>NC_037540.1:43607-46170 GCF_001531365.2 Cynara cardunculus var. scolymus
ACTAATATCGATATATTTTTGTCAAATTTTTATGATATCTTCAAACATATATTTTATTCAAAAATAAAAACATCATCGCTTTCTCAAAATCACATAAAGCCATATTATAACATCTACTGAGATAAAGAATAAAATAAAATATTAAAATCATGATGTATCTCGCTGCATTGCGCGAGTACGCTTCTAGTTTTAAGTATAAAAAATCTAAAATATATTCAAGATAATTATTAAATTCTAACAAAATATTAATTATTATCTTTATAAAAAAATTATATTATTAAATCAAAAATAAATGGTTTCATTATTAAATCTAAATTAAATACTAATAAAATATTAAATTAAAAAAATTACAAAAAAGCAAGAACCTTTAAATATATAATTTGATAATAAAGTCAATACATTTTTTTTTCAAAATTTTATGATGGCTTCAAATTTATATTTTATTCAAAAAATAAAAAAAATCATTGTTTTTTCAGTACCACATAAAATCGTATTATAACACCGATGTTGACAAAATAAAATAAAATATTAAAATCGAGATGTATCTTATTGCATTACGTGAGTACCATTCTAATATATAATAATAATAAAACATAATACATTATTGTTTGCCTTTAACATTTGATGAATTTATATCAATTGTAATTCTTCGGGTATTCAACACCCCTATTAGAAGGTGCCATTAACAATCTCTTATTAATTTAGAATTAATAAAACAAGTAAAGATATAAAAGATTTGAAGAAATATGACAAATACTTGAAAATTAAGAAAAACGAATAGGCAAGGAATTGACATATAAGGGGTGTTTGGGATTGTTTATTTAAAACAACTTATGTTTTTTTTGTAAAAGTGCTTATTAACTTATGTGGTATCAAACCAGAGTTAAATAAAACAGAGTTAAAATTGTAAACTGGTAATAAACAGTTTTTCATAAGTCAGAAAGAATTAACTTATCAAAAACAATTTATTATCGGTTTGACACCGATATAAATAATTTTATTTTCTTATTTAAACATCAAAAAATAACTTATAATCAATGTCAAACTAAAATAAATTAAAAAACAGCTTTTATAAAAACAGTTTCAAGCACCCCTAAATTTGCATATGATGAGGATGAGCGACCCCTATTTCATGAGATTTGGGTCCGATCACTGCACCTGCAACTGAACTGCACCTCAACCTCTCTCGCGCAGCACATCGTGATTGGCTGTTCTCACTATCACCCAGACCAACCCTTGTTCTTTCATCGTCTTCCTCTTCATTTTCTTCTTCCCATTCCATTCCATTCCCACAACAAACCCTTTCTTATTCCTTATTTTTCTCAATCTCCCATGGCCCAAGCCAACCTTGACGATCTCCTTTCTTCCAAACTTTCTCATACTTCTTGGACCCATAAAGGTACTCTTTCATCGCCTCTTTTGGTATTTTTCATTTCATTCATCTCAGGTTAGGGTTTACTCATCTCAACTACATATTTATATTACTACTTCAAATTGGTTTCAAACTTATCTTTACTTTAACCTACATATGCTTTGCTTTCACCATCTCCCCCCTCACATTGCTTATCAATTCATTCCTTCCTAAATTATGTTTACTTGCATAGCCAATTGAGCAATCCATACTCATGTCATGTTACACTTCACTTCTACTTCCCACCTACATTGATGGATTGAATTGTAGTTACTCTGGAAACACCGATTTCCAGAAAATGATTAATTCCTGCCTTAAGCCCTCATCATCACCTCATGTAACCCAAGGGGCTTTAGTCACTGCTACTTTAGATCTACTTCTTAGATCTCAACTCTTGATATTTAATTGTTTTTTACAACAATTGGATCTTTAGTTGTATTAATGCTTGTGATAGTTTCAATTTTCTTTTCTTGACCATTTTATCTTGACTGAAGGCGTTCTAGTGCAGACTTGCCAAGTTACTGAGACATGTAAAAAGAAAAAGAATGAGGGATGTAACTATGGGTTAAAAGTGTCTGTAACCATGTTTAGTAATGCTTCTCTAAATGCCTGCCTTTTGTTATGTTATTATTAATGTTCTATGAGATTTGCACTTTCTTATAATTCTTTATATTTGATTTAGCCTATTGCTAAATAACCACCCGCCTGACCATCTTTTTTTTTCCTTTTCTATTGACATGTAATGGTTTCATGACAGTGGAAGCTTCAGGCCGGAACGACGAGGATAAGATGATGGGTTTGCTGGATGATTCTAAAGGTAGATGTAACACCCCTAAAAATATGAGGCAAAAAGGACTGAAATATGAAACGAAAAAAATCGGAATTTTATAAAAAGAATTCACCCAACAGAAGGGGTAATAGAAAAGTGTTTACAAAACAGCTACCGAGACAATAAATAACAACCTACTAATCTAGATTACTCTATATTTARATTAAAGGCGGTATTTCTTTATATCTCCAAAWRTAWCGTATCMYTAAAACAAACGCGAHGCTCTAAAGTAATAAAGGCTTAATCTGCAAAAGAGYCTTTCACGAACCAACGCTCCTCTCATCCCTTTAGAGTCCCACCGCTAAAGGAACCTAAAAGTAAAT
>NC_037540.1:49125-81664 GCF_001531365.2 Cynara cardunculus var. scolymus
TAAGCACTCCTTATAAGGGTGTGGATACCTCAGCCTAGTGTGACCGGTTTTGGGGCTTGCGTTGTGCGGCTGCCAGAAACAAAACCGTGCGACTACTGCTTTRTGGTTGAGCGGGCAGGTTAGTCAAAGCGGACAATATCATGCTACGGGGTTCTGGGGGCGTTACAGTAGATTTTGTACATGGTTTGTGGTTTTACAGTATCTGCCTATGGGAATGGTTTGGAAGTGGTATTTTTTTCCTCTACTATTATCTCTCCATAATTATTTTCCTTGAGCTCTTATGATTTTTGTGGTCTACATGATTTATTGAAGATCATGCAGCTCTGGACAACAACATTCCCTTGTCTCCTTAGTGGCTTTATGCTAAGCCAGGCGAGAGTAAGATGGTGAGTGTTTGGTTATTAATAAGAGTTGCCTTTAGATGTATTTATAAAAACATGGTATCAGGAAATCATGCTACATGCTGCAAATGGCACTGCAGTTGTGAAATTAGACCTTTCTTTGACAAATAGCGTTATCTTTTGAGTACACACTGTGATGTATGTTGGGACTGTCCCTATTCACTCACTACCTTTTCTATGCATTCTTTTTCTCATGTACATTCATGCAAGGATAGATGTGTAGTAACAGATATGGGATGGAAAATACAAACACCTGAGCGTAAAGCATCATTCTCATTTACCGTGCTTCCTTTTTTTTCTTGTGTCATCAGCTCTCTCACTAGTTATCTTCTGTTTAAATCATTAGAGGCCTCTAAGAATCTTCATATATACTGTCTGACTGGTGGTGGATCCAGAACCTCTGGCAACTGGGGGAACACATTGGGTGCTGGGGGAAGTCTGCGGTCATGACTTGTTAGCGAGATGACTTTTTTTGTTAGGGTCGAAGTGAATTGGGGCACTCCTTTTAATGCATGGACCCATGATCCGCCTATGCTGTCTGTGTTTCTGACCATCTACCTCTGTTCCGAAAGATCATCTTTTTTCTTACTATGATGGTAGGAAATGCGCGCACCAAGTTCTCTCTCTCTTGGAAGTTCTGCTGATTCGAATGTGAAGGAGTGGCTTCCGGATGGAGCTGATGACAAGAAAGATTGGAGGAAAGTTGCAAGTGAGACAGAAAGTGGTCGCCGTTGGCGTGAAGAAGAAAGAGAAACAGGCTTACTTGGTAGAAGAGAGCGAAGAAAAACTGACCGTCGTGTTGATGTTAGAGAGACCACTGATACTAGAGCTCCGCCTCCCTCTGATAGGTGGCATGATGCTGGTAACCGTAGTTCTGGGCATGAGGTACGACGTGATAGCAAATGGTCATCTAGGTAGGGTCCAGATGAAAAAGAAAAGGAATCCCGAACTGAGAAGAGGACTGATGTTGAAAAGGAAGATGGACATGGTGACACTCAAACACACTCAAGTAGCACTAGATTAATTTCTGAGCGTGATCCCGACTCCCGTAATAAATGGAGGCCACGCCACAGAATGGAGGCAAATTCTACTGGACCAGGCTCCTTTCGTGCTGCACCTGGATTTGGGCTTGAGAGAGGATGGACCGAGGGTTCAAACATGGGCTTTACCATTGGACGTGGCAGGTCTAGTGGAACTGCAAGGCCTTCATCTACAGGGTTCGTTGAGAAGGACGAAAGTGTTCCTGGCAAGTCATGTTTTTCTGCTGGCATGTTTTTCTATCCAAGGGGAAAGCTTCTTGATATATACCGGACACAGAAGCTTGACCCATCTTTTGCTAACATGTCTGAGAAAATCACGCAAGAACCTCCTATAACACAAGTAATGCCTGCGGAACCACTGGGTTTTGTTGCTCCTGGTAAAGAGGAGGAGGTATGCAAAAGTATTCTCACATAGTCAAATTTAGATCAATTTACGGAGCTGTATATTAGCGGTTTCTTTCAGTAACTTCATTGTTATATAGATTTCACTAGTTAATCTATTGGTCATAGGCTATTCTTGGTGATATATGGGAGGGAAAAGTCACCAGCAGTGAGTTGTCCTACAATTCACTTGGAAAAGTGAGATCACCTGAGAATATTGCAGGTAATTGATGTTATCTCTATGTATACACCATTGGTGTAACTTTTTCGTACTTTGTGGATTTCTGTATCTAAAAAGCGAGTTCATACTATATAGATGTTGGAGATTTTGGATCCACCGCGGGAAAAGATGGTATTCTCTCCTTGATGGAATTGGTTGATCCAAATAAACAGACTCATCAAGCAGATGCTGAGAGTACCCCACAGTTAAATGGTCCTTCAACAAACTTAACAGATGGTGAGTAGATTTTCATATCCATGAAAATTGACATTTTTAACAATCAATTATAAAGCAAAGTTGTACTTCGTTGCAGAGCAAGACACAAGCTGGAATAGGGATCAAAGAGTTTCTGAGATGGTTGCACAAATGGAGTCCAGATATGAAGTGAAAACACCTAGGTCAAAGAGTGGAATTGTAGGCCCCAATCATGGCGATCCTTTTAATTTTAAAGACGTTAAGCATCAGCTGTTTGATGAAGTCCAGTCATCTGCGTTTGACACCAATACGGCGCATCCTAATGATTCAAACGCTCTCTTTGTAATGCCATCTTCTGAGCAGTATTGGACGGGAAATATGCAACCCTTAGAGAGTAATACAAATAAACATTTGGCTAGCGATATCCCACCTGAGGAGTTAAGTTTGTACTATTGTGATCCCCAAGGGGAGATCCAGGGACCATTTCTTGGGGTTGACATCATTTCATGGTTTGAGCAAGGGTTTTTTGGGTCAAACTTACCAGTTCGCGTGGCGGATGCACCAGAGGGAACTCCTTTTGAGGAATTAGGAGTGGTTATGCCACATCTAAAAACCACACATGACTACACCACCATGAATGGTCCAAGTCTCAATATTGACCATGCTGGTGCTTTCGAAGGGAATTTGGATGCTGGCCTATCAGTGTCTGCTCCTGTTTCTGAAATGGGCATTTCAGCAGCTGATCCTCACTGGCAGTTCGGTGGTAATAATGGTTTATCGACAAAGCATGCTCAATTGAGAATATCTGAGCATGAAGTTCCTTTGCAACTTCCATGTTCTGAGGATCAAGGCTTCCATGATGAAGGTTATACATCATTTGTATCTGTTTTTCTAATTAAGCCTTCTATTTGATCACATCGTAATGTTTTCATTCCATTATCTCTTCTCTTCTTCCCTTGCAGAAATTGTGTTCCCAGGAAGACCTGGTAGCAGTCATGACGTTATTGGGAAAGCTTTAAGAGGCGTGCCTTCTGGAAATTTTGTGAACAACCACACGGTTCCAACTGACTTCACTGAACCTGGCACACGAAGCCAGAATGATAATAAGTTGCATCCATTTGGGTTGTTGTGGTCTGAGCTTGATGGATCTAGCTTAAGGAAAAATTTACCATCTAAGACACCTTTTACTGGTGGTATTCAGCGGCAACTTATGAATGCTGGTTGTGGAGGGGCTGCTTCTTTGGATGCAATGGCTGATTCTACTCATGCTGCTGTTTACAGAAGAAACGCACATTCTGAAAGCAACTTGTATCAAGATGCCTTTGATGCTGGCCAGTCATTGCATATGGATCAAGAGGCCAATCACTTTGATTTAGCAGAGAAACTTAGGGCTCAACACATTCAACAGCAGCTACTCCAGCAGCATAATCTGTTATCTGCTTCCCATTTGAATGAACCTGTACTCGATCAACTTCCAGGTCAAAATCAACAGTTAGCCGGTCAAACTGGGCAAGATCTTGAACACTTTTTGGCACTTCAGTTGCAACAGCAGCAGAGGCACATTCAACTTCAACAACCGCTTCAATTGCATCCACAGCAGTTCCACCAACAACAAATGCTACTCAAGGAGCAGCAGTCTCGACAGCAGATGCTTCTTGAACAACTGGTACAAAATCAGATGCAAGATGGTCGTGGCAGGTTGCATAATGATGTTGTGAGATCCAATAATGCGCTTGATCAAATTCTTCTGAAGCATCAAATTTTAAGTGAACTGCAACAGCATTCGCAGCATCAGCAAAGACATGTTGATCCATCAATAGAGCATCTGATTCAAGCAAAATATGGTCACTCGCCTCATCAAGGGCACCCAAATGATCTCATGGACCTGATGGTGCGTGCTAGGCATGGACAGGTGCCATCTTTAGAACATCAGATGCTTCAGCATGATCAGTTTCATGGGAGGCAATTGCCTATGGGGTTGAGGCAGAGGGTTGAAATGGAGGAAGAAATGCAGCTTGGTTCTACCTGGCCTGTAGATGAAACCAGTCAGCTTCTTAGAAATAATGTTGGTCTTCACCGAGTTAATTCTGTTGGACTCAATCCTTTAGATTTTTATCAGCAGCAACAGAGACCATCTCCCGAGGATTTGAGTCGTATTGAACAGAACCTTTCAGTTCAGGAACGGCTTCAGCGTGGCCTTTATGACTAACTTGCTACCGTATGAAAGGTCATTGTCTATGCCTGGTGGTGGTCCAGGAATGAACATTGATGTTACAAATTCCTTAGCTCGAGCTCAGAACATAGATATACAGGATTCAAATGCTCAGTTACACCATGCTAATCAAGTAGGCCGGTTTCCTTCAAGTGTCTTCCCTCATCAATCTCAGCATCCTTTAGCCCCAAGTAATGTTCGTCCATCACATTTGGATGTGATGGAGGGACCCTGGTCTGAGAACAATGGGCATATATCAAATGGCTGGATGGAGTCGAGGATTCAGCATTTGCATATTAATAACGAGAGGCAGAAAAGAGATATGGAAGCGAGAAGGACCTCGGAAGATCCACGTCTTTGGATGTCTGCTGGAACCAGTGATGACACTTCAAAAAGATTTCTTATGGAATTACTACACCAGAAACCAGGCAATCAACCTACCGAACCATTGGATATAAATAATGGAACTCCATTTGAAAGAGGGATACCTTCGGGCCCTTACTCTGGGACGATCTCTTCAAGTCGTTCTTTCAACCTCGCAGAACAACAAGTAGGACTGAACCACCCATTTGTTGTTGGATCTTATGGCTCTAATGCAGGTGCATCCATGGATGAAACAATAGTTAGCTTGAAAGGTAATGACAGATTGGACCTTGGATCAAATTCTGGAGCAATGCATGAAGAAAGCCCATTATTTGGTGTAAATGGATCATCTCAGACAGTTTATACAAACTCTATGGAGGGCATGCTGCCTATGGAAAGAGAGTTCTTGGATGTGGAGGGGAAAAGGAGGTCACACAAAGATGAAGTTAGCATAATGAAGGGTCAAGCTGCAGAAGCTCAAGAAAGTATGGCTCAAGAGGGTGGTGTTCCTGCTGTAGATCACAGCGGGATGTCAATTGATGCTATTGGCAGGCATAACTCACCTGGCTTTGGTAGTAGTTTCTATATTCTTTTTTTGCCTCCTTTTAGCATTATTCTTTTATGTAGACTAATGTTTCTGACATGGTTCCAGGTGGGAATGCTGGCTTATACGTTGACAAGGTTGGACCCACCGATTCTTTTTCAGGAGAGGCTAAAGATCGGTAAGAAAAACTACTTATAATATTGGACTTGTACACCAGGATGCTAAATTTTTGTAATACGCTCATGCCTGGAAGAGATGTAATATGATAGTCTTGTGGTGGAAATTCATTCCACAGGCATCTCAGACAATGGATTTTTCAGAAGTGAAACTTCAAAACTTCTATTATGTTATTGCTACTGTTTATGGTTGATATGCATGTAATATACATGTAGGTACTTGTTTGCATAAATACGAACATAGCATAGCAATACAAACATATTCCATTTTACCAGTGGCCTCCATGATCTGAATATTGTTGGGTGTACGATGGTCTTTGATGTGTCTTGACTTGTCATATTCATCGAGGCCATCATTTATTGCTCTTCAGTTCTCATATATGCACAAGCAATATGCTTCCAGTGATAGACCATTGTGGTTCCATGTCAAAAGGATCTGGGTTTGTATGTCAAGATCATTTGTGAATATTGGTCTTAAAGACCCTAAAGCTTATTATACGACGGTGTTATAATTTTGTAATAGAACCAAAATTTCATAGGATCTTTGCATACCTGCAAAATCAATTTGTGTTGTCATTCTATTTGAGTTTCCCTGGAAGTGGTTAAGCAATCCATACCATTCATATGCACTTGGAGCTTAATTGAAATGTACTTAAAACTCCTTGGATTTCAATTAAATAGCAGTATCAATCTGAAGCTTCATTGGAAAATAATTAAATCCCAATCCACATCTCAGACACCAAACCTATTACAGCCTTAATTTTCATGTTCCTTTATCTTGTTAAAATGATTCTTCATTGTGTCTTAATTGGTTTTTGTCTGTTTTTCTTAATGCTGGCTGGAACAATGGACATCTTGCTGCTGTAGTATAAACAAACCAAACTAAACCAAATGTACCTAGTATATGCGACTTGGAAGTAGGGTACGGGAGGGTATGATGTATGCAGACCATACCCGTGCCCCTAGGGGTAAAGAGGTTGTAGTATTAAATATTGAGTTGTGCTTATCATAAGTGCAGTTGTTGTTTTTACTTTGTCTGAAATTATTCTACAATTATTGGAATATGTGAGTAGATAAAACTGTTGAGAATTTGTTTTTCAGCATATCTTTTAGCACTAGCTTTTGTTTGCAGGATGACCGCTACTTCCAGATGGCCTGAAAATATTTTGCTGAAACTTCCAGCAGTTGCACGAGCAGCCTCATCACATGAAGGGTTATCTGAGATGGCATTGGATTCAGATGTCAGAGGGAGGAATGTCCCTACTATGATCTCCCATGAAGGTATACACTGCAATTGTTTAAATCTCTTTTGCATTGACCTAGGCAATCATTAAGTAGGAAGCACCATAACAAATCTTAGTGAAGTATCAACCAGTTTTTGTAATTAGCTTGACTAAAAATCCTGATATTCATTTTTTGACATTTTTATTGGCTCACTTTGATGAACATATAAGTACTGTCAGTATGTTTTTATTGCATTTAAAAGATAGTCAAAACTGAGGATGATATTCCTGGAGGATAATTTGTAGAGTGGGTCGAGGCTTTTATGGATTTATTAGCTAAAAATGTTGGACATGCCACATCAAAGTGTGTCCTTGGGTGATCTCTTAGTGTGTTTGTGTGCAAATTCTCATCCTCGGGGGGCAAGTGTCATTCAATGTCTTGAATATGTAAAAAGGTAATACTTTTTATGGGCGATATTGGCAGTTTTTGTGTCTCTCAATTCATGGAAAGCCTTGATAATGATTTCATTATAAAGTCTTGATGATAAAAAAAAGTTCAATGCTTGGAAAGCTCCAGCAGTTTTTTCATGACTTGAAGGGGTAAATGCAATGTTTTTATTCGTGGGTATCGTCCATGGTCTCTACAAAGAGATTTATGGAGCTATCAACTCTATGGCTCACATGGTTACATGTATATGTATTCTTTCTTTTATAAAAATTTCCTAGTTAATAAGTTTGGACCATATGTCATCTTTCACATGTTAATATACAAGTATGATGACGTCTTTTCAAGTGTTGGATTTTATTATTAGGCGGAAGACGAGAGGCAGGAGGAGGTGAAAACAGCAAGGAGGTACGTTTCAGAAGACCATCATCGTGTAGTGATGCGGATGTATCTTTCAGTGAGATGCTTAGAAGCAATGGAAAGAGTCATGCAACAGCTTCTGGTTTGGAGGGCAAAAATGGGAAGAAGAAAGGGAAAAAGGGGAGGCAAATTGACCCAGCCCTTCTTGGCTTCAAGGTTACCAGCAACCGAATAATGATGGGTGAGATTCAACATATAGAAGATTAAGCTGTGCATGTATTTGTTAATTATTAGTTAGCTGTTGTGATGTTACATAGGGTTTGGTTATGAAGATGTAGTTAAAAACAACGAGTCATTTTCTTTGTATTCTTGATGTAGTTTTGATTCATTTCTCCAGGCTAGATCCTGGAAGGCATAACATAAAAATAAGTGGTGGTGTTGTATATGGAATGGAAGAGAGTGAAAAAGAGAGACTTGTTACTTGTTGTGACATGCATTGATGCGTGCAGTGGTTGAGTATACATTAATTAATAAAGCATTTTGCATATGCAAAACAAGCAGTGATGAAATCAAGACTGTCCTTGGAAAAGCTGCATAGCCGTCTTGCCCATGATCCACTCCAAATCAGAAGATGATAAAGGCAGTTGATTGGCAATTACGTATACGGCTTCTTTTGCTTGCTTGTAACCACACTCTTGAACAACAAAAGGGAAATCACTGCAAATGTCAAAAATATCATTATTAATTAATTAGCATTATGAAGCACATATTGAGAGGAAATATGAATTAGGTACCTTCCCCACATGAGACGATTGGCACCAAAGCTAGAGACCAGTTGAGAAAGAAGCGGGCATAAATCTTGATATGGAAATGGGTTTCTTGAAACTCTGAAGAGGCCGCTAAATTTTACATATACCTGTCAAAGATGGTTGTCATGAGTATTAGTATTAGTATTAGTATTAGCAGCAAGGAAGTCAAGTCCGATAAAGGCTTTGCTTGCCTGTGGAAATCTTGATAGCTCCAACAGCTGTGACAAAGCTTTGTCTTCATCCTCATTTCTACAAGCACAGCCAATGAAATGAGATGATGTTCAAGGAGGAATAAGAGAGGAGATGGAAGGAGAAAGAGAGCTGACGTAGGAGGTTTGCAGAAGCCTAAATGATCAAGCACTAGTGTTGTCTTGGGAAATTCAGTGCACAGCTTCTCAATTTCTGAGATATGCAAGTTAAGACCTTTCATGCACATGATCCCAACAGGCACTCCCAGTTCTCCTGCTTTCCAGAACATTGCTTTTCCAATTTCATTTGTCATCTGAAAATATTATATACTTAATTAAATATGGATCATGTAAGTAATATTTACAAAAAGCAGCAGGAAATTAAGGATGTTTAATTACCAGCTGACCAGATGGCCACAAGTAGGGATTAAAGCGAACAGCACGATAACCATCCTAAAGATAAAATAGAAATTGTAAGAGATATATTGTAGGTTTGGGAATAATTTCTGAAAAAGACCTCCAAGATAAGATGTTCAAGTTGGTGGAGTCCAGTGGCATCTTGTGCTGGATTTGCAAGGCAGCAACCAACAAACTTGGATGGGTGCTTCTTCAACACACTGTCCACAAACATAATTATCATCTGTAACTAAGAATGCATATGGATTTGGATAATTATGATGTCAACTGAGACCTTGTTACATATGAATGATCAAACTTGTGATTAATGGGCTGCACGATAACTGCACCATCTACGCCTGCGTCCTCCATACACTGATGAAAGGGTTGTTAATCTCTATAATCTCTTTCTCTCTCTCTCTCTCTCTCTCTCTCTATATATATATATATATATATATATATATATATAAATACAAAGTAAACAATTAAGAAGGAATATAATTAAATTTAATATGAATTGGGAGTTACTTACATGTAGCAAGAAATCGTAATTACCAGGTAAGGAGGGTTCTTGGCCAGGAAAGTAAGGGTATTTGTCCATAGCCTGCATTCAAGGAATGAATTTGAGTAGAAAGATTTGAACCCAACATTTGATTTGATTGGATTGGATTGGATTGAATTGAAACCTGTTGGGGAGATGCCCAAACGTGCAAATGGGAGTCGATGATTTTGTTGGTGGTGGTGGTGGTGGCTGCCATCTGTGAAGCTCTAATAGGAACAGGAGGAGATGAAAAGAAGAAAGGGTTAGTAGTAGAAACTGATGGATTCAGCCAGGTTGAGTTCATGTTCATTATTATTAGTCGCCGCTTTCTTCATCTTGTAAAAATACCTTCTTTCATTTTATTTTATTTTTTATTTTTTTTTTCAAATTTCACATAACACCCTTAACTAATTTGTTTTGCTTTTACACTTGTATTTTATTTCATAAAAATAAAAATAAAAATAAAAGAGTCTGTTTTATCCTCATCCTTTTGTTATCCTATCCCCTTTTTATTTGTTTCTTTCCAAAATATAATATATTCTTTTTATGTAAAATAATGTTTGGGTTTGGGTTAATTAATTAAAAAAATGAATTAAAAAGGAAAACGTCATGTCATATTCCACTCTTCAATTTGGAATGCGATCCCACTCCATTCATATTTAAATTAATCTCTCTCTCTCATAAAATATTACATTCTTAGTCTCTTTGGTTTATGTGTTTGTTTTAACACTTTGATCCCTATTTTAAAATATATATGGTTTCATTTTATATCACTTTGGATCCCTAAATCTAACTCTTTTAGTTTTTTTTTTTTCTATTATAAAAGTCAATTATAGAGGATTTTAGTCATTTTAAGTATACGGATCAAACATCATATTTACTCTTTATATATACTATATATATATAGAGAGAGAGATAGAGATGTGGGTTATTATAACCTCTTACATTTGTACAACCAATACAACTCAATTTCAACCGTCCATTTAATTTGATGAATATGTAATTTCATAAAAATTTTAATTGTTTCCTAATATAAAGTATTGATCATAATTAATGAATCTTATTCATCTTCCATAAATATTTAAATCATAATAAATGAACTCTCATCATTTCATAAATATTTTAATTTATTGGGTTGCATTGGTTGTATAAATGTGATAGGTTTCATCTGAAACAAACTCTCTCTCTCTCTCTCTCTCTCTCTATATATATATATATATATATATATATCAATTTATCAACTTAGTTTCACACTCTTTTTATCATGAAATTATACTTTCATTTTTCTTTATTACAATAATATATTATCACGTTGTTTTTTATTAAGTCGTCGTACTTTCATTTTTCTTTATTACAATAATATATTATCACACTGTTTTTTATTAAGTCGCCGTACTTCCATTTTTCTTTATTATAGTAATATATTTTCAAGTTGTTTTTTATTAATATTTTGTATTATCATTTTCCTTTTTATAGCAATAAACTTTAAAATTATTTTTTTGTTAAAATATTGTTGTATTATCCATTATAGCATTAAGTAACTTTTGGATATGAATCAAGTTAACATGATAAAAGTTATCAAGTTTTTATGTCCTGTCATCATTCACGTGAAACGTGGAAGACACGTCATTTTGATTACGTGACATAAATAAATAAAAACCATCGGTTTTTTAAATAATTTCATCATATTCCCTTGCGATTATTCATACATTTTTAAAATATTTTTTAGAAAGAGGGATTAAAAACATAATATAGGTGGGATATGAATAATCGGAAGGAAATATGATGAAATTATTTTAAAAAACTAAATTATTCATTAATAAAACAATATTTAAAATTTTTGTAAAATGCATTTTACATCGGTAACATTTTGAAAGAAGTGTTAAAAAGTATGTGTTTTTTTGAAAGGAAAAATATATATATTTGTTAAAAAAATATGTTACATTAAAATATTTATTTTCCATACAATTTAATAAGAGTAAAAAGATTTAGAAAATATTCTTCAAAAAGAACATAAAATATAATCTAAATGAAATAAGAATAATCGAAAGAGAAATTGATGATATTATTTGGTAAACATTGAAAGGTTTTTATATTTATATCACGTAATCAGAGTGATATTTTGGCAAATATGTCATGTTTTCTTAATTCAAATCAAAAGGTTGTCAATTATTATAATGGATAAACTTTCGTAGAACAATGTCTTGATAAAAACATTTTAAAAGCATATTATTATAATAAGAAAAATTGAAAATATAATGTCTAAATGAAAAAAACAATTAAAATAAAAACAACTTGAGAGTATATTGTTGTAATTAGAGAAAACGAAAATACAATATCATAATAAGAAAATTTGTAAAACTAAGTTGATAAATATAATAATTAATTATTAAATGTGTATATATACATATCTATACTATATTATAAAGCATTTGACACAAACTCTTATAAACCACTTTTTATGCGTAAAGTATTGTTTATTAATGCATATCACTTAAAACTCAAGATTGTAAGTATATTGTGCGTAAGTACAACTTATTAAAACTCCGTATCTGAATTCGTGTAACTAACTTAAACATATTCAAATACAGGATAAACATCACATTTTAAATATAAAAAATATAAAATATAATTAGGATAATCATTGAGTTTTAGCATAATATTTAATTATTATCTTTATAAGATAGTATATATTATTAATCCAAAAATAAATTATTTCGTTATTAAACTTAAATTAAATTATATTAAAAAAAACAATAACATCGACAAAAACATAAATAAAACCTTATTATAACATCGACAAAGACAAATAATAAAATAGAACATTAATATATATATATAGAGAGAGAGAGAGAGAGAGAGAGAGAGAGAGAGAGAAGATATAGAGAGTAAATTACATGTTTGTTCCTGTAGTTTTTATTACATGTTTGATCCCTATACTAGAAATAATCGAAATATAAATTTATAAAAAATATATATATAAGAGAGTTAGATTTAGGAGCCCAACGTGTTATAAAATGCAAACCTCAAAGATGTAATCAATCATAGATATTTTAAAATAAGAACTTAGAGTGTTAAAACACACAAACTACGTGGACCGAAAGTGTAATTTACTATAAAATAAAATAATCTTTTGTTGTTCTTACAACCATGTTTCATGTGCAATAAAATAAATAAAAGGTATTTAAGTTACTAACTTACAACTAAACAATATTCTATTATATAAGAGAATTAATATACACTAAATATTATAAGATATTACAATTAAATAATAGTAAATTAAAATAAGCTTTGTGATTTTTTTGTGAATTATTAAAATTGAGAATTTAACATAAAGATAAATGAAATAAAATGTCATATACCACCAAACTGAAATATTTATACAAAAAATGTAAAATCTGAAAACCAGTAGGCAGTGACTTTGGGAAAATACGCTTTTGCTTTGTGTTGGTTAATGCAACGACCATTATTTGGATATTATATGTAAAATCCATCCATATACAAGAAACCTAACCACATTTTAAGTTTGACACCACAAAATTGCATAAAGAATGAATCAATCTACAAAAGCCATTAATTAACTCACTCTCTCTATATAGCCAGGCCCAAGGGTAAGAAACAAAAACTACAAACAAAAACTACGTGAACAGCGTCACAACATCTTTCCGATAACCTCTAACCATTAGCAGCCTTGGAATGTTCTCCACCAATAAGTCCATATATTCCATGTAAAAATACGATGGATGGTTCACCGGCGGAGGTGGGAGGCTCACCAGCACCACCGCTGCCATCCTTGAATACTTCATAATCGTCGAGTTCAACTTAAGAGTTGTATACAGGAATTTGTCCACTTGTTGTTCATTCACCACCACATTCTTTCCATCTGCCATTAGCGGTTTCCCCTCCCTTTCCCCTCTCTCCTTCATTTCCGACAAGTAATTCTTGATCCGCCCTTGAGCTGCAGTGAACGCCTCCACAGAGTCATCTTGCGTGTCCTTGTCATCCCACGACTTCATCGAAATCACAATCACTTCCGCTTGCATCCGAAGATCATAAAGGAATTTCCTTACATCAGCCTTTAGCTCCTCTGCATCAGAATCCTCCTCTGCAATACAGAACACCTGAATCTTACAGCTTTCAAACATCTCCTTTGTAAGCAGGAGCTGAGATAGAAGCAGCATCAGACCACCATCTCTAACAATCCAGTACAAGTCAATGGTCCCATACTGTCTCTGATACTCATTCGGCCATTCATCCAGCCCCTTCACAATAACAACTGCTTTGTTAGCAACAATACAGTCATTGATTATCCCCACAAAAGTGGCTGGGATTTCTGTCAAGTTTTCACGCCGCCATATCTCAGGGTAACGCAACACCACAATATTGGGCTTCAGATTACCAAGTCCCATTGTTTGGACAATACCTCGGAAACCATCAGACATGGTTGGGGCCACTACTATCTCAGCCACCCCTTCACAGCGCTTGTACTCGATGTACGTAGCAAGATTCTTGCAAGCAATTTTGGCATCCTCTGCACAATCATGGTAGTCTCCATCTAGGATGTCCACAAATATGGACATACCCCTGCCCTTTTTCTTCATGCAATTCGCAAAATCAGCAAGTTTTGGATGACAGGGTACGTTCTCTGGTAACTTGCCCCATGGCCGGCAGAAAATGAGGGGGATCGGATACCAGTTCTTTGGATGAACATTGCTAGCTGCAAAACAAAAAGTTGATGAGCAAAAAACCACGCTGATTCAGAAGAAATAAAGAGCCTTTTACTATCATCAGGAATAGATGTACTTAAAGACGCATTGTGCAATGTTCCACAAACAAACTGAATATTGGACTTCAGATCCACCAAAACTCACTAATGTGAATGAAAAGTGGATCCATGTTTCTCATTTTCTGTAAGTACACCAAACCCCAACAGCAATGCATCAGATAATGTCTGATTGGATATTATCAGGTTGAGTTGCATTAAGAACAGCGCAACAGAGGGACGACTGAAAATTTTCACAGCTTTTGAAAGTACAGTCAGGCTACAGTTTATGTTAATAAGCGATCACTCTGCACAAAAGAAAAAAGAAAAGAAGCGCAGCTTTAAAATTTGGGGCATGCTGCAGCTTGGTAGGGCCTTCAGTTCGAGTCAGAATCTCACAGCATGGGTCCGAATCCATCTTGGACAATTTTTACACATGGTCAAACACAAAGTAACAAAATGACTTGTCCAACCTTTAAAAAAGATAGGATACTTTGGGAACACTTAATTTATATTGATGTCAATTTTTAAATTGCAAAGAGGATTCTTATTTGGGACAGAGTAAAATAAAATGGTATACCCTGTGTGCAGGAAATTGCTCAAAAGTTTTCAACATCTGACGCTCACTATCAACAAGGAGATTGACCAAATTCTACGATCCAATGAACTACCACAGCACGAGATGCATGCCTATTAAGATTCTAGATGAACAATCATGTGCAAGACTTGTAAAATCTTTGCCAGTATTCACCTATAACAAACAACGGATCCTCTTCGGAGAAATCTCTCATTGTGCACTTAACATGATCCTCAACATGACACCAAGTCAAATGAAGGAAATATAACCATATACGATTATAAATACAGGTAGGAGGAAGCTTAAGTTCTTATTATTGTAGAACTTTTATAAATGAAGATGCTTTTTAAAAACAGCAAGGAAAAAATAAGGGCTCTAGATCCTGATGGCCAATCTTAGAACTAAACTGAATACAGCTACTCCTATAGAACTCACCTCCCAAAGATCGAAGACTGCGAAGAGCAAGTTGAAAATATGCACTCTTGAAACCATCTCCCCAGTCCCCGGCTTTTCCCTTGATGCTCACATAATAGTATATGAGGCTAGCAAGAGCAAGGGACACCACAGTGAATGACCAAGAAATCAAAAACATGATTACTGCAAGTAAACCAAATGATTAGAACATTAAAATGATATACAAATACATACTGCAAACACATATAATGAAAACTGTACATAATCGACACAATAAGCATATATAAAGGTGCAAACATATTTGGGATGAAATCTATCCTTGCCTACACTATTTAACAGAATTTAAGTTTCTTCATTCGGAAGCTTAATCTCGTATCAAGCTTTTGATAGGGTGTACCAGAGAGATGTAGACTCTAAGGATACAAGATATGATATCACTAAAAGAATCAACACAGTAGCCATAAGTCTAGAAATTCCCATCTGCTTTATCCATCTCATTATTGATCTCTATAAAAGAAACTTGATCAGAGGACCCAAAATCTGTTCTTGAGATGTGTATTTTTAGATATCAATATTTCTTACAAAGGGTTTGCTAATAATACTTGCATGCTTTTCATTTCTATACAAAAACCAATACTTAGCAATTGAGTAGAAATTTTCAACCTATTCTTGTTCTCGATACACCAAACATGTGATACTTCTCGGTTGGTCAAGGGACTGAATGTTTGAAAATGTTTTTCTAAAATTATTTGAGGGAAGGATACTTCCATAAGCATCCCATGAAAATTGATTGACCATAACCAAACCTTATAATGAACATAGCCTAACAACTTCTCATAGTATCAGATAGCTGCAGCAAACTTCAACCACTGATGTAAATACTGTAAACGCAATCACTCAAAAGTACAAAGAACACACTCAAATAAAATAAAGAGAAAAGAAACCATATAGGTTGTATAGATCCTGGTAGCATACCAATACAAAGAGATGCTCCAAGAAGAGAGAGGCTCCAATGATGAAATTTCCACCGAGGACGCCAGCTAGGAGCATCTAAGAGATCCAGAAGAAAGCAGGATAAGTTCACACCCGCATAACACAGCAGATAAAACATGGTTATGGTTGGGGAGATGAGATCAAGATTCCCAATTAGGACACACGCAATACAGAGGAATGCCGTGAAGAAGGTTGCAATATGGGGTTCACTGCCATCTGCAACCTTGAAGTAGTTAAGAACAGGTAGAATGTCATCATTGGCTATCGCTGCAAGCAGACGCGGGGCACCAGTCAGACTCTGTAGAGCAGCACCCAAAGTTGAAAGAATGATTCCTATGTATATGATTGCTGACGACGGCCATGCAATGGTCGCAGTCAGTAATCTGCAAGAGAAGTTCAGTTATTGCGATTGGATAAAGTTGCTGCTGCTTAATGTCTTAAATTGATGTGTTTCTAAGCATCTTTTTACAATGACAGAAAACAGATCTATAACTGTAAGCTTTTCTAAATATGAAAGCAACTCTGAATATCTTATTTAAAAACATCCAAAAAAAACCTTGAGCCTTGTGCACATGGGGGAAAACATGAACACGAACATATTCAAGGTATGCTGACAGAAAACATATTCAAGGCATACCAGATTATCTTTAAATCAAACTGTGAGGCAGGGAAAAGATATGCAACTGATGGGGAATATAACTAAAGAGCTGGCAGTAGATAGGATAGAGAAGGTGGACGAAAGCAACTCATCTAGTCAGTGTCTATATGTCAAGTTCTAGCACTCCACAAGTGTAGATCCAGGTTTGATTATTTCACTGTGCTAGATCACGAACATCCTAAAACATGAACAACAAAAGAAGTAGTTCCCCTATACTCCGAATGAGGCCATATTTTTTTGAAGTCAATATTTATATATGGCAAATGAAACTCACGTACACTTCCCACCTTTGGTGAGGTTGGAACCTTTGACCTCTAGGAAGGTTGGGTTACTTGATACCGATAGGCCAAAGGCCCTTTGGTAAGGAGGCCATATTTGTTGAAACTTTATATCCAGTTTCTGTGTTTTCAAAGAAGATAAGGGTAATTTTTTCTGTTCTGGGAAGGTTCTGCTTAGACTCAAGTTCCCCTGCGTACAAGCTTCAATAGTGAGTAAGCTAGGAACGGGGAAGGTCAACATAGGAGATAAAGTCTTGAAAAAGATTCTTCCCAAGAAGAAAGACCTCACGAGAAAGCTCGTCAGTGAGTCGCAACTCTTCCTGTATAAACCTCCTTCAACTGATTGAGGTTTTTGAACAGAACTTCGAATAGGTGAGATGTAAGCACTGCGAGGTGCCGGAATAGTATGTATAAAGTAAATTGCCCAATGTCTCAGAATTAGTAAAGAAAGAGAATGAAACCTGGCGAAAAAGAAAATGAACACTTTGCTAAAGCTTATGCCGTAGAAGCGGACATCCGGCTATTGGTGTTCCAAGGTTTGGCCAAGGCTTAGCTCAGGACCCCCACCGCCTCTCTCCTTGGTTCTCTCGTCCCCGACATGTCAAGATCAAAATTGGACCTCAATACTCATTAGGAGGTCGACTCGTGCAATCAATATATCGTCATCCCCATGCATATAAAAGCTTGCCACCCCCTTGTCACTTAAAGTAAAGAAGAGATAGGATAGGATCTACCAAGACGGGTGGCATGTGAACCGCTTTAAGACAAGGCCTAAGGTCAATCTGAATTCTATCAAGCATCGTTTTCAACTGTTGGCAAATACATATACAGTTCGCGGGTGTCTAATGCATTATATTACCGGTTTGTCATAGTAGAATCAGCACTTGCAGGTTATTTTATTTGAATATTTTCAGAAGTAAAATGATGTACTTTTGTGGAAGTCATCCTTCAGCATTAAAAAAATGAGACTCCTCAAATGTCATTGCCTTGTTGGAGATCCAAGTAACCTTTGTTGTATTCGGCAAAAGATATCATTCAATCCAACGTGCAATTTTACATTACTGTCAAAAATGAAATCAAACAAGGGTTGACACTGGTCCTTCTTCCACTGTGTTAAGGCTCCAACATCAAACTTCAGTTTGGAGGTGAATATAGAATTCCCATTATGTAGCAAGTATACATCAATCTTTGGCTATACTAGTAACAAGATCTATGTCAATCATATAGCAAAGATTAACTTTATTCTGGTGATGGCAGAAGGTTTCTAGTGCAATAGAAAAAAAATCTTGAAATTACAAAATCTAGGAACCATTCATATTTTTTCACTAAAGTTTGACCAAAAAAATACATGAGAAAACTTCTTAAAAGAGAGTTAAAACCATCACAGCTATTTTGTGGTCACAATAAAGAAAACTTACGAGACAGTAATGTCTTCTAAAATAGAAAAAGAAACCAAGTTTTCTCAATGAGATGAGAAGTATGATCAAGTGCATAGAAAAGTTACCTGTCTGTAAAAAGCTTCTCCCTTGTAGCTACAGATCCTAAAAGGAACGCAGAAATGAAGTACAAGGCAGTAGTTGTTAGTGTTGCGGCCAATGTCCCAATAGGAATAGAGCGCTGAGTGTCTTTCAACGAAGCAGAGCGATTTGAACCAGCCATAATTCCCGTTACAGCAGGGAAGAAAATACCTACTAATGCACTGAACAGTGGAAAATTACCTGTTAGAAGTCATGGATCACATATAATTGCTAAAACATAGGTCTGTATTATACAGGCTTCAAACCGTAGGATGAGAGACACCAAAAGTTTTACCAACTTGGCAAATGAAATTGGCACCATAACAACAAAATAAAAATTACAATCATGTCAAGCCTCCATTTTAACGCGAGAGGCAGCTATGAGCCTATGATACAAGCTGCTGACATGGAACTTTTTGAAGATTCAGGAAATGAATACATTATTGCCATATTGATATATCAGCTATTTCCTAACCAAATAATAGAAAGTTGTTATACATACTACGCTCCTAATATATATATATATATATATATATATATATATATATATCGACTTTAGAGGTTAGTCGAACTCATTATCAACTTCAATATTGATATGGATTCTTCAATTTCAAAATAAAATTCCTATTAACATTAGATTTTGGAGTAACAAATTTGTGACAAAACAAACATCTTCTTATAAAGAAAGGATGTGTGACCTTAAAAGTCAAAATGCATTTCAATTTTTTGGAATGGAGGGTGTAACTAACTTGGTACTAACAATCTGTAGGAGGACAGGATGATGCATCTGATTTCATGGGAATATTAGTCGATTGCACAAGCCTTCTGACCTATTTTGAGTAGCCACATTTAAGAGTTAATGAAGGATCTTTGAAGATCCGATTTTTCGTTTACATTTTTATTTGTCAACAAGGAAAATTATCCTTATCATTTTAAACATGCATAGTTCATTATTCGAGGATATACCTCGATGGTAAAAGCATGTGCATATGGTAAATGTATAACCTATCAGTCTAATATCTGCTCTGAATGAATATCCGGTGGATAACTCTCATTTACATATTTAATCATCTATATCCCATATTGTATAAATATTTTAACCACTATAAGTTCAGTCGATACTTCATTTATTTAGCCTTTTATTTGAAAGTTCAGTGGAATATGAAGTGTCATCATTATTCTTTATCATGTTCTTCTCTGAAAATTTTCCTTGATTGTTAAACAGAAGGATATGGATATTCAAATGCAATGAAATTTAAATATTTGTATAATTAGAAACAGATACAGATATGATGTGCATGGTTGCAACTAGAGACAGGTTGATGGACCTCGTCCGATGGATAGACCCCTTGAACCACACTCCCAGAGATGGGTCAACAGGCCCCACCCAAAGGAGACAACCTAGTGCCATGAGGACCTTAAAGTCTCACCCAGAGGTACATCACAAGAACTATGAAGTCACTAAGCCAGGAGATTCCAAGCACGGAAGCTCCACATTCACAAGCATTAAAGCTTAGAGCAGAAGAATTCCATCCTAACACGAACTCTTTCAAAATAAACGAGAGTCCTACTCTCCATACTTCCTCACATACCACCTATAAAACCCAAAAAAATGTATGCACTTTCTCATTCAGAATACATACGCACATACTATCCTCTGTAAAGCACTTCCCTAACATAAACATCACTGTGCCTTCCTCCAATAAGCCCCTAGCTTCTCCAAAATTTGCCAGTGTTCCAACCTTTAATAGACTCATTTTTCGAGGGTGGCAAAGTTTCTGCAGCATTAGAATATATCTGAGTCCGTTTAACCTCATTCAAATATGATTCAAATGTCTCTTCTGAACATCCATCAGATGAGGATGAGAAGTGAGATAACCAATATGCTATTCAATTGTGGATATGGAATGAGTGTAACCTATCCTTTTAACATCCATCTCCACCCCTAGTTACACTTAATTTCCCAATATAAAGGTCGTAAATTAAAACAAACAAAATTAAGAAGATTGCCCATAATAGAAGAGAAAAAAAAAAGAATCAACAAACTAAAGTGGAGGTTAATGAGATCTTAGTAGCTTGTTGACCCGTTGTTGACAACTATACTACTATGAGCTCGTACGCTGTTTGTGAGCCTATTATCCACTAGGATCTCTTGTTGCATACAAAAAATCTGTTAGCATTTTGTATGCAAGTGTTGAAAGGTGACTGAAGCAGGCAGCCTCCATGGCATCAAAACAACCATTGGGCTCATGCTTTCCTAGGCATTGATGATCAAGGAAATTAGATGAGATTGCATAGGGAGATAGGCACACAAACTTTTAGCAGTGAGCACCTCATGCACCACATAGTGGTTCTTTTACTTTCTCATTATGATCATCTTTTTACCATCTAAATATCATCATCACCATCTTTATCTTTATCTGCCTGCCCAAAATAATTTAAGACAGGTTGTTTCGTTGTTGATGATAGCAAAGGATAGAGACCCCATATTAAATTTTACATCCAAGAAAAGAGTTATTAGAATGCATATCAATTATTGTAGGAGCTGGTGCTTCCATAACTTACTTAAAATGCCAGTATATCTCTCCATTGGGATCAGGTATCCCAGCATTGTTTGTTGTTTGATAATCAGAACTCCAATTGTCCTTGAAAGATCTCAAACTCAAGCCAGTAACTCCAACTAGTAAACATTGTGAAAAAGATGGTCAGTTTTATTTCACATGGAAGACATAAGCTGGAGGATTGCAATGAAGCCATACCTGCTGGACGATCTTTCCCTGCCACAAATATCCCAATGAATATGCAGAGCAGCGAAAATAGAACAGGTATAAGAAAGGCTGGTGCAACCTTGTTGATCATTTTTACACCTCCAAAAACTATAAAGACTAAAATGATAGTAACGATAATCCCATACACTTGCAGGTCATGCAAACTTGGACTTGTTATAGGTTCCGCTATTGCTGTGCCATTTACTTCTGTGATAGTCTCTGCTCAATAAACATGGAACACAATAACATCTGCTTGCCAAATTATATTTGTACCTTCTATAACTATCATCAGATGAAAAAAGAAAAAGGCAGAAAATTTCACATGCAGCATGAACTGCCTAATTTACAAAATAATTAATATTATTTACCTCTGAAAAGTCCAGCCTTTGGCACAGCATTCAAAAATGTCTCCACCGCTCCCAAGACATACCTACAAATAGCATATACATACATATATGTGTTAATTGTAGACAAAAAAACAATTAAAGTGAGCAACACCCTGGAACTCCTCAACCACAAGAACTCGGAAGTATAAATTCACAATATACTCACATAGATCCAGCAACAGCATTCCCTAGAAAGAAACATAGTCCAATGCTGACTCCAACTTCAGGGCCCAAAGCACGACCAATGAGATAGTAAGGCCCCCCGCCCTAGAGATGAATAGATCAAACAGTAAAGACCAGTATAAATTTCATGCTAATTAAATATGATTATACATATTTGAAGAAGCTATATTTCATGAACAGCGTGGAGAAAACAATTGCCATAATAATGCATATTGCACATCCCTTAATGCTGGTACTTACAGAAGGCTATGCAAATTCAGACAATAGGCAACAAGGAAAGCAGAAAGTAATAAGTCTCCACCTTCATTGCACCATTAGTTGCAATTGCACTCAATGATACTGCAGTCAAGAAAGTACACAATCCACACAACGCAACTACTGCTAGGGACCCACCTATGCCAGCCATGCCAACAATCCTGCATTTCAATTCTTAGTATGGTAAGAAGCCCTGCACACATGGTCAAGGAAGATCTGAACAAAAATGAAGAATATAGAAAAAAGAAGCACTGATGATTTGTATATACGTTGTGAATAAAAACCAGGCAGAGGATTCTACTCAGTACTCACATCTTTTTTTCATGATGAAATGAGTAGATTACATCCCTTACCATTAAAGATATTATGCAGGACAGTTGAAGATGCCTTCACCCGAAAAGAAAAAAGAAAAACAGATCATAGATATATTTACCTCCACCACATAACTACCTTCCTAAAAACAGTATACCTAAATAATCATCAGCACGCATGAATACCAATTAGTGAGTGGTGACTTCAAAACAAACAACATAATCTCTACTTAAACCCAATTAGTGCATCTGAATCTTACTATACACTATAGAACTATAGAAAACTTACAATGAAGCTTCTTGTGCACCTTTGAACCATATTAACAGTTACAGTACGCATAAGCCACAAACAGAAGAGACGTACCAGGAAAATCTGATGTAGTAGATAATACCCAATATGTTCTGCAAGCATGGGATAAAGACTCCCATCAACGTCCCGGATTTGACAACACTGCTAGTCTGCATTACGAAATTTAGGAAGAACATGAAAAAAGCATTAGTTGGCATATATTGTGCAGTCATGTCAGCAAAAAAATTACAGAGTTGATGCAGGCTGTGCTTAGAGTATGAAACCTTCACAATGTCAAATAGAAATGGCAAAATTGCATCAAAATGGAACCAACTTTGAGCTGAGTCCTATTTTGGGGAATAAACTTCCAAAATTATCATTTTAGGGTCTGTAGCAAACTTTTCACATATTCAAGGGTCTCGATTACCTATTCAGAAGGTAACTGGTTACCTTTAAATGATGTGTCATAAAAAAAACAAAAGCTTATGTGGATATTAAAATATCCACGTCACTCATTTACAAAATTACGCTCCACATCACTTATTAAAAATATGCACTTCACTTTAAATCAAAATTAAATATAAAAACCCTAACCTGATCCCCCTCTTCACCTTCTCTCTCATCCCTCTCCCAACAGGGATGTATTTCATCAAATCCAACCCATCCCATGTGGGTTTCATCATCTTTTCCAGTCTCATACCCATTCAAACAAACAATATCACACCCATTCAAACTTTCTCCCACTGTTTTTTCTTTTGAACCCATGAACCATGAAAAGCCAGAAGAGATAACAGGAAAGCTCAATTCATCCTCTCCCTGCCCTCTTCCGATTTCACCATGGGAGGCCAAAAAGAACAGGAAAGCTAGACTCGCCCTTGCCTTCCAGACATCAATGGAGATCTCTCATGGGTTTTTTTATGCATCTGTTTCGCTTCAGCAAGAGATTTATGGTTTTTTTTCTTCTGGGTTTCTATCTGCATCTGCACTGGATATAGGGTTAATAATGGTTTTGATTTTAGGGTTCTAGGTTTGATTTAGTCTTGTATTACAAATTTTTGGAATAAATATATACAAACTTGTTTTTTATGTTAGGTTTAGGATTTTGATTTACTGTTAGATTAGGGTTCTTGATGTTCTTATGTTTATGTTGATGATGATGTACATGATTTGTTCTTGACCCAACCCTCCAAATCGAAGCTTGGAGAGCCTTCTCCCATGCGATGAGTCCATATCCGGTGTGGACGTTAGAGCATTGAGAGGACCTTTCCCTATAAATGGTTTTAATTTTTATTTTAAAGATAATGGGTCTAAGTGTGAAAATACATTTTTATTTTAGTGGAGTTATTTTAGTGATCAAAATAAATCTGACATGTTATAATTATGAGTGTCATGTCATTATTTTGGATTTAATTTTTTTTTAAATATGACATGGAATCTTAGTTGACAATTTACTTGAACCATGTCATCTTTAGGAGTAGGGGTGCTCAAAAACCCGATCAACCCAACCCAACGTGAAATAACTCAACCCGAAGCAACCCAATGTCTAATCGAGTTGTACAATTTTCAAACCGTACGTATTGGGTTGATATTGGGTTACTATTATTTGAACCCAACCCAACCCGACGAACCCGATATCCTTTTATTTCTTGGATTTAATATGATTGTTGAATTGCTATTAATATATACATTAGACAATTACACTATTATGTACGCTCTTCATATACACATATTTTCAATCTCTTCACATCTCTATATAACTCATTCGTATATATGTTCAGTAACTGTAAACATATATATGTAAATTGAAAAAATTAACTAAATGTGATATATGTAAGAAGTATGGATAAGTTGTATCAAATGGTTGATGATGAAAAAGAAATTATGAGTTGAGAAATAACAAATTCAAGGTTAGAAGAATATTTTAATGTACCAAAGTATCAACCCGACCAACCCGTATGGTTTGGGTTGGGTTGGGTTGCACTTTGGTTTGGGTTGGGTTGGGTTAAGATTTTTCAAACCGCAAACATTGGGCTGGGTTGTTCAAATGTCTTCAACCCGATCCACCCAACCCATGAGCACCCCTAGTTAGGAGGTAATCAGGTAATTGAGGCCCTTAAATAAATGAGAAGTTTGCTTCAGGCCTAAAATGATATTTTTCAAAGTTGAACCCCCAAAAATAGGAATCAACCCAAAGTTGGTTCCATTTTGATGCAATTTTCCCAATAGAAATTTATTCAAGCAAAAAGAAATTCCCAATAGTAACTCAAATACGCCTAAGAGGGATGCCTGCTTTTCCTTTAAGACGAGAATTTAACAGGAAAAAGAATGCAAGGAAAAAAACATAAACAAGTAAAAATATATATAATGCAAGGTTGTCTTGTTCAAATATTCCCTTGCCAAATCAAGGTTTATTTAATATGTTTATCTGAGTACCTTCACTTTCCACAACCACATATACGGTATAGTCTTCCTTGGAGATGCGGAAATTTGAGTATGGAAGTCATCATGAAGTAAATGGGTCGACACATCCTTCTCAAAACTCATTGCTTAAAGGGTAAAGCCGAAACAGTTATATTGAACGAACTTACTTTTGATCAATTTGTTTTCTCATGGTTATTTACTAAAATCTATGCAAGTTTCCTTGCAGCATTTTAAAAAGAAATATAGCAAAGCAATGAATTCACTAGAAATAGGATTTTTTTTTTGTAAATATGAAGTACCGTTGGATGTTGTGCAGCAATAGAACTATCTTCATGGCCTCTAGGACTCGTAGGTACAGGGATCGGCTCTCCTGTCATACTGAAACAGTAAAGTCAAGCATCACTCTGTAACTTACAACTACAAAGGATCATACAGAAGATGAGTAGAAGCAATTAAAACACCAATGTTACCCTTACAATACCAAGATTGGGAAGTAGATAAAGAGGTAACAATAAACAATGGTGCATTCCCCTTCAAATGAGTTTGTCTCAGCTTCCTCCCTCCAGGAGAAAACAAAACCAAAAAGAGTAAACCAAACCAAACCAAAAATACCCCTTATATCTCGCTCGAAATGGAGTCTAGGGGGTAGGATGTACGCAAACATTGCATCTACCCCAAGGGGTAGGTTTCCATGAAGACCCGCGGCTTGTGAAAAAGTTTTGAAAAGTCTTGGAGAAACATAAAATTTGTCAAAGAAATGAATGTTTTAGAGATTTTGAAAAGAGTGTGCAAACAACCAAGAGAATGCAAGTTCAATAAAAATGACAAACAGAATGGGGAAGAAACTATCATGGAGAACAAACCAAGGGGTTGCCATTACATGGAAGAGCGCAAAAGAATGTGACTCATGTCGAGAACCCTAGTGGGCTGACATGTACATAACATTTATTGGTGTCAACAATTACATCTTCTTGTGGATTTCATGTTTAGCCTGCCCCAATTTAGTTTGGAATAAAAGGCTTGTTCTTGTTCATACCAAAAAACAAAAGAAGCAGCAATATTTACCTCTTGAGACCAAGAATGTTAACAAGAGAGTCAAAACCAAATAGTTCCAATTTGGATTCTTTGTGTTCACCATTGACACCTCGATCATTTGGAATCGACTCTTCTCTTGCACCTGCACCCGCATTTGGCTGAAAAGTTGTTTTTACTTTGCTGGCACATATAAATCAGTTTTCAAGATATCAGCAGCAGATATGGAGTTGAAATTTTGATATCCCACAGCATGTTATTGTGTTAAAAGTCTTAGTGGTTTGTAGAAAAGATATTGTGCTTCATAATCATTTATATTTCTGATAGAAGAAAAGTTCAATAGGAGCTTCTTGATTGACCAGATGTCATATTATACAGATGATAACAGTTTGTTCTGTTAAAAAGAACAGACCAATACAATGAGAAGTGCAAAACTTTGAAGAAAGCTAAAAGAAAAGCAGGAGGCAGGACAAGTCTACCCCTCATCCTCCCCCAGGTCAACCTTTTTGCATAATTTACAATTGTCCACGAACAAAAGCTCAGGTGGATGGTTGTTAACTTGTTATGATAAAAGCAGAAAACAAATGAAAATTAGGTGGATAATTTAACCGAAATTTTGATGGAGAACCTAATAAAGACAAGTGAGAGAGAGATATTACTAGGGGAAACTTGAGAGATCTAAAAAATGTAGATAAAAGTCACTCAAATTCCAAGAGAACAAACTGCTTTCAGAAATGGCAAATCGATACAATATTTGTGTGTGTGTGTGTGCGCATGCACGTGTATGCATATACATATTTTTCTTCTCTTTAAAGGTCGCCAAAAATTTGTGCTGGTTAGCATTATAAGCTGGGTCCTTCAACTTGAATTGGAGATTATAGCATATTTGATAGCACTGCAAATACAACCATCAAAGACATAGAAAAAGCCAATATGATGCTCATGAGCTTGACAAGCAACGGAATTAAACAGGGAAGACTGTATTTTCTTTTTGTTTGGGAGACTGGGCCTCTATCCTTGAGTAGGTGCATGGGGAAGTACAAATTTATTGATTTTGCTGCAAGCCTAAAAGAAAATAAATGGAGGTGTAGCTATCACATTCTGTAAATAATTAGTTGTATACTTCATGTTTGGTACCATAAAGGTAGATTAATATTATTCAAATCCCGCCAATCCTCCTTCAGAGTGGAATATAGCGGGTACGTGTGTTTGGTTTAGATTAGTATTAATAAGTGTATTTCTCTTAGCCCAACTCCTCGACTAAACGGGAATGTTAAGAAAACAATTCTGGCTTGTTCCTCATTGTTTTATTCTTCTCTCCATACAGCTCGTACTGTTACCAGTTGCCACCAACTGTCAGCTTACAGACTAGGAATTCCACCTACGGCCCTACACCAAAGAAAGACTTCTTGCTGTCAAATTGAACGCCAACTGTTCCAAGCATTTAGTTACTCTCTCTCTCGTCTCAACTGTCAAGTTGTTGATTATACCACATACCAAGGTTACTTACCACCAAAGAGGAAACACAAGGTCCAAGGTAAATCGTAAAGACTGGCGGGTTATTGCTCCTTATATTTTATTTCCTTCCTCTGCTTCCTGTTCTTATTCTTCCACACCGCACAGAAAAGTCAAGGCTCAAGGTAAACTGCAAGTAATGGTGCAATAGTGTTTCTAATATTTTATTTTCTTTCTTTGGCTTTTGTTTTTGTTCATCCACACCTTAGAATAGAGCCACAAACAGATACAGAAACCAAACCAAGCAGACCCAGCATATCCCATCTGAAGGTTGGGTGTGGAGGATAAGACGAATGCAGACCTTATCTCTGTCCCACCAGACAGAGAGGCTACTAGAGGTATTGTGCCGAACTCTAACTTATGTTTCCTCTTGATTGTTCAACATACTCAACTCTTCCTCAAAATATTTATGGCATACCACCCTCATAACACATTTTCCAAACCCACTAAGGTCTAAGTGCATACAATACAATCCAGTCGCTTCTCGTGGATTTCCATTATTGGTATCAAACCAATAGTGATTCATACAAGCTACAAACATAATGCATGAAAGGATCTTTGAACAACCATAAATTAGCTTGAGAAGCCCCATGAATTGGTTATTCCTAAACGAGTCATGAAGGGTATAACGAACATACCTTTAATTCTCATTTTCAATATTGGAACCAGCATAAAAAGATAAAACATTTGTTTCAACAATCTGAATCTTAAAAGCTATTCTCAAAGTGTTTCCAAACTCATGAACACAGCGTAGATAATGAATGCACTTGTATGACAAAAAACAATTAAACAACATAGGTAGCCAAAGTGGCAAACCAAAAAGCCCAAGATGTTTTACAACAAGAAAAGCTTACCTTAACATACCTTTTTATTCCATTCCAAAGATAATACCTACTATAGAATTGCACACTTGATAGGAAACTCTCCCTAAAGAGGCCAGAGGGTGTGTGGTAGAGGATCCACCAATCGATGATGTAAATGGGAATAGGTAATACATAGTTATTCTTCTACATTGTAACTTGGGGTTTCAGATTATTTGATCAATACACGGCATAATCACATTTATATGAATCATTAATCTTTCTTTCATGGAGTTTCTCCCTTATCCATGTTGGGCATAAACCTATACCAGATACTCAGTTGAAGTGTAGCGTATGGCGATGAATCTATCTGTGTTTTTCATTACTATATGCTACCATTACCTATGTTACAATCTATTACAATATCACGGCACTTGAATACTACTCCTTTCAGTCCCAAAGGAAGACCTGCATTTTAACCTCAAAAAATCATATGGGCTATTTTTCAAGTATATTGTTATCAATTAAAACTATTTACAGACAAAAATCGATAGCTATAATGAACCTTATAGTAAGTATAACAAACTGATAGATTTAGGTAGGTCATTAGAAACACGATTCACTCAGAGTGTTAGGTTTAACAAATTAAACCCTAATTACTAGGAATATAAAGCAATAGTGTATAATGGCATTACAAAATAAAATTGTTGCTTAACAATTGGTCTAGGGCAAGTGCAAATCTGTCAGCGGAAATTAGTACATTTTGCAACACATGAAAGCAAAAGTACAGAGGTAGCTACTAATCCAAGAGAGAATTGGTTATAGAACTTGAATTTGCTATATATCTTCGAAACATTTCTAGTTTTCTCATGTTTGATGTCTCCATGTAGCGTATAATTGATAATAACAAGTAGAGCAATTAAATGGGCCTTCAAAAAGAAAGAGTAAAAGTGACTAACTTTAAAGAATTAGACGAAGATCCGTGATCGAAAGAGGACATCTCAAGCACGACGGGATCATTGTCGTGTGCAACGACGGGGCCGTATTTACGACCGACTCGTGGAGCGGAGGATGGTAAGTCGTTGTCATCGGAGCTCTCAATCTCTTCATTCCTCATTTGGTGTGGCCGATCTATAGGGTATAAGAGAGATTTTTTTGTATCTATATACTTGGAGATCCAATCTAAGAGAGAGAGAGAGAGAGAGAGAGAAAGAAGCTGCAGATTTCGTGTATATCTAATATTGGAGAGAGAGAGAGTGGACGGGGTGCTGGTATTTTGAATCCAGTAAGAAAACAGCAAAGTTGCCACTTTTCTAGAAAAATATGTAGTCAATCAAACGTAACCGACTTTCATATCTCCTTTCTTTTTCCTTTTGCTTCATGATACGCTTATATATACATATTAGGTTTCGTCCGTGTATTACACTGGGTATTTTAAATGAGAAAAATAAGTTAAGACTTTTTTTTAGGTTGAAAAGGATTCAAAGTTTTATTATTAGGCTGAAAAATAACTCTGGATTTAACTTTGAATAAGAGGAATTCATAGTTATCTTCTAAGTCTATAAAGTATCTATGAGCATAACTTTGAGTCACAATAATTCTAACTTCTTATAACTCATAAACGTAACTCTGAACTTCAACTCTGAAGAGGAGTTCAGAGTTGTATTCTAAGTCTGGGAATAAATTATGGAACTAAGTCTATAACAGAATAATTCAGAATTATGTTGTAAGTCTGAGAAATAACCAATATCTGATGACTTCATGTTGGTGATTTGTATCACTAATATTATTTAAGAGTAATGGGATTAAATTGTTGACCAATGTAATCATAATAAATATCTGACATGTAAGGAAGGTGTGGAGTGCATATTAGTTTGAGTTTATTTTGATTTAGGGGCGAAACCTTTAAACGACGAGGGTCCGGGGGCAGCGCCTCCAGTGGCGGGGTCCAAGGGGCGGCAACCACTGGCTGGGGTCGAATTTGAAAAATGCTTTGTGAAAAAAATGCTTCAAAAATCCAAATTTGAAATGTTAAATAGGGTTTTGATGACCACTCTAGAGTTAAATTAAAACTTACAGCTCTAAATTTTTCCAGAGCTCTCATGCAGAAGATATCAAGAGTTAAGTGTCTTATATACAAAGTCTGTGTTGTATTCCAAGGAAGATCAAGACTTAAACGTCAAAAAGATTAAGTGTTTGATGCACAGCTTCACTCCAGACACTGAGCTTCTGCATAGTACATGCAGAGCCTCGATTTGACTCGTGTTTTCATTAAAGTAAGAGTCTGTCTTATTTACACTTAGGGGAAGATTGTTATACCACATCTTGTAAAAGTGTAAGTAAGAAGTCTCTTACTGTAGTCTTTATGAATTAGTCTTTTGAAGCGGGCTGGACCAAGAACTCTCATGCAAAAGACATCAAGAGACAGAGCTCTTACTCTAGGAGAAGATTAGTTTAGGCACCTACTTCTAAGTCTGGAGGCGAAATCGTTAGACGGGTCTCTAAATCTGGAAAGGAGGACTCCAGATTTTGGAACTTTAAACCGTCAATTACTCTGCGAACGCGGTTATACCACGAATACGTGAAATTAACCGTCCGAAGGGACACATGTCACTTAAATAGACCTATTTGAACCGTAAGTGAAAATTGTGTCTAGATACATGCTTAGAAGGGGGAAATCAATAACCGTTGAAAATTAACCGTCCGAAGGGACACATGTCATTTAAATAGACCTATTTGAACCGTAAGTGAAAATCGTGTCTAGATACATGTTTAGGCAGGAAAAATCAATAACCATCGCACAGAAACATGACACGTGTCCCAAAAGTTACTTATGTATTATGTGTATATATATATATATATAACTTAATTCATATGAGATTCAACTCGACTACATACTCTTAATTCATCAAGAGTACATGTTCTTCTAAAAATTTTCCCCGGGTAATATTGCTTTGTGAAAAATGCTTCAAAAATCTGAATTTGAAATTTTAAACCCAGTTTTGATGACCACTCCAGAGTTAAATTCAGACGTGAATTTTTCCAGAGTTATGTTGTAAGTCTGGGGGCCGTAAGTGAAAATTATGTGTAGTTACATATTTAGGCAGAAAAAATCAATAACCGTCGCACACAAACATGTGTCCCCAAAATTACTTATTTATTAGTATTATAGATATGCATGTATATAAATTAATTAACTTTATATTATTATTAATTAATAAGGTATTAATATTATTTTAATAACTATATAAATTAATTAAATTCACATTAGTATTAATTAATTAAGTACTAAGAGTACATGTTCTTCTAAATTTTTTTCCCGGGTAATATTGTTTTGTAAAAAATGCTTTAAAAATCCGAATTTGAAATTTTAAACCCGGTTTTGATGACCACTCCAGAGTTAAATTCAGACGTGAATTTTTCCAGAGTTATGTTGTAAGTCTGGGGGCCGTAAGTGAAAATTGTGTGTAGATACATGTTTAGGCGGGAAAAATCAATAACCGTCTTACAGAAATATGACACGTGTCCCCAAAATTACTTATTTATTAGTATTATATATATATATACACACACACACATTATAGTTAAACCCAAACCCGACCGATCTCAACCTGAAACCCGACCAACTCAAACCGAAGCAATCCGAAATCCAAAACTTGGCACTTGATTTCCATACCCGAAATCCGGTCGAGATATTTATTTTCCCACCCTAACCCACCCAAACCCGTCCGATATACACCCACTACTCCGGAGGCCAGGTGCATTGTAAGTATTACAGCAATGACCTTTGGAAAAAAATTATCTTGGTTCCTCAACGAATTTATTTAATATTTCTTATTAATCATATCATATACCTAATTTTTTTTATTATTCAATGTATTTAGTT
>NC_037540.1:81977-87995 GCF_001531365.2 Cynara cardunculus var. scolymus
ATGTGAGGTTGACAAAAAAAAATTTATATTATATTTAATGGTTATTTAAAATTACAAATTAATGTAGATTTTCAATAAAATTGTTGTTTTAACAAATTCAAATCTATAATATATATATATATATATATATATATAATACTAATATATAAGTAACTTTGGGGACACGTGTCACGTTTCTGTGCGACGGTTGTTGATTTTTCCCGCCTAAAACACAATTTTCACTTACGGCCCCCAGACTTACAACATAACTCTGGAAAAATTTACGTCTGAATTTAATTTTGGAGTGGTCACCAAAACAAGGGCTCTGCCCCTTGGATCCCGCCAGGGGCTGCCGCCCCTTGGACCCCACTACCTGGGGGCGTTGCCCCTGGACCCCTTCTGTTAGGGGTTTCGTCCCTAAATCAAAATAAACTCAAACAAGTGTGCACTCCGCACTTGCCTTACATGTTTAATATTTATCATGATTACATTGGTCAACAATTTAATCACATTACAGTTAAATGACATTAGTGATACAAATCATCAACATGAAGTTATCAGATATTGGTTATTTCACAAACTTACAACATAACTCTGAATTGTTTTGTTCCAAACTTAGTTATATAGTTTATTCTCAGACTTAGAATAAAACTCTAAACTCCTCTTCAGAGTTACGTTTCTGAGTTATAAGAAATCAAAATTCTTGTGACTCAGAGTTATGTTCGTAGATACTTTCTAGACTTAGAAGACAACTCTGAATTCCTCTTATTCAGAGTTAACTCCAGAGTTATTTTTCAGTCTAACAATAGAATTCCGAATTCTTGTGTCATTAACCTGTGTAATACGCTGGTCCAAACATAGTATATATATATATATATATATATATATATATATATATATATATATGTGTGTGTGTGTGTGTGTGTGTGAGTGTGTGTATAGGAAAAATTGCATCAAAATGGAACCAACTTTCACCTGATTCTTATTTTGGGGAACCAACTTTCAAAATCGTCATTTTGGGAAACCAACTTGCAAAATAATTATAGGAAAATAACTAAAATTCGTTTTTTTTTTTCAAAAATTAATGCAATAAAATCCATTTTTCATTTCAAATCTCGTTTTTTTAAAATTCAAATATCAAATTGAAGATTTTTTTAAAAAAAATACAAATTACCACCATAAAGATTGTTTTTTACCAATGCAATAAAAAAAATCAATTTAATAGAAAAAAATTAATTGATGCAATAAAAAATAAATATTAAATATCACATTCAAGATTTTTATCTTTAACCAATTCGTATCAATGTTAAAGTTTAAACCAAAAGTTTGATAGAGACCCTTAAATTACCTGTTACATGTTCAACAGATCAACCAGACCCTTAAATAAACAAAAAGTTTGATAGAGACCCATAAATGACGATTTTGAAAGAGGTTTCCCAAAATAAGAATCAGGTGAAAGTTGGTTATATTTTGGTGCAATTTTCCCTTTTTGAAAAAAATGAATTTTAGTTATTTTTCTATAATTATTTTGCAAGTTGGTTCCCTAAAATAAGAATCAGGTGCAAGTTGGTACTCCAAAATAACGATTTTGTAAGTTGGTTCCCAAAATAGGAATCAGGTGCAAGTTGGTTTTCTAAAATGACGATTTTGAAAGTTGGTTCCCCAAAATAAGAATCAGGTGAAAGTTGGTTCCAATTTGATGCAATTTTCCCATATGTATAACAATAATAATGATCATCATATCATCAATTTGAATTTCTTTTACTTAACATATTAAATTAGGGATTTATTTTAGTTGTATCAAGAAATGTTTTTTTTTGAAGTATATAATAATTATATAAGGTAAATAGAATAAATAAATTCACACACCCTCCTCACCTATGGTGAGGTTTGAACCACTAATCTTTTAGAAGGTCAAAGACTCACGTAATGCTAGATCAAAGACCCTTTGGTTATATCATGAAATGTTCTAAGTGACAATTTTTTTAAAGTGACAATTTTTTTAAAATGACATTTTTATTATTTTATATTTTTATCAAATTTATCGTTAGTTTTTGTCAAATATGGTTTATTTATCAATTACTTTTTCAGCTAACGTTTAACTTATGTAATTTGTCAAACGTAACATTAAAAAAAGAATACATAAACCTCATTGGTAAAAACAATTAAAATAATTTTTTTTCTCTTCTCATTATGAGTTTTAAAGATTATCTTTATTTTCTTTTCTCTGTCTTAGAGAAATACTAGAAGGGTATTCGTGCAATGCAACGAGATAAATCTTAATTTTATTATTTCATTTTATTCTATATCGATATTAGTATCAAATTAACTATTTAAAATTCATATTTTTGTGTAATTTTTTAATTTAATTTTCTTTATTATAATTTAATTTAGGGTCAATAACGAACTAATTTATATTTGGTTTAACAATATAATTTTATTATAAAGATAATAATTAAATATTTTGTTAGAACTTGATAATTATCCTAAATATATTTTTATATTTTTTATATTTTAAAATGTGATGTTTATTCTCTATTTTATTATGTTTGTCCGCAGTTAGTTACACGAATTCAAACATGGAGCTTTAATAAATTGTACTTATGCATAATTTACTTGTAATCTTGAATTGTAAGTAATATGCATCAATAAATAGTACCTCATGCATAAAAAATGGGTTTTAAGTGTTTTTGTCAAATGCTTTATAATATAATATAGATTTAAAGAATTTGTTGAAACACAAATATAAATAAATCTCTATTTTCTCTTTTTACAAGGTTGTTCCCAGGAGGCTCATGGATTTGGGTTGAAAGTATTTAAATAACCTAATCCAATACTTACGATTTGAAAAATTCAACTCAATCCAAATCGTAGAGCTTGATCGAGTTAATATTTTGATACATTAAAATTTTCTCCTAATTGATTGATGTAACTAAATCTTACACTAAAAACTAAATTTGGTGTAAATGACATTATATGCATCTCCAATGGGGTCTCTATTTTTCATACTAAATTTATTGTAAGGAATACTATTACACAAATTTGGTGCAAGACCACACACTTACATTACTTTTTACATCACTCATATTTTTGGTCCCTTAATTTTGAGATTTATTATTTTTCTCCTTTAAAGTGTTAAAGTTTTAATAGGTTTTATTTGTTATATATATAGGGGCCTATTCATTAGAGAACTGATTAGTTTGTGCTAACTGTGAGATCCAATCTCAACCACAAATCAACGGATAAATTATGAAATTAATAATTATGGTAGTTTGAGTTAAAATTATAATTAGATGACATTTTAAGTATTTTTAAAAAACTTCTCTCTCCTCTATCATCTCTCACCTCTCCGACCTCCAATCTCCGGCCTCGGTGAACAAAAATCCGGCAGGTACCAAGTAATCACAAAGATACACAATGTGATACCCATTGTGATATAATGTGATACCATTTGAGTAACAATGTATATCACAATTAGGATTTGGTGTAAAAATAGTCTTACCCATTGGAGAAGATTTACTCTTAACACTAAAATTTAAGCTACTTTTGGAATTTGGTGTAAAATCTAGTGTGACCCATCGGAGATGTTTTAACCTTAATTAAATAAATGTTGTTTTCTCTAGTCTACTAAGACTATAGATCGGCCAAATAAGTGATGAATAAAACAAGATATAAATGTTCACATTATTCAAATATATCATTTGTGAACACTCTTTATTAAGGTTTTTTACATGGTGTTGCCACAAAATGTTCATCTTATGTGCACGATGTGTATGTTAATACGGAAATGAGAGAGAGAGATATAAGTACGAATATTTCCTTAAAATGCATTATCTCATTAATGAATAACATTAATTATCTTAAATATGTGGTTTATGATAGATTTCACGGATCTCACATATTTTAGAGTTCTCAAAAGATTAAGCTCATATATACACACACACATATGAAGGATCGTGTGAGAATAAAAATTACGGAAAGAAGCGTAAAAAAAGATATGGACTCTTGATCACTTTTTATCTCACCCCCACGCCATATATATGAATTGTGCTTGGTACGAGAATTGATCTGGTTCATCTCATTATTAATGATCTTTAATTAGGATTAATCTAATTACGAAAATCATTTCTTACCTTCTCACGATAACTTGCATTTTCAGTAAAACCCAACCATATATAAGCAAAATCTCCAAAAATCACAAAATCTTAGAGCATCATTCTTGATAGGAGTTATTTGATTTTTTTTGAATTTAAAATTATTTATTAAATTAATGATGTTTGCGGTTCCTGTATAAAATCCAATTTAAAAAATTGGGAATAACCCCCAAACTATCCAACTTCCTTGCATTTCCATTTACTTTCTTCATTCAATCTATGTTAAATATCCAAGTCGATAAGGATAGTGTGGAGGTTTTATTTTCACTTGGCCCCCACAACAGGGTATATTTGAGGGTCTTTTTTTCCGACCAAAATTTCAAAAAAAACTATTGAAATTGCTTATGTTGAGTTATTAGTATGTGATTGATAATTTTATTTACTTGTAAGTAATGAAATCTTGAAGAATAGGTTAGCTACCAAAACAAGTGTCAAAAATGGATAAACGTTCCATTTGCGACAAATTAAATTTTTCTTTTTAAAATAAAATTAGACATCCTCACTAATTGGTTCGTATTCTGAAATAAATATTAGTGTTTATAAAATAAAATACACAGATGAAAAGAAAAGAAAAAAAGTATATATCAAACTTATCACAAAATAAATAAATATTATGTATACAACTACAACTACAACTACAACTACAACTACAACTACTTATATTTGAGTTTGTTATGTTTCATTTTTTTTAAAAACGTATTCAGCTTTTTCTATATGAAATTGATTTTGATAAATAAATCTTGTTGACTGTGAGATGACATATTAGGCCATCCAGTACTATAACTAAACCATGTTTATTTCTTTTCCAAATACATCAAGATATTTATTCATTTTTAGAAATATCACAACTCCATCTCGTCTGCAATTCCATGCCATTCTCTCTCTCTCTCTCTCTCTCTCTCTATATATATATATAGAAAGAGAGAGAGAGAGAAAAGAAAAAGAAGAAGAAAGAGACAGTTGATTGAGCGAGTGGTGTGTGTATATATATGCTATGCATAGGCAGTCATAAGCATGTCAGTTTCATTCTACTTGTGCTCCCGCCATACTCTCTGTTGCATTTTCTTGCTCTTCCACCATGCCAAAGGTACTCTTCCACATTCTCTCTTCTTTGCATCCTTAACCTTCATATCTAGTTTTCATCGATTCTCTTAGTGTTATCATACAAGTTTTTATGCATTTAGCTCCTTAATCCATCCATCTCCCCATTTCTGTTATCATCGCACGCCTTTTTCCTTAACAATTTATCTGCCGCAAAATACTTACGTTCCGTCGGAAACATGAATCACCGATCTGCTTTATCTTCTACGACTTTATTTAACTTATGCATTTTGTTGGAACTTGAACATGGAAGAACAAGCGACGGGATAATACCGAAGAACAAAATCACGACGGAAATAGCAACGATGAAGACTCTAATGACTCAAAAACAACAACTAACAAGCAAAGTAAAGGAGCGATAGTGTTGGGAGTTTACCTTCATTGTCAAGGTTGTGTTGAAACCGTCGTCAAATCACTCAGAGGATTCGACGGTAATCTAATTTATCATTATTCTAATCATCAATGCAGTTTATCATTCTCATGATTTAGTTTGTAAATATTATTGAATGATGTTTTGATAAGGTGTTGAAGAAATAGAACCTAATACAAGAGATCATCGGGTGATTGTGAAAGGTAACAACGCCGACCCTATCAGAGTCGCAGAACGCGTCAGGAACAAGTTAGGCAAGCATGTGGAGCTTATTTCTCCTCTACCCAGGAAACAACCAGAGAAGAAAGTAGAGAAGAAACCAGAGGTAATTTCAATTGTCAACACAAAGGAACAAAAATTAAATGCCTGTAGATATGATTGATCGATATATGTATGGTAATTATAACTTGTTTC
>NC_037540.1:88065-90635 GCF_001531365.2 Cynara cardunculus var. scolymus
TAATATGTGTGTATACGATTCTCAGTTGTAGTGTTTGCTTGTTTTATATGTGGACTTTTTATGGAGTTGATTATTTGTGTGGTATAGACACCAAAAGTGGTAGAGACCGTGTTGAAGATAAACTTGCATTGCGAGGGTTGTGCCAAGGACGTTAGGCGTTGCATCCTGAAGATGAAAGGTACCTTTTTCTGTAGTTCTCAAATTGGATGCATCAAGTTATTAGAGTTTCAGTTTATGGCATGGCATAATATATATTAATCCTTTTATTCACGATCGATATTTACTTACACAAGGAACAAATTAGAGACTTGAAGTCCTTACCAGATTCATAGATTATTCATTTTTGTTGACAGGATAACCAAAAAGAACAATCACATACACAAAACACAGAAAAAAAGCTTTGACGAAAACTCGTGATTAGATTAGTTATGTTGTATAAATTAAAGAAAATGATTTACAGGAGTACAAACTGTGAACGTTGATATGAAGAAATCACATGTGATGGTAAAAGGCAGTTTTGATCCACAAAGTCTAATAGCATACATTAGCAAGAAGGGTGGAAGGCATGCGGAGATGGTGAATGTGAAGAACAAACAAAGCAAGAATGATGGTGAACAAAGGGAAGGTGATCAACATGAGAATTCGAAGAAAGAGAAAGAGAAAGAGAAAGAGAAAGAGAGAGAAAAAGAAAAAGAAAAAGATGGGAAGATCGCATACCCAAACGTGCCTCCAGGGCTTGTTTACGCACCACAACTATTCAGTGACGAGAATCCAAATGCTTGCTCCATCATGTAAATCATATACTTATCATATATTTTTGGCTTTACAATGGGAGTTATCAAGCATAGATATATATATATATATATATATATCTTTGTCTCTTGGAGATGGTTTCCTGTGATGGATCTCCTTTTTTATTTTCTTACCTATAAAAACTACAAACCAAATATAATTGTTTTTTTTTTTTAAGAAAATAACAAATGAAATGTAAAGTAAAGAAGCCTAATGTATTTTCCGTCCGGGGTCAACTAGCCATAATACATGATAATTCATTCACTACTGTACAAGAAGCATGAAACTATTTAACACAACAAACCAATATGTAGTATTGGAAGTGTTGGGACTAATTACAGATTTAGTCCATGTACTTACGTAACTGGTTTAGAAAGGTTAAAGTAATGGAAAAGAAATGAATAAAATTGATAAATCCAAAGCCTAAAAATAACTATGTTAATTAATTTTCCTATTTAAATTCTTTGTTTATTCAAATAACTATAAATAAAAATAGAAGGTTTTTATATGAAAAGGGAAGTGGCAGCATATACAATTACAAAAGTAGCAATATCTAATTAGTAATTATGAGGTAAAAAGAAACAAATGATTTGATAAAAAGAAAACGGAAACAAATTGTTATTAAATTAATATTTGTAACGTAAATCAATAAATGAGGGATATCCAAAAACCCATAATTTCCCATCCGCTTCTAATTTTTTAAGATCCTCAATTTCTCTTACCATATTCAAATGGAGTACATTATGTTTTTAGTACATCTAATTTAATTTGCTCAAAATTTCTATTTTCATCTATGTGGTTTTCAAATTACAATTTTCATCTTTATAGTTTATAATTTATTACCGTTTTCATCCTTATAACTTAAATCTTATTGCCTTTTATTTTGTTACTATAGTTTTATAATTCATTTATATTTTAATCTCTCAAACTTAAAATTAGTGTTTAGTCTCAAGAACGAAGATAGAAATGAATTGCAACCTATAAGATGAAAATAGCAATTTTATAACCACATGGATGAAATCCGTAATTTTTAAAAAACCACCGGGATTAAAAATGTAATTTACTCTTATCAAATGCATACGTTACCACACTAATAATCCCATAATAATGTTATTATAACTAATTAATTTTAGAAGTAAATTACATTCTCAATCCCTGTGATTTTTATGTTAACACTCTTCCTCTCTATTTTGAAATATATATGGATTACATCCTTGTGGTTTGCATGTTATAATACGTTAGGTTCCTAAATCAAACTCTATTAGATTTTTGTTATTAAATAGGTTAATCAAGAGGACATTTCGGTCATTTTAAGTATAAGAACCAAACATGTAATAAAAACTACAAGGACCAAACATGTAATTTACTCTCTCTCTCTCTCTCTCTCTCTATATATATATATATATATATATATATATAATTTATCAATTTACTTTTACAAATTTTCTTTTTATGACATTGTATTTTCATTTTTCCTTATTACAACAATATAAATATATATATATATATATATATATATATATACTATATTATAAAGCATTTGGCTAAAACTCTTAAAAACTCTTAAAACTCTTAAACCATATTTCATCCCATATCTGAATTCGTGTAACTAACTGCAGATAAACACAATCAAATACATGATAAACATCTAATTTTAAATATAAAAAATCTAAAATATAATTARGATAATCATTAAGTTCTAACAGAATACTTAATTATTATCTTTATAAAATGTTATGTTATTAAACCAAAAATAAATTATTTCATTATTAAACTTA
>NC_037540.1:92370-134016 GCF_001531365.2 Cynara cardunculus var. scolymus
TATATATATATATATATATATATATATATATATATGCTTTTAAGTTGTTTTTATTATGACATATTATACTTTCATTTTTCTTTATTATAGCAACATACTTTGATCAGTGTAATAGCATAGTGAACATTACAACTTGTGCAATTTGTGCGATGCTTGAGGAGTTGTATCAAGAGTTTTTTTTTTTTTTTTTAACAGTGCACGAGCTTAGTGCATGTAAGAGTGGTGTAAGCAACATTGTTTCCATTTTTTGTTAGACTTTGCTTCCATTTAATTGGATGCTAAGTTTTTTTAATATATATATAAATACGTTTATTATTTTGTAGGTGTGTTGACGGGAATGTTGGTTGTGATGAGGGATGAAAAGGTATGTTGTTCTTTTTTTTTTTTCTACATGATCTGTCCCAATAACCAACATCATCACCAAATGAATGCAAAGCAGATACAACACCTTGCATATGCATATGAATATGAATATGAATATGAATATGAATATAAATAAATATGAATATGAAATAACATGATTAGTTGCTATTTATGTTTATCAAATATATTTATATTTTTTTTGTATAATACTTTTATTTTCTTTGTTTTGCTTTTACATCCCAACTCATTTTTTGGTTATCCTTGGTAATTAGTTACATGTTTTTTCTTTACATCTTCAATTTGTATTTGTTTTGTTCCCACTTACCCGATAAACACTTACCGGTAAAAATCAACATTATCGCTTACTTACCGGACAAGATTTTATTCACTAAAACGCATCGTATGCAACAATTTATCCTGGTAAGCACTAACCATGGTAAGAGTCCTCGTCCTCACTTACCGGGTAAGACTCTCGATTCTTGCATTCGCTCTTACCGGACGGGTACGATTATTAGCCCCTGCCATATTCATCCAGTAAAATAAAATGACTTGGTAAACGGCAGCTAAGTGTTTGATGAAATGTTTCAACCAAAGTTTTGGTGCCTTTATAAAGAAAGTAATTTGTATGCAAATTAGAATAAAGAAATATAGGAACCCTTAACCTACATTTTTTAGTTCAAATCAAATTAATGTTGCTTTTGTTAGAAACTCATAACTTTTGATTTGAGGCCCACCATGAACACACACTCACCTAAAATTGTTTTGCAGGTTTAGTTTAAAGGGCATTTGGCCATATTAATTTGTGTCGATCCATAGAAATGCTTAATTGCTCTTCTTTATTTGATGTTGATGTTGATATATTGTGTTTATATTTTCATAATTTTATTTTATACCTTTTCTATATTATCTTTTTATTATTAATTAATGTTCAATAAATTAATCAAAATATAAAACACGTATAAAAATAATATTTTAAGAATAATAAAGTAAACATTTAAAGAATATAAAATTTAAAGAACGAATAAAATGTAAAAAAGAAGACTTGTTCGATCGATATATTAATTAAGTTTTACTTTGAGATGATATAGTAAAATATATGTTTGTCATCTTGTTCCATAGGGTGTGGGTGGAAAACACATGTTCCACTATATTCTTGTATGTTCCATGTAAAAGTTCCACCAAACATGAAACAATAATTTTTATTTTGTTCTATTTATGTCCGGTTGCACCCAAAATGTTTTACTAACTCCCCATAAAGCTCCATACACAAATTTTGCTTTTATTGTTGGTTTAGTTTATGCATGGCGAAAGGGGGCATATTGAGACGTTATATGATTGCAACATGTGGTACTTCCCAATCAAAATGGGCCAAGTGTCAAACGTCATAATAATCCGGCTACAACACTTACCTTCTAATTATCACACGTACGTCTAGTCTCTCACTTGTTTCTCTGCAGCTCCTCAAAAGAAAATTTGTTGTTAGAAGCCTATATTATATATTTGATTCAATTGAAAATGGGGAAGATCATTTATGATTCCAGAACCACCACCTGGAATAAATATGACGTTTTAGGATTAATTAAAAGAGTAGCTAATTAAAGAGACATCTCAAAAAAGAAGTAATTTAATTTAACGAATTTGATTGTTGCATGTTGTAACATATATATACATACATGCTTCTCTAATTACAGATCATTTCAATTACAAATTCTTTTAAAAATTTATTTTTTATACAAAAAAACATATCTACTTTAATTATGTATTTATTTATCAATTATATTATATCAACAAATAAAAATGCAAAACTTTTATAACTCTATAAAGTTGAAACCGATTAAACCAAATAATGTAATTGTGGACCTTTGACCAAAAACCTCAACATTTTTAGGTTTTTTAATCATTTTTCTCTTAAAAACACAGGTTGTGGATGTTTTTACGCATTATATAAAATAGAATCAACCAATATGCGGTATTATTAAACTTTATTAGTTATGAGATTTACATATATTATTTTGTTGACATGATTCATGGGTTAATTAATGATGATGGGGCTTTCAACATGAGACCTACCAATTAACTCAGTTTTTTGAATGAAGGATATGACGACACATGTTAAAATGGTAGTGGTACCATGTGGGTAAACATACCCCACTAAAGAAAAATAGATCCATATTTCTCTCTTAAGATCCTGGATCACCTCGTACCATCTTGGCTTATTATTCTTTCACTCCAAAATTTACCATCTGCTTCTGAAAATGTCAGGTGTATCACTTGCGGTGGCTCATACTCATGGCTCTGACTCAGACAAAACATCCACCGTCCCTGCCACTGCCACTGCCACTGCCCAACACCAAAAAGAGGTGACAAGTGGTGGTATGATGGGATCTCTACGCTGGATCGAACTCCAGTTGGTAGCTTTTGTTATGGTTTTCTCAGCCATTGGTCTGGTCCCACTCTTTGATCTCCTTTTCCCGGCTTTCACCACTGCCTATCTTCTAATTCTATCACGACTAGCGTTTCCTGGTGCCACAACCTGTAAGGAAATAGTACAAGGATCAAGTGGAATGCTACGTGTCTACGCTATTATGGGGACGGTAATTGGGCTATTTTTGCCCTTAGCTTATGTGTTGGGAGGGTATGCAAGGGGGGATGAGAAAGCAGTTCGGTCCGCCACACCCCAGTTGTTCTTGCTTTCTTTTCAAATACTAACCGAGAATGTTATAAGCGGATTGTCATTGTTTTCAGCTCCCATCAGGGCCTTAGTACCAATGTTGTATACGGTTAGAAGACTATTCGTTATATTGGATTGGATACAAGATGTGTTGCTCAACAAGTCCCTCAATACAAATGCTCCCATCGAGGTATACATACATATACATACATATATAATGAAAATGGTAGTAATAATTAGTTATCTAATAATGCTGATCAATATATATATATATATATATGATGCAGGATATTGCATGGTATTGGTTTGGGATAAGCCTAGCAGTGACGAATCTTATATATTTTTCAATCAATATCTTTGCATTCTTGATTCCACGTTTTCTGCCAAAAGCATTTGAGCAATATTTCAAGGAGAGAAACGAGACACAGGCAAAGTTGGCCGAAGACAAACGTCAAAGTGAACAACCCAAAGATAAGAAGTTCGATTAATTAATTACCCTAGCATCCACTTCAATTATTTAGGTAGCTTTTATGTAATTTGTTTATATGTCATGCCATGTATATTCACGGATCGATCAGGAAACAACTTCAATTAACAATAACATGCCCCATTACCTATTTTCTATTACTTTTCTTTCTTTCTTCAATTCAAATTAAAGATATGATATATATAACATTTTTAAACAAGTTATCGACACACAAATTTGATATTTATTCGAGATATTTCATGAATTAAGACTTAAAAGCAAAGTTGCAACACTTAACCAACATATATTTCTTTATCATTCTTTACCTTTCAACGAGCATATTTCTTATCATTTTTGGTGTTACGAGAACATCTTCAATGGTAACACCAAAACTTAACACCATTGATGTCCAAAATAAATGGTGTTAAGGAGACGACAATTAAGTACAAGTAGAACTTACCCATGGCTTTTCGGAGTGCGTAGTTCCACCCTAACCCATTTATCATGTAATTTTGTAGACAATCAATTTAGGAATTGCATTCCTTTGTTTGTTTTGACCATCGCTTGCATGATTATATGCGGCTTGGGCATTCTCCACCTTTAGGGTAAATTTTTAAGAGTGAGTTCTACCAAAACTCATTTGTCAAGATTGAGTTGTTACGTAATGGTAAAGCCTAGAAAAACTATAGTAAAATATCTCATCCACTTCATGTTCTATTCTAGGTACTATCAAAATCCTTATAGCTATGGAGGTTCACCTACAATAACTTTAAGTCATTTATGCTTGTCCAAGAGATTCTTGGGTATGCATAAATTGACCCAAAAACCCACGGTTATCTAAAAAAACTCTAATTTTACACCAAATCATTTGTTTTCTAACTTTAATAAGTTATATTATTCATAATTATATTCCCATTATAATATATATGTTAGTGATATGTTATCGTAAAAGTAATTAGCTTTTAAAATAAGTTGAATATATAAAAAATGAGTTTTATTAAAGGTATGATTGGCAAACCAGCTCAAAGTTAAAAGGGATTTTTTCAAAAAAAAAAAAAGAAGAAGAAGAAGAAAGATTAACTTATTGTTTGTCAAATATAACCTAACACTTAAAAATTAATATAAATTTAATTTATTAATATAATATCAGTAATATGTAAAAGACACAAATTTTGAACAACTTAATAAGTGATTCTATTATATAACACGAAACACCATTAATTATATCCATTCCAATTTTCTTCCTATGCTAAAAAGTTGCTATTTCCATTTCCCCATCCCTAATGCCTCCAACTAGGGGCGTTTTTAACAAGCTATTTAAAACCGAGATTAATAATTTACAAGTTTGAATAGATCTCGAACATAAAATAGAATTCACTTAACAAGTTGAGTTTCATAATATAAATGTTCGACTCAATTTGTTCGAAAACTCGATTAAGATCTTCCAGTCAAGCCATTTCATTGGAACACACATTTTTTGAGAAAAACAGATTCATGTGTTCAAAATTTAAAATAATAAAACAATCAACTTAGAATTAATGATCGAGTTAAACGATCTCGAATCCGAAGCTTTTAAGTATAATGTATAACTAAAATTTAGAAAAGAAAAGAAGCACAACAGTGAAGGCTTGAAAGATATCCAAGTTAAATTTGGAGCCCAACTTAAATAGACCCATGTCTGAACGGCAAACACCCTAAAGTTTTCAAGTGTCCCCACTCCCACTTCCATAATTTCTTTGCTCCCACTCCCAATATTTGTTCTTTTTAAGTTTTTCATATGTAGTAAAACATAATCTCTCTCTCTCTCTCTCTCTCTCTCTCTCCACAAAAGAAGAGCAAGAAAACACGGTATGAAGATGAGAAACAAAGGTAAAGTATACCCATCCTCCTCCTCCTCCTGCACTCCATTTCCGGCCGAAGATCTAGACACAGATTCTCTGTCCGTCTTAAAGCTTCTACCGGCGACTATTCTTGGTTTGGCCCTTCTCCTATCTCTCCAAGACCGTCAAGTGTTGGCCTACATGATAACTAGGTCCATCAATTCTACTCATCCTTCAGTTGATAAGAAGAAACCATCAAATAACCACAACCCTCCTCCACTTTTTTATTGCGATTGCTTTGATTGTTATACCAGCTATTGGTTCAAATGGGATTCTTCTCCTAACCGTGAGCTCATTCACCAAGCCATTGAGGCTTTTGAAGAGACCTTGACCCACGGTGAACAGTCTAGGAAGAAAGCCAAGAAGAGAGAGAGAATTTACAGTCCTCCACCGGAAAGGCTTCAAGTGGTGGAAGAGAAAGCTGAAGAAGATGGGGTTTTGAATATTGCTGCGGAGGAGAAGGCCGATGCCCAGCCACCTGAGGCAGCGGTACTTGTGGCGGCCAGCCAGCACAAAGGGTTGGCTAGGAAGGTACTGCCGGACGTGATAGGGTTGTTCCACTGGCGTTTGTGGAGTCTTTGGAGTCCGAATGTATCATTTTAAAATCTCGATGCTTGTATTCTACATAGCTCCTGTCTGTGTCTGTCTCTATTAGGTCGCCGGTGAAATCCCATAAATTTTTTACTAAATAAAATACAAGATTATGTATTTGTTTTGTTTGTATTTTGAATCGGCAACTAAGCTAAGCATATAGATTATAGAGGTTGAGGTTGAGGTTGAGTTGGTGATGATATTTGGGAAAAGGGCCCAACAAAATGTGACATGTGAACCTTAAACCCAATTGATGTAAGCCTATCACTTAACTCTTCAATTTACGTCAGATCCAATCCAACGAATAACTGAAACACTCATATTTCAGAGAAGGAAGGCAAAGTCATAAAGCTAACAGGGGCATATTTAATTTATGGATTATTAAAAGAAGAATCTATGTATATTTTCAAAGAATAATAACATTAAGCATACTATTTTTAATTCAGGACACCCATAATCAAGTCCTTTATTAAATGCCACATTACATTTGTGTAAAATATCTATGCAGCATGCCCCATGCCCCTTGCCCCTTGCCCGTACTTACTCTAGTGGACTTGGGAAAAGAAATAAGAATCTATATTTTTAGTTCCAGACAGATGTCACATGTAAATGAAAACTATATCCAAACATTAAATAAATGAAATAGATGATGATCATGTCAATATCGAATATCCATATACTGGAGTAAATAAACCATCCATAAAAATTAATATTATTATCACTTTTTCTTAAAACAAAATAAAAGTACTATATCATCTCTTTTAATAAATTGCAATATTTAACATTCTCTTACCAAATTAATCTTCAAAACATTCAAATGTACATTAATCAAACAACCTTTAGATATTTCTAAAAAACATGTAAGACCACACAAGAATCTATAACACATCCCACATGTGAATCAAATTAGAGTTGAACCAATACCTAATGCCTTGTAAATATTTAATGTTTGTCGGTCAAACACAGCTACACAAGTTTTAAAGAACAATCACTTGTTGCATATCATGTATGCTACTTCACGGTTTCTTCCAAGTACCATAAAGTTAATTAGGAGTGGCTTACTCTCTTCTTGAAATGTTAGACTCGGTTTCTAGATAGTTTTAAGTTCGAGCTAATGAACTTATTGGAGAATGAAAATGACATAGAATTAAAATGGAAATGACTTTTTATTCCCCCAGTTCAATTTGAAATGAAAATTTGAGATTCTGAGAGAATGTATTCATTATATTATATAAAACCAAACAGTTTTTTTTATTATTATTATCATTCCTATTGATTATTGATTAATATCTCTAACTAAACACAACCTTAGTATTATACACCTACAATATTATTTTTATAAGACAAGTATAGTATTGATGTTTTTTTTTCTTGGTAATGATGGTATTTAACCACTTAAACTAAATTAGTCCATTGGATAAATATAAAAACGTATGTCTTATATAATTCAAATAAATTTTAATTTTTTTTGTAAATACATAATTCTTGCAGAAGTTCATACTTAATAGCATCTAAAAAATAGTGATATAACGCTAGGACAATATTTGGAATTTAATAAGGTTATTGATATCTTGGAACACAAAGAGAGTTGAATCCAAACATACATAAGTGCAAAAATGAGATGCAAGTTTGAAGTACCAAAAGATTCAACTTTTTTTGTTGACACATGGGTTGCCGGATCACTCAAAGAATGATATCCATGCATCTTGCTTATGAAACATGCACAATTTTTTCTAAAAATATAATGCAATATTGATGTATTTGTTAACGCCAAAAATCCTTGAGTTTTAGAAAGGAACATCATAGTAATAAGCAAACATCAATTAATTGATAAATATGCAAAACAATTGACCTACCAAACAATATTTAGAGTTTAATGATATGAAATACTTATTCGGCCGATCATATCCAATTCTTAATTTGTTCCGGCTTAACTTTTTAGCTAGAAAAAAAGGGGGTTGTATGCGATCATCCTTGTATCCACCCAACAATTTCCACAAATGCCCTCCTCCTTTCTCTCGTCACCCTTCTCGATCTATTGCTTTCTCTCGTCACCCCTCTACTACTTCCTCTTATCTCCACTCTCGAGTCTCGATCTACTACTTTCTCTCATATCCCCTCTCGATCTATTGCTCTCTCGTCACCACTCTACTCCTTTTTCTCATCTCGTCTCTCAATCTACTACTACCTCTTATCATCCCTCAGATGTTGCTCCCTCACAACTGTAGAGTTTTCTGTCACAATATCTAGAGAATCATTAATAGAGCCATAGTTTTTATGGATTTGATCCGTAAGAGAAATTTAGATTTTGTAGGATTAAGTTGATGTGTTCTATAATTGTTTCTTATATCTATTTGTTGGTGTCTATATATTTGTGAAAGTATAATAGAAACTTGTAATCCAACACAAATTTGAGCTTGCTGCCAATTATATTGTCTGAGTTCACAATTTTACAGCTTCTTTATCATTTAATTTTCTTTCTCGATTCTATGAAATTTGATATTTCATATTGTGAGAACTTGGTTCGATACTCATCTTCTTATGAAGTTTATCTCATTTAAGAATCGAATGCATATGTACAAAAACCACTTTTGAAACCAAGATGCTATAATCAAATCAAGACCAAGGGATTCAATTTGGTTAAAGCATCTTTTCATTCTCTAGAAACTTATTCTTGATTCATTTTCTTATTAAGTATGCTAAAGCTCAAACCAAACTTGTGTTTTTAGAATTAGGGATAAAAATAGTAATTTATATCATTCAAACCGCTTATTTACAGAAAACAAGTAACGACTGATATTTAATTAGATATACAAACTTAATGAGAAAAGAAACCAACGCCTTCTAAGTTGAAGTTCCATAAGTCATCCATTGTATTTCTATGCAAAGTGAAAAAGAGCAAATACAATCACTCAACTTCTACCTTATTTATAATATCTATTAGTTGGATGAAATGAGAGGGTATTCTTTATTGCCAACTAAAATTATGTTTTTTATTAGGTAAAAAGAAGTGTCGATCAACCTGATACGTATTTAGGAGCCGAGTCATGCTTTCCTTCATAAAAAACCAGAATGTTTAGTCCTGGCCCATGACGCTTAATACTGTAGTCGCAAACAATCATTTACTAGCCGACGAAGGCCATAATGGTGGGTAAATGTTATACATATATTCCATAGACAAAGCAACAAATATAGCACTTATTTTATGGCCATAACATAACAGAAGTCATGAAATAATTTAGATGATAACGCAAACAAAAACATGTCTTGCTCAAAGCATCACAAGTCAACTTCTTTCACTTTCAAGACCCCACATAGCTTAGAAATATACTTGCTCAAGATTTTAGATTTTTTTTTCCTTTTACAGATCTAATGAATTCAAAATCAGATGACATTCCAATTTTTTTCTAGAAATGAGATAGAAACCTAGCATGTAAAATGTTTAGATATCTCCAAATCTTGTACAACACCACCAACAACCTTAAATCTCCAAAAAAACTTGCATACAAATGACACTCTCCATTGTGAACAATGTGATAACCGGACTCTTGAGATTAAGCAAACTAATTTTGAACTTCAAATGTGATTAGAACTCTTCCAAAATAATTGTGTCAATTTTGAGAAGCTTATAGGTAAAAGTGTTATTTGAGTTATATATTATCCTCAACAATTCAAATTAACTAAACCAGAAATGAATTGAACAAATCAAATGGATCCAAAGTCACCTAAAGTGCATATAAATGCATAAAACCTCTAAAACGATCTATTAGAAAAAATATGATGTTATTCTAATATATTTTGTAACAATATTTAACATATTCATTATCTCTATAAAAAAAAAAGAGAAAATATTTATGGATCAATCCAACCAAACGGTAGGGGTCCAGTAAAAATGAGAGTTAAGATGTGAAGCGTAAGAAGAAATCTTCACTGTTGGATACACATTAGGATGAGATGTCCAGGTTCAATTCCCGTATCAAACATTCATGGGTTGGGGTTGTGATTAAAGGTGATCAAGGGTACAAATCCCTTCTTACGTTTCTCACCTCTAACTCTTCTTCTCATACGATCTTTCGCCGAAAACTGTTTTGGCCCGTCCACTTTGTCACCTTTGCCACATACAAGAAGGTATGGGCATTAAGTTTGGCAAAGTAACCCATATTGGTTTTGAGTTTGAAATCATATAGCTTTGCCCTCAAAAACAAAGAATGCAATGGAGAAACTCGAGTCCAAATGGCATTACCTACATGTGAATGTATCTTCCATATTCTACAAGCATAGTAACAGTTGCTCCATTCCACTCATTGTTATCAAGAAGCACATAATATGCAGGGGTCCTTCCATATTCTACAAGCATAGTAACAGTTGCTCTATTCCATTCATTGTTAGCAAGGAGCACATAATATGCAGGGGACCACCTGTGGGGAACTTATGATTGAGATCTTATATTATAATGGTTTTATCATACCTTTATGTTTCATTTGCTTTATCGCATTCTCAGCCAGATATTCATGTAGGAACAAGGTTCCCCATCAGGCTTTTGGCTTTGCCACTAATAATGGATGAACCACAACTGCCCACTCAGGCCCAACCCAGGAATAGACAGACAAGAGGAACATACCAATGTACCAGTCACTTGTTGAGATACCTTCCCTCATGCAGATGTCTAATATTGATATACTACTTTTCTGATCACTTCCTAAAGGACACTCGATGAATCAAGGCCATCAAGGGCCTCTTCAATATTTTAAGACCCTAAAAGTGTAACATCAGATATAAGGATAGTGACCAAACTGCTCAACACTAAACGAACCCAAACTAGCATGAATTTGTACAGCGAAAAATAAGGATGAAGTTGCTTAATTATTAACCATCCTATCAAGCTAATAAATCCAAACTAGCATGAATTTGATTGGATAATTTATGTAACATTCATGATTAAATTTCTTGCTTGTAGCAGGAAAGATGGCACTAGTTATGGACCTACTTTCATAACTCACCATTAAGCACTATATCTTGCTACAATGTTAAGGGAGGTGCATATCATTGTAGAGCAAATAACGCTATTGCATTATTTTTCCTTCACTTGGCAACAAGTAAATGTCGTCACTAAAGAGACCAAACAGTTGATAAAAATGAGCCAACTATGTTCTTAATCAGCATGATCCGTTAGGTTGTATAGCTATAGCATCGCTGCAGCTAATATAACAATTCGAGAAACTGTTTGATATAGAAAAATGTAAAATGATGAGTTCTAGGTCAAAACAGGAACGCTGACTGTCTCCTGAAAGCATCATTTCTATCACCCGGGGTAAAAGTACAAGAAAAGACAAGCATCCTTTTATATGATATATATTAGGGAGCATGACAAGTGCAAATTTTCCTTCCCTCTTATTATGTAATTGACCAACTAGAGTGGTAAAACAGAATTCCCAAAATCACGACACGATTACAAGCATTGCATCACTAATCTAAGACTTTACTATCTGAGCCATAAGGTATCATATTACTTACAGATAAGAAAGCAAAAGTGGGAAAAAAACATGTCTGGGTACAAAAGCCAGTCAACTACATATAACCTAGGAACAGCTTAACAATGCATGTATTTTAAGACACACCGCACATCGTGTGAACATATAGTGAAACCAAGTACATGCTGTGTTTTAAGGCCGAGAATTATGAATCATGCAAGTAAATTATTACCCTAAGGCTATCCTAGCACATGGCAAACAAACATACAAATATCAACTTGTTTGTCCAGGGACTGTTGACCAATTGGCCAAATTATTTGATCTTTACACATGTATCCAGCCAAAGGTTTGTTATTTTCTCTATGTTCTTGTAATCTTGTCCACCTGCCATAAAATTGGAACTTTAAACTATTCTTCATGGGTAGTATATCAAGCATCACAATAGAATAAGAACCTTTTATCTTCTTTCTCCATATCACAAAAATTGATTAAGCAGTGAGCTCTCTAAAAGAGGACCGAAAATGAAGGTAAAATTTTAAATCTATACAAATCCAGAACATAATGTTGCCCTTTCAGTGATACATGATTGACTATCTTCATTGCAGTTACCAGATTGGATGCAGCACAAGTTCCGGCAGACAAACAATGAACACCTAACAGAATTTGCTCCAAGTAAGTCGTGTATCTCCGATTCTCTGTCTACCTTTTCGATCTATTATGTATTCCTTGATTCAAGGGATGATGCTCTATAACTGCTGAGCAGGGAACTCTTGTGCATGTCTTATGGGGAAACCATCACTAGACGACCTACAATACTATCCTAAATCGCACTATCATGCCAAGGCTCCAAGCAACACACACATAGATAACCAGTTTCGTAAATCATTTGCATGCATGGAGACTGCAAGAGCAGATGATGAGCGTATGGAAGAAGAATCGGGTGCTGCTGTTTCTGAACTCTTCCATGGATTCCTGGCAATAGGGACTCTAGCTACGGAAACAATCACAACTGAACCAGCAACACCAACATTTGCCACCGCTGTTGAGAACATCATGGGGAAAGAAACTGAAGCAACAGAGAATGAACTGAAGCTCATCAATGATGAGTTAGAGAAGGTGCTAGGACCTGAAGGAAAGGAAGATCGCTCTAATGACTCTTCTGGGAGAAACAGCTGTGTTAATGTTGGAAGAAGCAGTCCTGGAGGTACGATTACACTTGGTGGCAGACCTTTAGAAAACAACGAAAATGGAGCAGCCGTTTGTCCACTCCAGGGCTATCTCTTTGGTTCAGTAATTGGATTGCCAGAAACAGCTACGGCAAAGAAGGAACATAGAACATCACTTGGAGAGTTGTTTCAGAGAACTAAAATGGTGGAAGAAGTTACTGGACCTAAAAGTAACATAGGAGAAAAGCAAAAACAGAAAGAAACTGACAAATCTGCTGTCCATCTGATGAAAAAGATACTGAAAGGAAGAAAACTTTATTCTTCCTCTTGGCGCTCCACAGCATCGTCTGGAGGAACCCTTGATTCTGCTTCAGCTGACAAAAAACCACGCAAGGTACAAGCACTTGATTTTTGTGTATGACTTATGCCACTGCATGTCTGAATCGCCCAATGATACTAAGTAGGAATAACTTTAACTGAACAAGTCATGACTGCGATCCTGCAAACCTAATGTGGCCCAGCTTTTTATAGATATTCAATCCATTATGCTGGCTAATGAATGTGTACTTTAGCTTTGACATTCTACTAGTTTAGTTTAAAAAGGATTAACTTTTCAGTTGAGTATCCTAACATCTAATGTGGCAAATACAGATCCTACAAATGTTCCACAGGAAAGTTCACCCTGAAGGTCTGGTTGTTGCACCCAAGTCTGAAAATCACTCGAAACATGTTACAGTGGGCAACTTCACCAATGCGGAATATAAATATAGAAACCAAATGTTGTCTGAAGATATCACAGTATTTCCTCTTGTGGATGCTTCTAAAAGAAGTGCAAACTGCACTAAGAGCAACATTCCCCACTCTGCATATTGTATGAGTGAATCAGATGGGAGCAGAGAATGCTGGATCAAATCAGATGCAGATTGTAAGTATACAAACTTCCGCCATCTATTTTATCTAATGCAAGACAATTAATTAATTTCTATTTTGATTATATTTTGATTATTGTTATTTATTGTTGCCATTAATTGTTATTTATTGTTGCCATTATCTCTATTACACTCTAACTATGCAACATTATAGCTTCTTATATGTGAAGTCATTGTCAGAAAGACCATAAGATATTATAACCTCAACCACATTCCCAAGGATGGGATGGATATGTCCATTCAATTGATTCTTAACTGTTCAATGTTGAGAAATAAATTCTTAATTTTAAAGGCAAGTTGCCAACTTATGTACTGACTGCCACTATTCTCTAGGCATTTCATGTCAGTGTCCAAAATTAATAGATACAGATCGTGAAAGTTGAGTATAAAATTAAAAGACTAGGTTTGCAGAACAATGACACAAACATGGATAATGAGAAAAATAATTGTAATTATTTTGAATATCTTATTTGTCAATTATAAATTTCCATAACCTCCTTGCTCTATCTATGCCAGTTCATTTGTTTTTGTAACAAAAGAGTAATTACTTGATACACATCTTAGTTAATAGATAAAGAAATAAAAAATACAAGCAAAATCATTAAATAAAATGTCAGATCAAGATTTAAGACCACCACCATAACTGCTACTTTTTCAAGGTTTTCCATGTATTTCAAGGCCCATTAAACTATGTACATGCAATGATCCTTTCTTCATATGCATTCATTCATTTGGGGCGATTAGGGTGTTGAGACCTTACTCAAGCACAACATAATATCCTCACTTCAGAATTACACTCTAAAGGCAATAAACACTTATTTCCATAAAAAGCTAAGGCCTCGTACATAGGTTATCAATACAGCATATAAAATTTAAAGCAATAAGATGCCCTCAATAAGGCCTTCATTAATTATCATAGAAACTATTTTCATGTTGATGTGTAACTTTAAAAACTCCTATGTTATCTTTACCTGACTCATAATTACTGTTTCCTGTGAAGACCTGGTGCTGGAACTGTAGAAGAAGAAGTGGAGTGCAATGTAGAGCTTGGTGGAATTGGGCTGGAAGAAGTATGTTATGCAACTGTGATTGTATGATTTCTCCTATTGGTAAGTAATGATGAATATTTTTAAGTATTGTGTCGGAAGCTTGTGAAGTTGAAGAGAATAAAGAGGCACCTTGTTACCCAATGCATGAGTCATGCATAAAACTTAACCTGTATGCCTTGTGACATTTCTGTAGTAATGATTAATATACTTGCATTTCGAGTAATGTCTTACTTGAATTTAATGAAGTCCTTTTCCTTCCAGCTAGAACTATATTCTTTGAAAAAATTCAAAGAACCTTGGAGGAAATGTATGAGATGCAATGCACATCAATATATTTGTGCTATGCTGGATATGGTTTAGAATGATATACTCTATACATCACATACTTGTGACATTGTCAAATTCCCATTTTCATCATTTCTTGTGCTTCTTTGTTGCTATTCAACAAGTTTTATAGCATGCGTCTCACACGTCTAGGAGTCCGGCTATGACAGTTGAACTTCCAACCAAAAGAACGAAAGGTGGATCACAGCCTTGGATATATCAAGGACCATAACATGTTGAAAAATAGTTTAAATGAGAACTTTTACAGTCAGATCATGAAGTAGATATATTGAGATATATCAAGGACCATAACATGTTGAGAAATAGTTTAAATGAAAATCAAGAAGAGTGAAAACTTGTGCTTTTCCTCGTCAAACTTGCATTAATTTTCACAAATTACATTTTCCTTTTTGCCACCCTACAATATCTATAATAAATCAAATTAAATTAATCAAACTTGACCATACTTTGAAGATCAGTAACTTCATTTACTGACCTATAAATACAGTAGATAAGATATTTCGTGTGTTGGCTGATCAAACTGGCCAAGTTATTTAAGCACAGATGACATAAATACACATAGTTAGTTCTCAAAATAGATTGTTAGAGCCACTGACCAATTGATCTCTATTCAAGGTAGCATATCAGAAAACAGTGAGTGAAAGCCGTAGAATGCCCTTGAAAAAATGTAGGCAACAATCCATCACCACATGTTGATACATTATGAAACTTGGTAGATGATTATCTATTTCTAAGTTGAGGAAGGAAATTAAGATGAACACTTGCCGTCTACACGCTACAAAAGAATATATGTATATATGCATACAGATAACTTGAAAAATCTGTAATTGTTGGGATTTGTTAGTCAGTGTCACGTGAATAAAGTTCCTGATTTGCAGGAACAGATTGTTTATTTTGAATTAGTCTAGTCTTTCCTATAGAGTAGGAGTTTGTTATCTTTTAAGTTCATTTCCGTTTTCATTGTACGTGTATTTAAGGAACCCTTGGGTGCCATGAATAAATGCAAAGTGTATTGAACACCATAATTGTGAGTATATTCCATATTATTGTGTGTGTGTGATACCAAACATTTGGTATCAGAGCTAGGTTAGAAGAGCTCTTTTCTATCAAGGGGTGAGAGAGAGATGCAGAACTCTGATAAGTTTGTTCAACCAGCCATTCCAAGGTTTGATGGTCACTTCGATCATTGGGCCCTGTTAATGGAGAATTTCCTAAGGAGTAAGGAAATGTGGAGTTTGGTGGAAGAAGGAGTTCCTGCACAGACAGTGCCTAATCCAAGTGAAGCACAGAAGAAGGCGTTGGATGAAGCCAAGTTGAAAGACCTGAAAGTGAAGAATTTCCTGTTCCAAGCTATAGACAGGGAGATCTTGGAGACAATTTTGGATAAGAGGTCTTCAAAGGGAATCTGGGATTCGATGAGACAGAAGTATGAGGGGTCAACGAAGGTGAAAAGGGCTCAGTTGCAGGCTTTGAGAAGGGAGTATGAACTACTCTCCATGAAAGACGGTGAAAAGGTCGATACATATTTGGCCCGGACCCTCACAATTGTGAATAAGATGAAGGCAAATGGCAATCAACTGACTTCAGGAGCTGTTGTTGCTAAGGTGTTACGTTCTTTAAGCCCGAAATTCAACTATGTTGTTTGTTCTATTGAGGAATCCAATAACCTCGATACGATGACAATTGATGAACTCCATGGAAGCCTACTTGTTCATGAACAACGTATGATCGGGCAACAAGATGACGAACAGGCTTTGAAGATATCAACCGGTTCACCCTCTCGAGGAAGAGGGAGAGGACGTGGTGGTCGTGGTGGTAGAGGACGTGGCAGACTTTCATTTGATAAACGTACCATCGAATGTTATAAGTGCCATAAACTTGGGCACTTCCAAAATGAGTGTCCAGATTGGGAGAAGGATGCTAACTATGTGGAGCATGATGATACGGAGGAGATGGTGTTAATGGCTCAAGCGGTCAAAGGTGGATCGTCAAAACAGTGGACTTGGTTTGTTGATTCGGGATGTTCTAATCACATGACAGGTGAGAAAAGGTGGTTTATTTTTTTGGATGATTCTTACCGTAACAATGTGCGGCTCGGAAATGATGTTCGTATGGCTGTCATGGGAAAGGGAAATGTTCGTCTCAACATCGAAGGTGTGTCTCACACACTGGCTGATGTGTATTATGTTCCCGATCTCATGAACAACTTGATTAGTGTCGGGCAAATTCAAGAAAGAGGGGTGGAGATCCTAATTAAAAAAGGCGTTTGTAGTATGTTTCATCCAAGAAAGGGGCTGATCACAAGAATTCAGATGTCTTCAAATAGGATGTTTATGATTAAGGCTAAACCAAATGACATCGATGAGTGTCACAAAGTGGAAACTGATTTCACAACTCTTCTTTGGCATCAAAGGTTTGGCCACATCAACAACAAGAGTTTGAAGTTGCTGCACGATAAAGACCTGGTGAGGGGGCTGCCAACCATCCACGCTGAAGTTGGGACTTGTCCAGATTGCTTAATAGGAAAACAAACTAAAGATTCGTTTCCTAAAACAAGCTCGTGGAGAGCAACTCAACAGCTTCAGCTTGTCCATTCAGATATTTGTGGACCTATCACGCCTCAATCGAGCAGCCTAAAGAGGTACATAATTAACTTTATAGATGATTTCTCACGAAAGTGTTGGAGCTATTTTTTGATAAGAAAGTCACAAGCTTTGGATACTTTTAAGAAGTTTAAAGCATTGGTTGAGAAAGAAGCAGGTGTGGAGATCAAATGCTTGAGAACAGACAGGGGAGGTGAATTTAATTCCAATGAGTTCAAGGTGTTTTGTGAAAATAATGGAATACAAAGACAACTCACCGCAGCTTACACGCCACACCAAAATGGTGTAGCAGAGAGAAAGAACCGAACTCTGATGAATATGGTACGAAGTATAATGAGTGCCAGGAAGGTTCCAAAGATTTACTGGCCCGAAGCTACTAACTGGTGTGTCCATGTGCTTAATCGAAGTCCAACTGCAGCTCTTGAAAATTGTACACCGGAGGAAAAATGGAGCGGTCGAAAGCCATCTGTAAGCTACTTCAGAATCTTTGGTTGTGTTGCCCATGTTCATGTTCCTAAAGAGAAAAGACTGAAGCTGGATGATCGAAGCTTAAGGTGTGTATTATTTGGGGTTAGTGAAGAGTCCAAAGCCTATAGACTCTACGATCCCGTCAACAACAAAATTGTTGTAAGTAAAGATGTTGTTTTTGAAGAAGATGTCTCCTGGAACTGGGCACAAGAATCTGCTATTAATCATGCAGACCTTGAATGGGAAACTAAAGATGAGCAGGAGAATAATGGAAATGAGCCAAATCCATCGTCTGTTGTAATTGACCCATCAAGTGAATTAGATGGGCCAAATAACACTGATGGGCTGCTGAACGAGGATGAAAGTGGGCCATCAAATACTGATCCGGTTACAAATGATGGCAACGAAAGGAGACGGAGGGAAACAAGAGCACCAACTTGGATGCGAGATTATGTCAGTGGTGATATTCAAAGTGAAGAGGAGCATGAAGAGGAGCATGAGGAACATGTTGCTATGTTCTCATCTTTATCAGAACCAACAAGTTATCATGAGGCTGCACAAGAAGAATGTTGGAAACGGGCTATGAATCAAGAGATCGAGTCTATTGAAAGAAATAACACCTGGGAACTATGCGACTTACCCCCTGGTGCAACAGCAATCGGTGTGAAATGGGTGTTCAAGACAAAGTTGGACAAAGACGGGAAGATCGATAAACATAAGGCTCGACTCGTGGTGAAGGGCTATGCTCAACAATATGGCCTGGATTACACTGATGTTTTTGCCCCCGTAGCTAGGTGGGATACTATTAGAAGCATACTCGCACTTGCAGCACAACGAGGTATGAAAGTTCATCAATTAGATGTTAAGAGTGCTTTTTTATATGGCAAATTGGAAGAGACTGTTTTTGTAGAACAGCCTCAAGGCTATGTAGTGCAGGGCAGTGAGGGAAAAGTTTATCGATTAAAGAAGGCTCTATATGGCTTGAAGCAGGCACCGAGGGCCTGGTACGGACGAATTGAAAGCTATTTTCTCAAAGAAGGCTTCGAGAAGTGTCCTTATGAGCCAACTCTATTCGTTAAATCAACTAAGAAAAATGTTTTTCTAATTATTTCAATCTATGTAGATGATTTAATTATTACAGGGAGCACTCTTGAACTAGTTGAGAAGTTCAAAGCATCAATGAAATCCGAATTTCAGATGTCAGATATGGGAGAGATGCGTTTTTTCTTGGGTGTGGAAGTTATACAAAGTGCAGATGGAATTCATCTCAACCAGCGAAAATATGCTCGGGAAATACTTGAAAGATTCAATATGGAAGATTGCAACCATGTGAAGACTCCAATGGTTCCTGGTTGTAAACTCTTGAAAGACAATGGGAGTGGATATGTAGATGCAGCAATGTACAAACAGATGGTGGGTTGTATTATGTATCTGGCAGCAACAAGGCCAGATATAATGTTCGTTGCTGGTCAATTATGTCGATACATGGAGACACCTACTGAACAACATTTGGCAGCAATGAAGAAGTTGCTTCGCTACATCCAGGGAACTAAAGAGTTTGGGATTTTTTACAGAAAGGGAGGTAGTGATCAGCTAGTGGCATATTCCGATAGTGATTATGCAGGCAATCATGATAATCGGAGAAGCACTTCAGGGTACGTTTGTTTTTTGAGCGGGGCTGCAATCGCGTGGTCATCCAAACGACAACCAATTGTGACTCTTTCTACTACCGAGGCAGAATTCGTAGCTGCCACAGCATGTGCGTGTCAAGTTCTATGGCTAAGGAGGGTGTTTGAGTATATTGATCTCACACAAGAAGGAGGTATCATTATAAAGTGTGATAATATGTCAACTATTAAACTTTCAAAAAATTCTATCTTGCACAATCGAAGCAAACACATAGATGTAAGGTACTACTTCCTTCGTGATTTGGTGAATGATGGAACAATTGAGATGAAGACTGTAACACTTCGGTTCAAGTGGCAGATATTATGACAAAACCATTGAAGGTTACGCAATTTGAAAAGCTGCGAGAGATGCTGGGAATGGTGGAAGCAACTGAGGTAAACTAAAGATGGGACTCTTTAGTTTAGGAGAAGGCATGTTGGGATTTGTTAGTCAGTGTCACGTGAATAAAGTTCCTGATTTGCAGGAACAGATTGTTTATTTTGAATTAGTCTAGTCTTTCCTATAGAGTAGGAGTTTGTTATCTTTTAAGTTCATTTCCGTTTTCATTGTACGTGTATTTAAGGAACCCTTGGGTGCCATGAATAAATGCAGAGTGTACCAAACAGTAATCACATCCGACAAATTAGTGTAGTGCTGTACAATCGGAAATTCGGAATGACTGATATGAAGTCAACTATGATCAAATAGTAATAAGAGTGAGATTAAGATATACTGGGGCGGATCTACCTTGTAAAAGGTGGGGGGAAAGGCCCCCATTAAAAAATTAAAAAAAATGAATTTTCTAAGGGTAAAAGTTGTTTTTTTTTTTACTTTCTACCATGGTTTTCCTCCGTAATTTCTTGTTAGGCCCCCACCAACTAAAGAAAGTATCTTGAAATCAACAACAAAACTGAAAAGTTTCTCAAAATTGATAAAAAAAAACCCTTAAAAATCCCTCGAAATAATCCAAAAAACTTCAAAAATCTCTTGGAATGGTGGAATAAGGCTAAAAACACATCGGACGACTTTRTGGGCGTTTAAGCTACCTTAAAGGTGCCCCCACTAGACCAAAATCCTGGATCCGCCAACAGCTACAACAAAACAAATATGAATATGAATATACAATCGTAATTAAATATGGTGATTGGTGCCTAAATACCTGAAGACACAGCCTCACGTAGATGTATAATGTATGAACTATTTAGGATTGTGTAGTATGAAAATCATCTTGACGTCAGAAATATGGAAACCAGGTTAAGAGCGTAGAAAAGTAAGAGTCAGATAAAAGTGTAACAAATCATAGAAGTTCATAATCAAGCAATCTGTAGTATTCTTGACTAGAGAAATTGGATAGAAAGGATCATCTGACCAGTCTAATACATAAGAATTTAAATCGCACACAGGAGTTGCCTCAAGAAGATATCCACACTTATTAACACATGATTAGCAACCAACTTGGGGTACATCGTCGATATAAGATCAAAATCATACACGATATGTTATATTTTAGCAAAAACTTGTGCACATCAACAGAGCTTTGAGAGAGAGAGAGACCTGATACCGCTAATTCGTCAAACAATGGCATTACTGAAGGAAGGATTCGACAGGTACAGGTGGATTTGGAAAAGAAAAACTCTGTTTTCGTGTTCATCTCTCATTCGTGTGAGGCAGTTGAGGATTGAAGATGGATTCAAAAAGCAAAATCTACGAGAATAAATTCTTACAGCTCATGTTGATGTAGTCTTGGTTGAGTCGGGTCGGGTCACTAAATTATTTGGGCTTTTAAACCCTCCAAGCCCAAGTCTTGTCTTTTAAAATTATCACGTCACATTTTTGCAATTATTTATATAATTTAAAATTAAGAATATAATATTTTTCTTTTTAATAGATTAAGACATGCCCTCTAATGTTAATCATCATGTCTTTGATATAAACCACCCAGCACACCAAATAAAAAAATAGAAATAAAAATAAAAATAAAAATACCTAGGACTAGGATATTAGAATGTTTATAGTACAATACTTGATCAACCAATTAAATTTACTGAAAATGAGTTTGGGTATTCTTCATCTTCCCACAGGCAAAACATGCATTCACCATCAGATAAAGATGATTCTATTTCAAACAATTTTACACATTGATCTTAACACAGTTTTCTTTGACAAAGAATGATGTCACACAACAAATATAATCGCATCATCAACAAGCATTATCCATGAAGTCTACCAGTAATTCGTTCACCATTCCTCTATCTGGGATCTTCCCAGCTGCACCATATATCGGTGCAAGTCCTCCGCTTACTGGCCCAGGCCTTTCTTTCACCTAAACAATCAAAACCAACAACACTTTGTTGCTAAGTACGAGCAAAAGCAAATGGACAATTTTCTAGGAGTAACTTACAGTTTTCACAGAATCCTTTATATCTTTCAGGAAATTGTCAACAATAGCTACATGTTGAAGGGTCACACATATATGAATGCTGAAAAAATGGTTTCAACATGTCATTTCCAAATTACCATTTCAGGCAACAAAAAATAAGCATATATATATATATATATATATGTATGTATGTATGTATACAAAATTTAAGGATCCATATATATCTCACAAGCATGTCAATAGTTTACCTGTTGGGTCTCTGCAACGGATTTAAATGCCAGCCTTTAGAGGACAGAATGTCATTCACTTCAAATATGTCAATCACATTAGAACCAAAAGCCACAATCGTCATATCTGGCCTTCCGATGATAAACAACTCTGGGATCTCTTTTACTCTGCACAACATTGCAACAATCAAGTGCATATCTCATCCCAAGTATCTTATATATCCTCCAATAATCACACAGCAAAACATAAGATAATAATAGCCCTAATAAGGTGTATGTAGTATTGACAATGAGTAAATAGGTAATTCTACGTTAAAAGTTTGCCAAAAAGAAACATGTTGCAATTTTCATGGATGGATGGAGTAAAAAAGATAAGATTTAATATACAAAAGCACGGGTGATTTTGGTTAAAAGAGAGCAAATTAGGACTTCACAAAATACCCTTTTTGTAGCCTCTTTGATGCTTCCATAATCTCTCTTGTATGCTCCAGGTAACCTTCAAAAAACCAAAAAAACAATGATCGTTTTGCTATAACAAAATGTGGCAGAAATTATAAGCTCAAGGTTCAATTATGCTACCTTCTTGCCCTAATGAAAGCATGGCTGCCCAAGCCCCTGCAATCAAACTTCCAGGTCGGCTACCAGCAATTGTCGGAGACACATACAGACCACCAGACCACTCTGTAACTGTAAAATTGACAGAAAAAAGTACTTTAAGACCTCAAGTATTCATACATTATGGTACGACCAATCAAAATTTGTGTCAATATCTGATTACTTTGGTGTACCATGTGATGCACTCATTTTCAAAAGATAACATGCTTCTGAAGAAAGAAACTTACCAGCAACAAATTGATGCTGTTTAATACAGAAGGATACAAAAGTTGCCAATTTCCAGACGGTCAGCCACCAGCAAATATGCCACAGTCAGAAAATAAAGGAAAGATAATAAGCATACTTATTCGTATTCAAGCACCACATATACTTGCATAGCTGTTCATTTGGATGGGACCTTATAATCTCACCATGGTTGTATATTTTCAGATTCCTTGTGACCATCTACTTATGTGGTGTAAACTCGACACACACACACACACATATATATGGAGCATCCTATAGCAAATATCATCTATGTTATCAGAAGTTTTTAAACATGTTAAACTGTTGTTATTTTGGCAAGTTAAAGCAAACTTATTTTCAAGTTTACTTTTACATGGGATTGGAAATTTGAAATGAAACAAACCAACGAACGAATGTTGGTTTTGAATAATAAACAAAGAAACCACAAATAGTAGACTCGTTACCTTCCGAATATCATGGTTTCTATATAAAACTATACTTGTCCCTTTGGGCGCCAACCCATACTTATGCACATCCGCTGATATAGAGGTTACTCCTTGGACAGAAAAATCAAATGGTGGAACCGGGTACCTGCAATTATAATGACGATAATTCAATTTATTAGATTTGGGATGGTGCGTAGTGGCATACAAATACAACTTCGAGCCTGCAAGCAACAGTAGTCATGAAAGGAAAGGAAAGCCAATTGTACCCGAGTTTACGTGCAAAAGGTAGCACAAAACCACCAAGACAAAGGTCTACATGCAGACAGATCCCATAACTGAATGCCAATTCACCCAGCTCCTGCAAGAGAGAAGGCCAAAATCATGAGCAGTCCCATAACTTGCAGAAAACTTTGAGGGATCAACTTTTTTGGACCATAATAATTGTCTTTTCGTTAAAAACGATGTATCATTTCTGGGTCCTTTTCGTTTTTGCACTATTACAGATATGAAAATAATGGGAAAACTTTGGCGCCTAGTATCCATCGTTTACGGCTAGGACTACTGGGGGTACCTAATCCCATATCCTCTGTATGGGCTTACATGATGGTTGGAAGCGAGAATGTTGGCTTGAGTAACACAAACATTGGTGAGTTATTTCACAAAGACTTGCCATGGTCGTTCTTGCAAAAATGCCAAAAAGACATTATAGTATGAGCGATCTTGGACAAATAGTTGAAATGTAGGCTTTGTTTTGGTTAGTATGCAATGATCACTTGTTTGGTTTGAGTCAATATATGAGGTGTTCTATAAAATGTATTAATGATAACAAAGCGCTATGATATGTTTGCAATCAACCAAGTATAACCATTTGAAAAATGAAGACTTGAAAAACTTTGCTAGGTCAGGCTCATTACCTCGATTGGGTCAATGATTCCATGTGGAAAACCAGGTGCAGATCCAACAATCTGATTTGCAATTTAAGTTTGAGCAATTAAAAACACATGATGAGAGAAGGAAGAATGAGAATCGATCATAGGCCAGGAGGGTAACTACATACCATTATGGTGTTTTTATTGATATATTTCTTGATAGCTTTTACATCTGCTTGAAATTCCTTATTCACAGGAACACGCCACAACTTGATTTTGAAATATTGAGCAGCCTTATCATACGCCGAGTGTGCAGATTCAGGGATTATCCTACATTCTCAAACGAAAGAGAATAACGCTTAGAGTTACAGGCCCAAAACACCTTACAAGATAAAATATAGGACAAAAAGATCAAACCCACATTTCTGGACATGTGATGTTCTTCTTCGCTTTCATGTAGTCACGTGATGATTTCACAGCTAACAATATACTCTCTGTTCCTCCTGAGGTCATGTTGCCGCATATTTGTCCTCCAGATGTCTTTTCTTTACTTCCAAAGAGAGCAGCCGTCATGGAAACAACTTCTACCTCAAATCGCACAACACTCTGGAATACATCTAGGTGTAGTGGGTTGGTATGTGCAAACCTAAAATGTAACTTTTACACAAGTAAGGTATCGTATGACGTACAAGATAGAATTGAAAAGCATGAAACTTACTAACATTGAACATGCCTCATTTATCAATGAAAAGTGACCTTCAGATTCATTTCCTCCAATATATCTGCATCAAATATAATAGCATAGGATAGGATAGCCAATCAATGTGGATTATAGAGATAGACATAGACTTTTAGCGAATAAAACCCAGAAAATAAATTTGTAGAACATACACTGTACCAGAACATTTGCCTTGCCAAGCTGCATCCTTTTGTTTCTCTTCTTTCATTTGCTCTAAAACCCCAGCTCCTAATCCTGTCCTTGGCAGGTCACTTCTCCAACCATCCCTTTTAGATTTACTGGAAGATTGTAATTTGTCAACAACCTGTGTAATACAACAACAGGTTCACTTTCTAACATAAGCCATTCCCCCTTTTGATAACAAAGCAAAGAAGATTAACAAGTTCATATTGCTGAACCAGTATGTCTTAATATAGTACTGTTAAAGATCACTTTATCCATCTTGGATTTGAAATAAGAGGGTCAGAGTAGACACTAGTTCTTTATGAATTTAACATGAAAGGTTGCACTATCCGGGCAAATTGTGACACCAACTTAGGGGCCACAAGCATTGTTGTCTAAGCCTGGAACACTGTCTTAAAAAGATATGCATTTCATGCTCCAAAAAAGATATATTCTTTAACTTTCTTATGTCAGACCTACTACTTGCCAAAAGAGGGTTCTAACTTTTTGGAAAATCATGGGTTTTATTAAAAGACAAGTTCAAAATTCTTCTCTTTGTCTAAAACATTAGACTTTTTGATGTGCATATGAATCAACTATTCTAAAGTATGACGGAGAAATCACTCAACAGAGTAACTTTACTAAATCTACTGTTCAACTCCCCCAAATGCCAAATTGAAGTTTTAGACTAACCTCAAAATATTGCAGTTGTTTATATGATGACATGATAAGTACAGTACCTTGTGTTTCTCGGCATCAATATATTTCTTCACACCAGGCACCAACCTGTAAATATGTTGAAGATCAGCATACAGTCACAAAAAAGAAACTACAAATGGAAGTTAAAGAATCTAATTCTGGAAACGTAGATTTACTTGAGCCATGTCATAAAGAAACCAATCAGCGTAGCTTTAAATCCCTTGTCTTGAACTGCTTGAATATAGGTTTGAAGAAATCGTGCGACGAGGAAAGATAGGAGAGGGGCAAGAACGATCGCCAGAGGTTCGAATTGTGACAAAAAGGAATTGGCAGACGCTCGTAATCGAAGAATTGCAGGAAAAATCCAAGACTCCATGGCTTGATTTGGAAATCGAAACTACCTGTGTGGTTTTGTTTTTCTCTTCTAGGATTAGCTAAAGTTGATAGATTAGGATCTAGGAATAGGTATTAGTGATGAATCTATCCTTTACAAGCAACAGAGACTTGGTGACGGCTTGCGTAAATACTTTGTGTTGTGGGTGGGTCGATAACAACAACCTTGTCAGCAGCTTTCTTCCCGAATCCTCCGCACCACTTTCAAATCGCATCTTTTTTTTTTTTTTTTTACATTAAATGGTTAGATCTCATCTCACATAATATCATCTCTATGTGATCTAAAATAAAAGATACCAAAATGTATTTATTATATAATTTTATCCGATTCTATTTTTATATAATTTATTTGCTACTTTTGATTTTGAATTGATTCGATCAAAATGAATATTGCCTTGTTTCTACTTTTTAATTTTAGACAAATCACAAAATCGCTCTTTCGTATTTCTATGTGAATTGGTTATTCTATTTATTTAATTTTTTGGTTGTTACTACCCCTTCCAATGGGTTTCGAAGATGCGAGGCTCTCCTTGGATGGATTCCTTACGTGCTCTAATCCTCTAAGCTACAAGTCTCTACTGGATTTTTGTTATGAAACGTTTAATCACTCGGATGTATCAACAAAATCTTGTTACATGTTTAAATGATGTCCGAATTAATATGGTTTGATCATTATTAAAAAAGAAAAAAAAAGTATTTATGAATAAAGAAGGCATAATAAATCAATTTTTTTGAACCAACCAAAAAAATATAATGATAAGATTAATAATTAATTATTATATTCAATGATTAAGTTAATGATAGTGAGTCGTGATGATGTGAACTTGAAAGGCATGGGAAATTCAAACAAATCATATCATTTCCACAAATATCATGTTAAGTGTGAATAGAATGACTAAGTTTTTTTTTTTTATTATAAGAATATTTGGAATTAAGTGAACTACATCTTAATTTTAATGTTTTTTTTTTGTCGATTTTATAATACGGTTTTATGTGATTTTAAGAAAGCAATAATATTTATATTTTTGAATAAAATATAAATATGAAAATATCATAAAATTTTGAAAAATATATATTGATATTAGTACCAAACTAACTATTTAATTTAATTTTTTTTTTGTATAATTTCTTTATTTCATTTTTTTGTTATAATTTAACTTAGGTTTGATAATATAAATTTTTATAAAGATTATAGTTAGGCATTTGATTACAACTCAATAGTTATCATTATTATATTTTAGATTTTTTTTATATTTAAAATGAGTTGTTTATTATTTATTTGATTATGTTTACATGTAGTTAATTACACAAATTCAAATATGAAGTTTTAATATGTTGTACTTATACACAATTTACTTGTAATCTTGAATTTTAAGTAATATGCATTAATAAACAGTACATCATCCATAAAAAATGGTTTTTAATTTTGTTTTTGTCAAATATTTTATAATATAGTATAGACATGTTTAATAACAAAATTATTTATTTTTGTTTTAACAATGTAATTTTTTATAAATATAATAATTAAGTGTTTTGTTATAATTCAATAATTATCCTAATTATATTCTAGATCTTTTGTATTTAAAATAATATGTTTATCATCTATTTGATTATATTTATTTGTATTTGGTTATACGAATTCAAACATGAAACTTTAATAAGTTATATTTACGTATAATTTGATTGTAATATTGAATTTTAAGTAATATACATCAATAAACAATACTTTATGTATAAAAAAGAATTTTAAATTTTTTTTGTCAAATGCTTTATAATATTGTATAAATAAGGTTTATTTAATTCAAAATTTAAAATTGACGTTGTACAAACTAATTAATTGTATGTCCAATCTAATGGAGACGTCAATTCTTTGCACCTACACAACTATATAAATACATTTTTAAGTATATTATAATTGTTTGAATATATAACAAAATATAACATTAGTTGGTTCATTTATTTTAATTGTCTCAAAAGTCATTCCTTGACGGGTTCGATAATTGGTATATCCACCAACAATCCCTTTTCATTGATGTGGCCTTTTTTAAAATTAGAATGCATAAATATTGTTTCAATTCATATCTTTTGAAACCATATTAAATTCTAAAGTTTATAATAATATATCTTTAATATTTATTATTTCAGGACCTTCATTATTTGATTTTCGTTCTTACTTTTGTAATCCCAAATCATTACATTCTTCTATTACTACTTCTATTCAAATATCATAATTTACAAATACCATTTGTACACTTTCCTATTTTTACAATCATTCGTTGACCTCTGTCTGACTTCTTGTCTACTCTTCAGGTAATATTACGAACCTACTACAATCGCATGACATTATTCGTAATGTGCAAGTTAACAACACTTTGCATATATCACAAAATGCAAAAAATGTCTGAACGTTTTTAAACATAATACATGTTTCAAACGTTTATCATATCGTTTATGGAAGCATGAACGACTATAATAACAAAAATAAAATCTTTATTGTATATAATCCATAAAATATTTTGAATGACAAAATTATACGGATTAAATGTATAGTTTGATTATTGGAAAGTAAATCCCAAAATATTCAACATTACAATTTATTCGAATTAACCGTATGTCAATCGTTTTTTCAAATATTTCCCAATATAACTATTTTAATGACAGTATGATTAAATATTTTTTATATGACAAAATTATATATATATATATATATATATATCAAAAATATTGAATTACATAAGTTTTAAAGTCTATTAGTGATTAAATATGGCATAAAACATCAAAATGATAACCTAAATGTCAAATTATAAAGTCTAGTGACTTCTTTGTATTTATGTAAAGAAAATCGTCGAAAACAATCATTTGAACACCTTCTGGGGTATTTTTGGTATTTAATAAAGTCCAGAGTATAGTAGGAAATTTCAAGAATTTAATTTCAGGGAATAAAAATGAATGTTTAAGCTACAGGACCATTGTTGTAATTTTGAGGCACTCATTTATTATTTACAGTAAATTACAGATTTGGTCCTTGTACATGTATACAAACAAGGTATACACTTTCTATCCTAAAATCAGAATAAATATAGATATGTAATTCTGGTTGACATTTTCACATCCCTTGTTCTAACAAAATATGTGATTTTATTATTGTTTGTCTTTCCATAATAAAAAATAAAAGTTATATTATTTAATATATATAGACACACAAATGACGTCGTTTCACCCTCCGCCGTCCATCTCCAAAATAGATCCGATATCCTTCCTCCTGTTTCCACCTTTGCCGCTCCCTGTTAGGAGACGACACCCCTCCCGCTGCCTCCCCCACATCCGACGTTCATCTCCCTCCCGGCCCACTGACGACACATACAACTCTATTCTCCATCTACGACCTGCAACTCCGACCTCTCTCTTGCACACACACATATGTATATCTCTCTATCACAATTCACACATACACATGCAAGACAACACACATAGGTATATAGAGGAGAGGTGGTGCCCGGAGTTGAACGACGTCCGAAAAACAAAAGGGTGGTCGTAGTTGGTTGTAGCAGCGAGGGTGAGGGTATGGCCGGAGAACACATGGTAAACCGGATATATATATATATATATATATATTTTTTTTTTGAATAAATAAAAGTTATAATTTCAAACACCAATAGATAAAAATCATATTAGGGTTTGAAAAGTTTTATTGTATGTAATATTTAAATTTTACATTTTGACAGTTGGTGATTGCTTTCAAAAACGTCCTTGTATTAATTATGTTTATGTTTTCCGTAGCCAACCTCAAGCGGCCTATTCGAACCATTTGAGAACCTTGAAATTAAAGATTTCCAACATTCAATAACCATCAAGCAAACAACAATATTGTTTTACTAAGCTGCAAACCTTATGCTATTGCTATAGAAGAATATCGATGATATATAACTAAAATATCCTTCAGTGTATATACACAACCAGGTTCTATATATATATACACTTGTTTTCCTTCCGTGTAGGAGTAAATGATATCCTTCAGAGGACAACGTAACTATGCATTCTACTAACCTTCATCTTAATTCAAGTAGCCATTAATCAAGTCCCAAACACATAACACCATAAAGTTACTATGACAATCTATTCCGTCTAATTCAAGAGTCTTGAGGCAGGGCAAGGTGGAAGAGAACCTTGTTCTAGCACCGGCTTCTGAGAAAAATGGTACAGCTAAAACCACTTCCGTGAGTTAGAGAATTCATAAAGCCTTGTTGCGGTAAAGGTAATCTATTATTAAACGATCTCACCTTGTTTACAGGGAAACCCAAAAGCAAAGAAATTTGAACTTTTATGACTCATTTGTATAACTGGGCATGTTGTGATGCCATATATAACTGATTTAGAATCCGCAAAATACCAAAGGTCAAGGATGTAAACCTATTACAACAACCAAAAGTTCAACAGACCATAGAAACTTACAGTTGAAACCAAACCCAAGACTGGTAACACCTCGACTCTATTTCCGTTGAATCCAAACTCAGTAAGACATTCTTGCTTCTTTTCTTTCTTTAATGACAACAAGACTCGCTTTGAACTTTGAAGCATCTATTGGTTTGGGTTTGGATTTGGATTACCATTCTCGAAGAAATTGATGGATCTAGACTCACTTGTTAAACTTAATGCGGCGGACATGAGCAATGGAAAAAAAATGTTTGGAAACCCATTAATATTTTTATAATCAACATTTATAAATAAAATTGAATTTTTTTAATATTTATCAATTTCTACTTAATTATGACCCAAGATAATAACATTTTCTAAAAATCTTAAATTTGAAAATATAATTACCTCATTTGATCAATTCCTTATTATCTCATTTAATCATTTATTTTATCGATATTTCATATTTAGCAAAACAATTTCTTTCTAAGTATGTATATTGTTATGTATTTACGTCAAATTTTAAGTTGGAAAAACTGTTATATATTTTGAATTATTTTACATAACTTGTGATTTTATATAAGTTTTTGTTTTCATAAAACCATGACAAGATTTTTATATCCGTTTGCCTGTGGATAAGCCCAACTCGTTTACAGAGGGGTATGAGTAAGTTTTCAAGCCCATAAAAAACGGGCTTGAGTTTACCATATTAGACCCGTTGTACAAAGAAAAATAGGTTAAGCTCAACCAAGATCCAGCCCAAGCTCACAAATTATCGGCTCTATAAAGTAGTAGTAATTAATGATTAAAAACTTGTTTAAGACTTTGACAAATATGTTTTATAAAGTAATATATATATATATATATAGCATTAAATTTTTTTTATTAAGGAAAAGATAAAATAATGATAATTATTAAAATGTCCTCTTGAATTAACTGAGTTGATGGATTTTGTTAGAAAGAGGGACTCAAATAGGTGCAACAAGTAGCGCGTGCATCAGGCATATTCAGGTGGGCAAACCAAAAAATCGATCAGATTTCGGATATGAAAACCAAGACCCGATTTTTAGGTTTCAGATTGCTTCCGGTTCAGGTTGGTCAGGTTTTGAGTTGAGGTCAGTAAAGTTCGGGTATAGTTATAATGCACGGAGTATTTATATTCAATCGGTTTTTAGGATGAATTCAATCGACTGAGAAGATTGATGAAAACGACAGTAAGTTTAGAAATTAGAAAACATTGCGACCAACTATAATTTAAGATTTTTTTTTAAAAGATAATTAGATAAATAAATATATTTATATACCATTTATAAACATATGTATGGTGCCTTACATCGAGGATTCGATTTGAAGAACCCCTAAAATCCCTTGTTGATTTCAGCCACTCTTAACATTGTGTTCTCGATGCTTTTTTCTTTACCAAGGAATGGAAAGGAAAGACAGCGATATACAAGAGAGGAAAACATAGTCCTCAAGACTTTTTAGGCCAGATATGGAAGTCGAAAGAATTTGGATTTAAATTAAATTCCACAGTATACATCGCTTACAGATTCGTCATTCCATGGCATATGTGATGAAATTAAAATCCACTTCTCTGCCCATTCTTTTTCAAAAAAAGACAAAACTATCCAAAAAAAAGTCCTAGCCTACTATATACGCCTGCCTCTCGTACCACCACCACCATGCCATTTGTTGGCACCACAAAGGGGTATTTTGACCATTTTATTATTACTTCATTTCAATTCCAGCATATAGATTCATATTTCTTTAAGAGATCCAATTCCAATTACTGTGAACCAACATGTAATCAAACTTCACTGAATTCTATTTCAATTCTTTCAAATTCCAGTTTCTTTGATGAAATTTCATTCTCCCGTTAGAATAGAAAGGAAAGGAATACAAGGGAAGATAAATTGAGAGGGCTGGAACTTCTGATAGTCACAAGAATAGCGGATGAGCAACACAACTGTAACAACTTCTTTGAAGATGTTATGAAGGTCAGAAATACAAATCTTAACATGGTTTGCAGGTTGAAAAAGTGTATTATATGGTCTGAAATAAGCTCCCCGATGTTGGTGTGCAAAATTATCATATAGCAAAGAAGAATTATATATGATATTATTTATGGTGTGCAAGGGAGGAACATAAATCAATGGTATGATCTTAAACAAAGAGTAAGACATAATACCGTTTTGTTTTTTATTGGCTTGAACTTATAGATTTCATAGGTTGTAGTGTTTATTTATGTTGGTAATTTTTAACAAAGAAGGATATATTATTTTGTAATCATCCTAAATGGCACTCGTTTATTTTAAAATGTACCTAGTTAGTTTAATGAAAACATTTTCTATTTACCAAATATAAAGTAATGCTAATAGGTAGGAACAAAATAGTATACATACATAGTGATAGTGTTATGATGAAGCCTAGAATATGAATCTTTTTGTTGCAGTTCCTGCTTCTTGATTTTATCAGAGATGTATATAACGCACTACACAATTGTTGTTATATACATATACATATATCGAGCTTTTGGGTTGGGGCGGTAGTTCAAGTAAGACGTGGGCTAAAAATTGGTCCAATTAAATGTGAAATAAGATGTGGGCTAAATTAATTAGTCCATCCAGCTACAAACTAAACCAGTTAAATGAAACTTTTGTGTGGCTCATATTTTTTACTTGGAGACTGGAGTTGGAGTTGGAGAAGAAGGAATAACGATGCTTTGAATTTGTGAAGGAAAAAAAATTTATTTGTGTTTTTTATCCTTAATTATTCTACATCAGGTTGTAATTGATGGGTATATGTCTAATTTCAACGACGTTCTTAATTATTATTTTTCTCTCATATTTTTGGAGAAAAACAACATTAATTTCTTTTCTTCTTCCTCCTAAAAAACACGAGTATTTTCTTTCCCCTATAGTTTCCTTCATAATAAACGACTTGAGAAAACCGCATGATGATCTAAAACAAAATAAAATAATAATTTTGTTTGAACGAAGATCAAATAAAGTCTAATTTTGGTATGTGTAATAAAAATTTGATCTTATATCTTTGAACCATTTTTTCTCTTAGCTAAAAACTATATCGACCTGATTTATTGTGACGCACACGTTGATTCCATTGGTCCAAAAAACACATCAACCTTATTCCCCGGCCTTTTTAACCCAGTCACTTGTTTTGGTTATTAACGTCATATATCTTTCCTTAAAAAAATTATCCCAAGATTATATTTTACGGAAAATTTATTTGCTTACATTTTTGGTATTGGTACATGTAGTTATCGCTCACCATCAAGTATTGTCCCTATTTTTATACTTTACTGGATTTCTTTTCCCTTTCCTCCCTTCATGGTCATCGATCTCCATCAAGAATTTGTTTACCTGATCGCAACTCGGGTGAACACAATGTTTTTTATCCTTAATTCCAGTTATTATTTAATAATATAGATTTGTTAAATATGACATGAAAATGAAAGTTTATAAATAGAATAAAATAGGAAAAAGATAAAAGGGATAAAAAGAGTAAGTTAACCGTGACTATTTTTATTTTATCTAGATCGAAAAGCTTGACCCGAATGATTTTAGCTCGTTAGAAGCTTCTTACCAGTAAGAAAAACATGCATGCAGTTTCATATAAAATATTATAGAACTATTATTTTGAATACAAAAGCCATAAATATACTTTCAAAAAATGTTTATAATTATAACAAAAGAAAACATTACACACCATACATGTTTCATCTTGGTTCTTATCTCTTTTCGTGAAAATTCAACATAACATGCCCGTCTAGTTGTATTATTTTAACAAGTTAAGTTGCATTTGGATATGATTCATGCGGTTGTAGTTTCTTAATTTTAATGAGGTCGTTCTCTAAATAAAATTAACACGTACGGGTCCCTATAGTTGCATTAAGGACCCAACTTATTGTAAAAATGCAACCACAAACACAAGATCCATTGTATTGTTCAAAAAGGGGGGCGACAAGGATAGTTAAAAATATATATATATATATATATATAACCACAAGGATGAAACATGTAATTTACTCTTAAACAAAATGAATAAATCTATTTGAGTTAAATGTCAATACAATGAAAACGGACTTTATAAGACGATAAATATAATTGTTTTTGAGTTCATTATTAACAAATCTACTTTTATGTTTATGTAAAACTAGTTGCTAGCTATAAACCCAACTTAAATTCATAATGTCATCGTCATGCCTTTTCATAATCCCTTTTATAATCGACAATGAGGTTCACTTAAATGTTACAAAGCACCCTCACTCGCTCAGGGACCCATCATGCTCGATGAGGGTTGCCCCACCAACCCGATGGTGCTACGGTCGGCTTTATATATATCATTTATAAATTATAATGCTCCATAGTCCAACGCAATTGGCTAACCTTATAACCTCTAAACTAACTTAAAGTCATGGTGAAAGTTGGTAACACACAACTTTGAACTTATAACAAAAAAATCACAAGTCTATGTAAAGTTGAAATTATGACGGACTTATAAATCTAAGACTAGCTAGTAATAACTTTGTAAGATAAATTTTAGGTTAGTTGAATTGATTACGATACAAGAACTTTGATTTAATAAAATAACAAGAAAAGTCTGAAATAAAATAGGGTGAAAGAAGAATCTTAATTAATTGAAACTATTATATGATAAGTAAGGATAATTTCTCTTGTTAATAAGGGTTTACGTGATAAGTGTTTGATAAACATTATATTAAATGGTGGTGGAAATTGATATGAAAAATGATGAAATAATAAAACCTCAAAATATGGAAAAACGAGGAAACCCTGGACTTTTCAATGTCTAAATCATCGGTTTTTTATTGCTTAATTAATTTTGGGTACCTATTTTTCATCAATAAAAATGCATAGTTTTAAAAGCATTAGAAATAGTAAAGGAAGTTATTAACAACACTTGTATATAGAATAATAATAATTATTATTATAATTTGAGTAGATAAACATCACTTAAATCGTTAGATGTATTAATGTAGGGCTACATATATATGTTTAAGGAAATACATACTTATTTTTCTTTTTTAATTAATAGATGATCTATCATTAATTAATTTGTTTTTTTAGAACGAGTTATAATTTCAGATAATCCAACAACCGGTGAGTGGTAGAAAATTAGTAAGTAATTTTGTTGAATCTATTACTATATAAATAGAAGAGTACATACACAATGCAGCAAGATACATCTTGTTTTATTCTTTATTTCCGTCGATATCATAATACGATTTTATGTGATTTTGCAAAAAAAATAATGTTTTTACTTTTCGAGTTTAAAGATATCATATATATTGATATTAGTATATATCAAATTAACTATTTAAAAATTATCGTTTTTGTATAATTTATTTAATTCAATTTTTTATTGTAATTTAATTTAGATTTAATAACGGATGAATTTATATTTTAGTAAAATAATATAATTTTTTATAAAATAATAATTAAGCCTTATGTTAGAATTTAATGAATATCATAAAAATATTTTAGCTTTTTATATTCAAGATAAGATATTTATCCAGTATTTGATTATGTTTATATGCAGTTAATTACATGAATTGAAACGTAAGGTTTAATAAGTTGTACTTACGTATAATTTACTTATAATATTAAATTTTAATAAAATACATCAATAAATAATACTAGTTCCATAAAAAAAATTAATTTTTTTTAATCAAATATAATATAGATATTAATTATGGATCTTTCCTTTTTAAGTATAATTGGGTTTTTGAAGCATCTTTGAATTAATAATTCAACATTGGGCAGCTAGATGTGTACGTACAGCGGTCCATAATTAAGTTTTCTTATATATTCCCCATTACTTGATCGGTGGCCAATAATTTATTTATATGGAAAACATTTTACACACTAAATAATTATATATATATATATATATATATATATATTTATGTGTTTGAGAGAGAGAGAGAGAGCGTGTGAGAGAGAGAAGCTGCCTTTTATCACATGATTTCATATCAATTTTTTGTTTTCATCTTTTTCCTCTATTTTAAAACACCCTCGTTAAACATTTAGTATTATATATTACTAGTTGTACCCGCGTAATGCGACGGAAACCATGAATTTTAAAGATTTTGAAGTTCCACTGGTTTTCTAAGATAAGATTTAACGATGATATAGGTTACACTTGGTTTTTACATATTAATACAATTTGAATAAATAAGAGTTATGGTTCCAATTATAGACTATCGATGAAAAAAATTGTATGACAGTTTAAAATCCAATATATTTAAAATCCAACATATTTAAACGACTCCACAAATGTGTTCGATTTATACCAAGAGCAAAAAACCAAGAAATTTGAGTTTTAAGATAAACACTCAAAACCAATAAAGAAAACTACAAATTTGACAGATCATAAACCATGAAAAGACCAAAAAAGATGCGTTTTAGAATGAAATTTCAACTGCTTACCCTCTTTCTTGTCCAGAAACTCAGATTAAGGTTGAATTAATACATGTTTATATATATTTCAAAAAAAAAAACCCAAGAACATATTAATTCAGAATATATTATACAGTGCAATTTGGACAGCCTAACCCCAAAATATATAGTATATATATAAATAAATAACTATAAAAGTATAAATTGTAAATATTAAAAATATTTTTTCATAATATATATAATATATAATAATATAATTAAATCAAAAACTATTCAATATTAGACTCATTTCAAAGGTATTAACGAGACGATTATAACGATGTAACTTGTTAAAATAAAAAATGTATTTTTTAAACATGTTTTAATTGATATACGATTATTTTGATAAAAGTTTAAAATGACACATTTAAAAGTAAAGGACGTAAAGTAAATTAGTTAACTAATTATAGAGGTATAAAGTGTAAATTTAAAATTATAATTTTAAAAAAATCGAGAGGATGAGTTTATGTGAGGGAGTGAGTGTATATGAGGAGAGGAGGGGGTGAAAAGTGACTTAAATGTAATACAAAGGGTATCTTGGTCATTTAGTATTTTAAGACTTTTACTAAATTTGCTTAATAAGATAGTATAAATTATAAGGATACTCATACAATGTAACAAAATACATCTTGATTTTAATTTTTTTTTTTTTGTCTTAGTCGATGTTATATATATTCCCCATTACTTGATTGATGGCCAATAACTATTTAAAATTTCTCATTTTTTTGTGTATTTCTTTAATTAATTTTTTATTATTTTTGGTATGATAATATAATTTTTTATAAAGATAATAATTAAGTATTTTGTTAGAACTCAATAATTATTTTAATTATATTTTAGTTTTTTATATATAAAATAAAATATTTATTTTCTATTTGATTATGTTTATCTGAAGTTAGCTAGTACACAAATTCAAACATGAAGCTTTAATAAGTTGCACTTACGCACAGTTTACATGTAATCTTGAATTTTAAGTAATATGCATTAATAAACAATACTTTATTCGTAAAAAATGATTTTTAAGAATTTTTATCAAATGTTTTATAATATAATATAGATTAATTAATAGCAAGATTATTCTGGAGATAGTATATTTAATTTATACTTGTGATTGAGAAGTTGTAATTGGTATTTAATTAATTATAATTATAATTATAATTATAATTAACCAACATATATTTTAGGTTTCATATATCGTCATTTTTCTTGTTATTATCAAACAAATAATATTTCAACCAGTACTTAAAACAAGAGAGGAGGAGTGTGTTATACTAGAAGTTAATATCATACTTTTATCTATACTATACTAAAAAAGAGCAGTCACATTTATTTTGGAATTTTTAATCAATCTCTTACATCTTTTGCGTATTGAAAATCAAATCATTTTTAATTCTAAGCTACACTTTGTACCCTTATGATTAATTATGTAATTTACATTATCATAAATAATTGTATATGAACTAAAATGTATTAAAAAATTACATTTATGTTTTTGCAAATTATACCATGATAATCGTCTCGTTAATACCCCATCAAAATGAGTCAAATATTGAATATTTAAAAAAAAAATCATACTATTAAAAATAATGAATACATACGAATTAATTTGGTTTATACTTCCTACATTTTAATTTTTCATTCACCTTCAACATATTAAATATATATAATCATAGATTAATTAAAACACATTAAAGATGTGTGTTTTTTTTTTGTTATAGATTATACCATTATAATTCTTTATGGTTTTGATTGCTTAACATTTATTGTCATACAAAACTAGGGATGAGCAACCATAAGGTTCAAGTCTAATTGGGCTCAAAATAGAAGGCGTGATCGGATTTTAGGGGGGTTTTATGGAACCCGAAAATGTTAGATAAACCCTGGAGGTATCGGGTCGGTTTTGGGCCCCAAATTTTTTTCCCTATTTTTCAGTTTCTTTTCTTGTCTATTACATATTTTCAAGCTTGTTGTTGAAGTCTAAGTATCTAGAACACAAAACCTCGGTATCTAAGCGAGTAACAAAATGATTAAATGACTTCTTAATTCTTTGATTTCTATAACAAAATGTCAATACATAGCTAACGGAGGGGTTGTGGCTGGTGGTATCGTTTCTCGTGGCTGAGGTTGAAGTTTGATTGAGGAAGTGAGGAGAGGAGTCGTCGTCGATCAGGAAATTAGGTTAGGTTTAGTTAAAACTTAACAGGAAAAATATGATATATTAATTAAAATATTGGGTCGTATGACGAGTAAGGGAAAGTAGGATACCCAACTTGATCCTACTTACCCGAGGAAAATAGCGGGTTTCTAGTGTCGGATTTAATTAGGTTTTCGGGATGACATTTTATGTTATGGACTTTATCGAGATGTACATCGCAACATCGTACGAATACCTTACCAGTGTTGTATTTTGTAATTACTCAAACTTTATAACCATTTAGCTATAATTATTTGTATGAAATTTTAACATAAGGTCATGTATTACATATATTTCTTATAAAAGTTATTTCTGATTAAATTTTGTTTTGCAAAATAAGAAAAGCCTGATTAAAAAAGTATGATCATTTACATAATTTATGAATACTTGTCTTCTCAAAGGAGGATTTTTGATTGGACGGAAAAAAACCTTGTAACTCAAAAAAAAATCTATTATAATTTATGTTTTCATGAAAATAAAAGTATAAAAAAATGATTGAAAAAGGTTACGTCATTGGTCAAGAATGGGTGGAATAAAATGAGATGTAGGTGTTTGCACGTGTTTTGACTTTTGACTACACATAACAAGACTCGAAGAAAATCGCCCAACTTCTTTGAATATTGCTACTCAACCATTGCAACCACCATCACCATCACCATCACCATCACCATCACCATCACCATCACCATCACCATCACCATCCCACTTTTTACTTTTTATTTCTTCATTTCCTTTTATTTTTATTTCAATTAATTACCCATAGTTTTATTCGTCAATAGAGCACTTTTGTTTTGTAGTGAACATAACATCAATAGACTGACTTAAACATCTATAATTAATCAGTAGAACGAAGTATAATATAAATTAAGATGCATGTGAAGTGTATATATATGCCGTCAAAACACGTATTAATTTGAAGACCATTCATTTGTTGTCCTATTAATGTTTTGGTGTCACTACCAAAGAAAATCGTAATCTTCTACATTAATATGAAGACCCTGAACGATTCCAGTCGGTGTAGATGCATGCAGAGGACAAAGAAAGGGAATGGTGCTCGTTTCTTCCCCATTCTCGATCTCGATCTCTATCTCCTGCATCGACCCTCAAACATCCATGAATTATTCCCATCGATCTAGACTTAGAGGACGGAGAAAGGGAATGTAAACCCTCTTGATCAATATCTCCCACGTCGACCCCCAAACATCCCCTCCTTTGGTCCTTGTAGTTTTCCCCATGTGATTTGGGACTTTAGCCGAACATGGAAGATTTGGAGGTAATAAACATATTTTTAAGTAGAAGAAATTAAGGGAGGAATATCGGTTTGTACAAAAAGGTAATAAACATATTTTTAAGTTATGAAATTTATGATTTTTTTTATTACTCAATTATATTGAATGCACAATAAAAATATTGGTGAAGAAGATGAACATGGTGACCCTTCACTTATAAACATAGGAGTGGTCCAATAAACGAATGAGTGGTTTGCTTATGGACAATACAACTAAATCAAAAGGAAAAATCAATCAATAAAATACCTAATTAGGGACCGTTTATCAAGCGCTTACCAAGTCATATTACCTCATCGGATGAATATGGTAAGGACCAAAAATCTTACCTGATAAGAACGAGACAAGAACCAAGAGTCTTACCCGGTAAGCGAAGGTGACGACTCTTAACATGATAAGCACTTACCGGGTAAATTGTTGTATGCGATGTCGTTTGGGTGAACTAAAATCTTACCCGATAAATATATAATAATATTAAATTTTATTGGTAAACATTTATCGGATAGATATTTGGTAAACGACCTCTTAATTAAAAAAAATAACTTCCATAATTATCTCTTTTTAAAACATAGAAAAACTACTATAATCGTACATCTTAAGAAAAAAAAAAAAAAAAAATTTTAAAAAATACAAAACCATCGCCAATTCAAAGCAAAAGACAAGAATGATTATAGTTGGTCAACATTCAGAAAAGAAAGGGAATATATATATCTATACTATATTATAAAGCATTTGGCTGAAACTCTTAAAAACTCTTAAACTCTTAAAAACTCTTAAATCCGTTCATCCCTATCCGATTTCATCCCATATCTAAATTCGTGTAACTAACTGCAGATAAACACAATCAAATAC
>NC_037540.1:135921-196565 GCF_001531365.2 Cynara cardunculus var. scolymus
TATATATATATATATATATATATATATATATATATATATATGCTTAATCAGATGAGAACTGATTAGTTTGTGGTAACTGTGAGATCCAATCTCAACCACAAATCAACAGATAAATTAAGAAATTAATAATTATGGTAATTTGAGTTAAAATTATAATTAGAGGGCATTTTAGGTATTTTTAAAAAACTCCTCTCTCCTCTCTTCTCTCCTCTCTCCGACCTCCAATCTCCAGCCTCCGGTGAACAAAAATCCGGCAGGTACCAAGTAATCACAAAGATACACAATGTGATACCGATTGTGATATACAGCGGTACTCAAATGGTATCACAGTATATCACAATGGGTATCACATTGTGTATCTTTGTGATTACTTGGTACCTGCCGGATTTTTGTTCACCGGATACTAGAGATTGGAGGTCGGAGAGATGAGAGAGGAGAGAGAAGTTTTTTTTAAAATACCTAAAATGCCCTCTAATTATAATTTTAACTCAAACTACTATAATTATTAATTTTCTAATTTATCCGTTGATTTGTGGTTGAGATTGGATCTCACAGTTACCACAAACTAATCAGTTCTCTCTTGAATGAACCCACATATATATAGGGGTGCTGGTTTATTTTGAAAACTCATTTTTCTTAAACATGAGAACCAATCTCGATCATTGATTAATCGTTGGTTAAAACATAAAAAGATTAATTGAGAAGTGATTATGATAAAAACGAAAGTTATGATTTACCCCCACCATATTTCAGTTTTTATTTTCTTTTTAATTAAATTTTTTACCTCCTTAATTTATGGACTAAATTATCTTAAAAATAATTCATATTTTAATTACAAATTACATTAAAAACCGACCATTCATTTATTGGATTTAACATCCATCTCAATATAGTTTTTTTTTTGTCAACTAGTATATTTGTGTAATTTTTGCACTAAATCATTAATATTCATACATTTCTATGATATTTAGCATGAATATACAACTTAGTAAAACATTTATCATGAATGTATTTTCACGTGTATTCAATAAATCTTCAGTACTCATACATCACTATGACATTTATCATTAACGTACATTTTATTATAACATTCATTATGAATATATACACATATATATATATATATATATGTATGTGTGTGTGTGTTTTCACATGTATATAATAACTTTTTTATATTAATACACCATACTATTCATCATACACATACATAATACTCATCAGGAATATTTTTATATATTTATGTGTAGAAAATAATTTTTCAACATTCATACATCAATATGATATTCGTCACGAGCATACGATTTTACTATAACATTCATCATTAATATACATATTATTCATCGTGGATGTTTATATATTTTCATTTATATACAACAGTCATATAACAGTTATTCAACATTTATACATCAGTATGATATTCATCATGAATATACATTTTCACTATAATATTTATCATGGATATACATATTATTCATCATGAATATTTATGTATGATCACATGTGTACTATCTCTCTATATTTATATTAATATGATATTTATCGTAAATATTAATTTCACCATAATATTTATCATGTATAAACATATTGTTTATCATGAATATATTACAGTTTCAACTATACATATTTTAGTTTATTTATTTATTTATTGGGTTCTCGATTGATATGGATGAGTTTCCGATTCATCTCGATAAAAGTTAAAAGTGGTAGGTTATAGTTTTACACAAACAAACACATAATAAATTAATCAATAGGTTTTCAATCGATTTCGACGATAGTCAATGGATGGGTACTTGATTGGTCTCGACTGATCCCAATCGGTTGTCGATCAATCCCGATATATTCTTGACTGGTCTCGATGGGTTCCCAATCCGTTTCGATAAAAGCTGAAAGTGGTAGCCTATAGTTTTACAAACGCAAACAAATAATAAATCAATCAATAGGTTCTCAAAAAAAAAAATGAATGTGGTGGATTATGATTTAACACACATAAACACATACCAAGTTAATGAATGGATTATTGACCTTTCTCGGTCGGTCTTGATGGGTTTCCAATTGGTCTCAATGGGTGTTAGGTTACGCTAATGAAGAACGTAGTGTTTTACGATGTTGAAGAAAATGTTGAATAAGGAGATGTCGAGTTACATACTTACGGTGTCGAGCTATTTTATACACTTGAATGTACATAAATATTCATAATGAATATAACGTATATATATACCATTTTATGTAAAAAGGTTTAAAAGGGGAAAAAACTATATCGAAATGAATGTCATATTGAATAACATGAAATTCTCGTTTTTTTTGAGGTAATTTGTTTGATTAAAATATTAGTAATTTTTAAGATAATTTATTTTAAACTCTAAAGGGATAAATATTCTTAATTAAAAAAAATATAAAATCAAATAAGGTAGGCATGGGCTGATATTAACTTTCTTTTTTTACCCATAATCACCTTAATTGATAATTTAAATTAACAACTCTATTTAATGTAAGTTGTTGGATCAAATAAGATGAAAGAGTAAGATCAACATTCATGTTTACAAAAAAACAATGAGTTTGCAAATTAACTTCCCCCTCTCCCTCTCTCTCTCTCCACTAAACTCCCCCCCCACCCCCACATATATATATATATATATATATATATATATGAGACTTATAAGTTTACATTTGAAACTTTACCGTAAAATATTGTGAATATTTGAAACTTTTTTTACCTTAATTATATTTTGTTGTGAAGTTTCAAGTATAAAAATATGTTTAAAAAAACAAACTAACTTAAATATGTTAGCATCATCGCCCATAACTGAAAATGTAGAAAAGGAGATAGCAACACAACAAATAAATATATAAAAAGTATATGTTGGAAAAAAGGATCATATTAATTAATATATTATTACTAATTATAGTAACTAAAATCATTATTACTCCCAAAGTTATCATATTGCCATGCTTATGACAATAAACTAAGTTATTAATTTTGGTTTTGAAGGAACAACATATATATATATAATATTAATAATTACAAGATTAAACTTTTACTTTTGGACATTCAAACTTGTTTTGTTTGGATGTTATTAAGGGGCCGTTTACCAAACACTTACTTGGGTAAATGAACATCAAGTCATATTACTTTACCGATGAATATGGTAAGGATCAAGAATCTTAAAGCGAGACAATGACCAAAGGTGTTACCAGGTAAGTGAGGATGACGACTCTTACCATGGTAAGAGCTTATAGGTAAATTGTTGCATACAATACTGTTTTGATGGACTAAAATCTTATATGGTACATAAATCATAGTGTCAAATTTTGGCGGCAAGCACTTACCGGGTAAATATTTGGTAAATGGGTCCTAAATATAATTAATGTAGCCTGATCAATAATTAATTAAGCTTGTTATTTTAATTTATTTACAAGCAAGTATGGGAAAGGAATTAACAAGCCTTAATTTCAGTTACATATAACATTAACAATTCTGTATTTAAATATATAGAGTAGCCATCCCATAGTTTTAATATTCTGTGTTAAAAGAAAAAACTAATAACACTTCAAGAAGCTAACCTAGTTAAGATATATAGTCGTCATACATTTAGTGGATCATCTCATAACTAACTAACTAACTAGTAAAAGTTTTACTAAATAAAAATAGTGATCAATCGCATATATACGGACCCACTCCTAAGTCGTGACGGTGGAATCCACTTAATTTTGAAACAACTTTTAGGTGACCATTCGCATGTGGTAAATTAACTACTTCATTTTATATCAATTCCTTTCCACCTAAACAATTTTTGTTTAATCATCATGTGCACAATATATATGAGTTTAGAAAGAAAAATGATTTCATTTCACTTCATGAATTATATATGCTTGATGTGAGAATTGATTTAATACATTTTTATTAATGTTAATCGATCTTCAATTATGACTTATTACTGTAACTTTCATTCTCAACTAACAGAAACATAATTCTTCATTTCTAATATATATAAGTATAATAAAAATGAAATTTATGTATATAATATATATTTTGTTGTAAATTAGTAAGACACATAAAAGAAGATGTATGTGGGTGTCATAAAAAAAAACTATTTAATTAGACACTCATGAATAATAAAAATGTTTGCTTTAAAACTTATGAAAGTGAAATGGATTCAACATTGATTTATTGATGCAAATGATGAAGTTAGTTTTTACTTAATATAATTAATCATTAAAATATGACATAAATAAAATGAAGGGATAGAATTGAAGTAGATAATTAGTCATAAAATAATACCAAACTCTAATTTTATACAAGTGCAGTGGAAATTATATTAAAGCCAATCCATATACAACATTCACAGAAATGAAATTTGTATCAATTTATAATTGTATTTCTTTATAAGTAAGTTAATGTTGATTATATATGTCTTTTTAAAAGCTAAATTAAATTTTGGTCTTGGCTTCTTCATTTGTTTACTACTTTTAATTAATATTCATAATAATTTTGTTTATAATAAATTAACAAAGAAAACATTATTTTACATTGCTTGGCTCGGGAAATATATAATTATAAAGTGAAACAAGGAAAAGGTTTAATGAATTGAATGACTCTACTTACTAATCTTTCAAAAATAAAATAAATATAAATATAAATATAAAAATAAATAAATGCAGGCACCTTTTATAATCCCTTTCGTGTTCCCATTTTCTTCTCCTCCCATTTCCATTTCCATTTCCATTTCCATTTCATTCCCATTCCCATTCCCATTCCCATTCAAATCAAAATGAAAAACTATGCAACCCTCTTTCCTTCCTCTTCCACCTCCACTTCCACTTCTGTTTCTTCACATCTATCGTTGAGTTTGATGAACGATTACTCTCCTCTTGCCTACACCAATGATAGCTACGATCACGACCAGCTTCCTTTATTCGAAAAAAGCCTTAATTGCAGCTCAGATCAGGAAATCGTGGTGGTCTCTCCCACTACCAGTAGTGGTTTAGGTAATTCAACATCTGGATCAGGGAAGATTAGTGTTAAGAAAGGCGAGAAGAAGATCAAAAAACCTAAGTGTGCATTTCAAACCAGGAGCCAAGTCGATATTCTTGATGATGGTTATAGATGGAGGAAATACGGTCAAAAGGCCGTCAAGAACAACAAGTTCCCCAGGTTCGGATTTTCCTTAATTAATTAGTTATATATAATACCCTTTTTTTTAATGAACGAAAACATCACAAACCATCTAAATCAAATTTGATACATAAATTCAAGATTCAAATACCGTGAATGAAATTCAAGTTTTATTATTTACCAATTTATAATGAATTGAGTAAAATTTTTGTATAATTAATTAACATTATATATATCTTATCTTATCATGCACATGTAGGCATGTGTTATAATCTATTTACTGGTTTTGAAAATGAAACATGAATTCCATGATATTCAAAATGGTATATTTTTTCTAAGCCCATACATACAAACTATAAAACGAGATATATACTCCATCTTACAGTTATTGTTCATCGTGATGACCCAAAAACCTTTCAYCAATATATATATATATGTATCATGGGTTTTGTTTGGGTAAATTAAAGAAATGATATATAGTTTTTGAAAGTAAAGGTAACATGATCAGTGAATCATGACATTTGATACAGGAGCTATTACCGGTGTACACACCATGGATGCAACGTGAAGAAACAAGTCCAAAGGCTGTCAAAAGACGAAGGGGTGGTCGTTACAACCTACGAGGGAACACATTCACATCCAATCGAGAAATCTACAGATAACTTTGAGCATATTTTGACCCAAATGCAAATTTATTCTTCTTGCTAGCTAAAAATAAAAAAATAAATAAACGCCAAGCTGTTGTCTACTAATTTAGATGATTAGTTCCGATGCTTCAACTGTTATAATGCATTAGATCCAAATTGCATACATATTCATTCATGTATTAGTTTAATGACCTGAAATATGAGTTTAGTTTAATTGATTCAAAAAAACATGATCCATGTTTTTAATTATATTATGTGTAAATTTTAATGATGTTGTATACTTGGTAATATATATGTGTGTGTGTGTGTGTATATATATATATATATATATGTTTTGTTGATGGTATTATAATATCAAAAACGGCTAAAATACAAAATCGCATCCGTTAAAAGCAAGCAGAAGGTGTAGACGAAGACCTATAATTCTAAATACATATTATTAACCTTGTATATATAACTATACATACTGGACATTACATTGCATGTGTTTAACTTGCATTTGTAAAATAAAAATTGACAAAACCTTTGAACTTTCTGTACGTTTCTCATGTTTTGCTTTCAGATGAATAGTTAAAATATTATTTGGCCTTCACCTAATTAATACAGGTACGTTTGTCTAACTGTCTTAGTTTCTATGATTTTAATCATTTTATATCTCATAGGGAAGATAAAAAAAATAGATTTGTAGGCTCGCTCTTTATAACTTAAAGTTGCATGTTACTAATAACTTATACCATGGTTTTAATTTGATTTTGAGGTTATTGCATCATATATGCTAGCTAATGTTTGTGCTTGGGGCATCATATATTGCTCTGCTATCAATAAAAATAAAATAAATTTGGAAAAAATAATATATAGACATGGTAGATAGAAGATATATCTAAATCTAATTAAGGCTTCGCAGCCTCTTGCTCTTGGGGTTGGGGGCTAAAGCCTAAAGGTAGAGAGGAGGCCCCGTCTTGTATTCATTGATGTAAATGTAGCCCTATTTTATGGTTGAACCTCTACCAATCGTTACATTATATTGGAATGGAATGCAACCTGCTAAAAAAACTTAACCTCATTAAACAAAGGAATTAATTAGAATGGTTATTTTTATTGGTTGCTTTTACTTCTTAATCATTTTTTTTTAAGATTTACTACAATAATTCTAGGTCCTTAATTTCAATTTCTTTTTTTGATCTGAGTGAAAAATGTGATTTTTTTTTTTACGTTTAAAGGTGTTGTAATAAGTTTATATGATGTTTTTTGACGTCGTAATAAGTTTTTTAGGACACTTTTAATATAAAACGTCTCATTAGCAACTTTATAGGACACTACTTGAAAATTTGTCCTATAAAAACAAGTGTCTTATAAAAAATTAAGTTTATAGGACACTTTCTCCCATAAAGTTGCTAATGCGACGCTTTGTATCAAAAATGTCCTAAAAAACTCACTTCTTACATTCGTAATATATGAATCGACCAGATGTTGACATTAAAAGGGATGCAAATTTTGGTGTTATATTTACCAACATTAAAATGTAAGATTTGGTATTAAGTGTAGTTATTGGTTTAAATTTTGAAGTAAAAAAATGAATATTGGTGTTGGATCGAAAATGCTCTAATGTGTTGATGGGTTGGAAAAAAAAACAGTAAGCAGTACATAATGTTAAAGAATTAAACCATTGACGTTTTAGAGCATCTCCAAAATTTCTCTAATCAAAAATTAAAATCTCTAAAAAGTTACATTCAACTTTTCTAATTTATCCTTTTTTAAGATTACAACATCATTTATATTATTAAAGCATTAAATGCGATTAATAAAATATTAGTTCTTTTTTATAAATATCTGACTACAAATATTATAATTGTCACAAAAACTACAAGACAATCATTTATTGAGAATTCTCTAATCCTATTTCTCCATTTTAGATAATGGAATAAAAAAGTAGCCAAAATATCTATTTCAGAAAATCTTCTACCCTTTTTTATAATTTCTTTAAACCATATTTAATATATAAATAGGAAATTTGATGGGTAGGCGAAGACATTTTGCATGATTTTGAAAGCTCGATTCTAAACACATGTCAAGAAGCAAGATGCACATATATAATCCGAAAGACCGATCTAATCCAACTCAGAAAAACCTAATCAATATAATTCATAATCTAATTGATATAAAACATTTGAGTCGCAATTATTGTTGAGTTTGAGTAAAAAAAACAACCAACTTGTATAAACTATTTATCTCCAAACCACATCCACCGTTAGGCCTTTGCCTCTCTAATAACCTCACTCCATGTCCAAAATCTTCCTGAATTCTTAACTTATGGACATCTTGTTATTCTCAACCATATTGTGGTGCATGCAAAGTTAACATCATAGAGAGTTGTAATGAATTTAGATATTGTAGATTTAAATCTTCTAGGATACTTGAAAATTCATTAGATGTAGGTATTAACAATTCCTAGCCTTAAGATTCTTTTCTAGGTTTTGATCAGATACTGTTGCTAGAATTGGTTGCTTTCCTTCTAAAACGGACAGTGAGATAACCCATACAGGGTACCTTTAATGATGCGGCCACTCTGTCTATCAGAGGAGATCTGTATTTAAGATAAGGATTGAGATACATAAACATAGTTTGGTTATCTGATGGTTAACTTTTAGACATCTTGTTTTACCTAGTGTATATTGGTAGGAAGTTTCTTTAAATTGGTACACCGCAATTCATCTACTGTTTTTTTGCGGATCGTGATCTTTCAACGAGCTTACTTATTACTCACTTATGCAAGGAGGTTTGAACTAAAGGTTTATGATTTTGTAACACAATCTTCCCACGCATTATGAAACGGGTTTTATGAAGTTTGATTTTTTTTAATTAAAGAATTGGGTAGTTTTGAGTTTTGAGTGTTGAGTTTCATTTTTGATCTACTGTGAACTTTTTATAAACCACATAGGTTTCTTCCTTACAAAAGTGATGGTTTTGGAAAGTTGTGTCTTTGACTCTCTGGCTTGAAGGTCATTCCTAATCCTTACTTTGTTAGCAACAAAAGACACAGGTTCAATATTATCTAGCATCAGTGCTGTTACCCACCCTCTAAATGGACAATGACATCGTAGTGTATAATATTATATTCGTTTTAAGTAACAAGTTAGTGCGTGGTGGATTTTGTAAGAATCAGGTAGGTTGTGTGCATAAAATATACTAATGGTCTATCTCTCTCTCTCTGATGTGCATCCCAAAGCCCAAAGCAACGAACTAGCCTAATAACTTCGAATCCAACTTAAAACCATGGTGGAAGTTATTAGTAKCCCACTACTTGGGACTTATAAGGAGCTAACAATTCTCACTTTCTATCCATGTGGGACGAGTTGTTACAAACTCCCCCACTTAAACTTCTGACGTCCTCGTCAGGCTTATCCAGAATCTTCCTCCTTGTCATCGGCAATGTGGGATTTGCCTAAGATGGTACAAACACCCCCTCTCGAGGACTCATCATACCCGATGAGGTTTTCCCCACCATCCCGATGGTACAAGGATCGGCTCTGATACCATTTGTAACACCCCAAAGCCCAAAGCAACGAACTAGCCCGATAACTTCGAATCCAACTTAAAACCATGGTGGAAGTTATTAGTAGCACACTACTTGGGACTTATAAGGAGCTAACAATTCTCACTTTCTATCCATGTGAGATGAGTTGTTACATTACGCAACCATTTACATTTGTACAACCAATACAACTCAATCTCAACCATTCATTTAACTTGATGAATATGTGATTTCATAAAAGTTTTGATTGTTTTCTAATATAAAGTAGTGATCATAATTAATAAACTCTAGTCATCTTTCATAAATATTCAAATGAGCTTATCAAATATTTTTATTTTACTTTTAATCATTTACTTGTAGAATTCTTTAATTTGGTATCGCTGGAAACGTAGAATTCAACTTTCTTCAATCAAGGATTGTGATTGGATTGGTTAGCTTAACAAACTCTTGATTTAGGCACAAACTGCTGCAAATGTTATTGTAATGTACCAATACTCACCCAATGATCCATATGGATACAAAGGTTTTAATGGAGTTTCATGCTTCGAAAACATATTTCATGCTTCAATCACTCATACGATTTAAAAAACATATTTTATATCCACATGGTTTAAAAAATATGTTTGATATCGCAATCATCTACACGAGAACCCATTTTTGGAAATACATTCCTTCCCATGGCCATGGTAATGGTGATCCTACCGAAGTTTTTAGCATCAAACATAACCAGTGAACTACATATTTATTCCAAAACATGGATGCTTCAAGAAATATTTCTTATAAATTATTTTATTTTTAACTTTATTCAAACATACATTTTGCATTTTAATTTTCTAATTAGAATTTGGAAAGACTATAAGCCACTAAAACAACAAAGGTTATGGATTTAAAGTAGCACCATCCACCAATTATTTTTCAAAATGTCTGATGAATCAACCATATTAATCTTAAATTTCTATCATGATTCGATTCGCAATTTAGAACCATACAATTTTTAGCACTAAATATGACAAACGTGAAAAATGACTGCCTTTCAATTCCTCGACTTCAAAATCAAGATGTTCCGTGCAGCATCACATACTAGTACATAGGTAATAAGAATATAGAATCAAAAAGCCAAAAAAGAGGAGTATTGGTGGTAGGAACCAATGCTGGTGTTGGACAGTGACAAAGATACGTTAGATGTATGAATTGGAAAAAATAATATGGTTTAGTTTAGTTTATTTTACATTAATATTTTTGTAACCGGTTACAAGTAGTTTTTTTTTGAATTAAAATGTCAATTCATAATTAATTGATGGTTTTTTTAGGCAGAAAAAAGTTTAAGGGACATAATAATTAAAATCAAGAAACTTGAATACTTTAATTAATATGAAAAAGTGTATTCTATATTTGGAATTTTTGTTAACCCAAATGATGGGCTGTAGGCCTGTAGCTTCAGAGCCCAATCCATAAAATTTGGTGGGAACCGAAACTATTTCCCGCCATTCTCTCTGTTTTTCTCAGTGAAATCTATGTACATTTTCTTCAGTTCCTAGTAATCCTTGCTGTTTTTAGACGATTCAGAGCACCGAACCATACGCTAATTGCAATGGAAGTCGTCAGATCACAAAAGAAGCCTTCATCAGCAGCTGCATCTTCTGATGTTGTTTCTAACATCCCTCTTTACCGTTCACCTCCCACTCTCGAAGTCAGGCTCGAAGATTTCGAGCGATTCGCTGTTGATCGTCTCCTAGGTTCACTACTTGTCTCTTTTCTTTGCAACCAATTGTTGAATTTTGCCTCTTTGTTCGATACTCATGAATCACGTCCCTTCATCATTTATCACAACACTTAATGCTATGCAAATATTTAGTTGCCAGATTTGGGAATGTTAGTACAGTCATTTCTTAGAGGTTGTTTTTGACATTAGGCTTTTATGTTGTCAGACAAACTATCTGTCCGTATTTCTAGGGTTAGGATTCTAAATTTCGAGGTTAAGGGTCTCGCCGTTTCCAATTTATTGCACTAAACAACTACTGTCTGATTCATTCATATCAACCAAGTGCCAACTACTAACTTTACAACTTACACCTTTTTGAAGGAAGAGTTTCAACTCTTATCCATGTTCCATAAAAACAAATTGTGTAAAGTTTGATTGTCACCTTTCAGTCTTATATAAAGAAACGAGCGAGAAACGTTGCAGATCTAAGACTCACAAGGTGGCATGACTTTCCTAATTTTCCATCATTTTGTAGTTTTGATTACTACCATCATGCCATCAATTGCTAATCATTAGCCAACTTAGGGTTATGTTTGGAAACATCAAACTGTTCTTAGAAGTTGACGATGTGGGATTATATATCTAAATATGGAGTGAAGGGGGTTATTGGTTTGATAATTTTTGGTGAAATTGTATGTCAGTTTTCGGAATTTGCATGATGCATACATTAGCATTCTGGCACCCTGCGTATGTTTCATTGTAACACTGCTTTACAATCTTTTAGTTTTAACCCATGATGATTGAAGTGTATTGTTCACATTTCCTACATGCAGTTCTCAGAGGGATTTCTGATGGATTAGCTAGAGGAAAGAAACCTGATGAAATGGAGAAATTGGTTAGTGGTAGTTTTTTATGCTGCTATGTTTCTTACTTTGCAGGGGGGTGTTAATTCTTTTTTGGACCATGTAGGTAAGTGATCTATGGAAGGCTAATATGAGACATCCACAGGCATCAGAGGTTATCAATAAGGATATCATATCCCATTTTGTTTTGCGTCTTGTGTATTGTCGGACGTAAGCTTTTGATCTCTTCCTCTGTTCATTTATTTTGTGCCTTCATGCCTCGTGTAGATTTGAACTACTTATATTATCTCTTTCTTGTGACATTTTAGAGAGGAACTGAGGAAATGGTTTCTCTCGATGGAAACTACTCTTTTTCGCTACCGGTTTCGGCTGGAAAATTCTGATGTCCATGTATGATCAATCATATGCTTTCTGTATGAACAATCATATGCTTTCTGTTGATTCTTATTGATGATTGGGATTTGCCACAGAGGGTGTTGATGACAGAGCTTGGCATCCCTTACAAAGTTGTCACCAATGCTGAATTTGAGGTATTTATGGGCTATATACCTAGTAGTTAATTCTACTTGTTTAATATATAATGCTGCCTCCAAGATTAGAACTTGTGAACCTCTTTGCTTCATGCTTTTTCAGTTTAAAACTTCAGATACCGGTTCTCTATTTTCATGAAGCAATCATTCGTCTCTCTCTATTTTCAGGGGTTGAAGGATAAATTGACCCAAGTTGCACGCTCAGTCAGCCAACCATTGCCCACTTGTATGTCGTAAATGCATTACCATCAATGAGCTATGTCGTTGTTTTTGTTATTCGAGTGTTATAACTTTATTTATTCTCTTTGTGTTTTTCTCTAATGCAGCTGATGGAACATATTATAAGGTAAATTGCCTAATTAAATCTCCTGCACCCCATTTTTGGCATCATGATTTTTCTTTTTTATTTGTTTATACGACCCTTTGCACATTTTCAAGAGCACCTAGAGAAATATAACAGAACTTCTATTTTTGGTTATGGTGCATGAAAGAATATGTTCTGACACCATGAAGGATGCATTTTGAGCTGTATATAAGCTAGAAGGCAAATCCTGTTGACTCTTTTACCATAAAAATTTACACAATCAGCTATTAACTCTTCATTCACATTCTCTCTCTATGTCTTCGTTATCTCCAAGTTTAAATGTATTCAGTTCAAATAGAATGGTATAACAGAGATTTTATTTGAGCTTCCTACCCTCCAAATTTTAGGTTATTTTCATTTGGACCCTTAAACCAGGCACCGATTTTCATTGAAAATCTTGGCGAGGCGTTCAGTTGGGTTTGTTCAATTTGTAGATATAAGTTCAGCTATTTTGTTTGTAAAATATGATTCAACTTTGAGATTGTATGTGTTGATGGGTTATTTGTACTTAGAGTTCACTCAAGTAAAAGTTTTATCTTTTCTGGGGCCATGTTTAAAGTTTGGGGCTCAGTTCTTATTATATGTGCAGTGTGTAGAGACCTCAGATGGAGGTCTTACTATTGATTACTTGAACAATATATGTCAAGTATTTGCTACTCTGAGTTACCCATTTTCATGTTAGTTTCATTTCAATTGATGTAGGTTCCATTTGAAGAAGTTCCAGAACTTGTGGCTAGTCGCAGAGTGTTCATCCAGAAAGGATATGCATATGTTGCTTTGAATCAGGTGCATACAGTGTTCCTACTCATTATTTTGTTACACTAATGTAGCACAAGAGATTATTTTTTAATTAATGTTTCTGATCGTATTCAATTAGGTTGTCTCATTCGTTATTCCCCACTTTCGTAGCCATCTTTCAAAAGCTCTCGTTCTCACAAACAGGTTGGTCTGGAACTTTTCTGTAATTGGATGTTCTCTATAATTTCTACTGCATGGTTACTGTATCAATAGGATTTACCAACTGCTCAGCTTCTACTTCCCAGAAAATGGACATCCATGATTAGGGAACAAGAGAAGGACCGTTTAACCCCTGTGAGTTCTAAATTCACTTGAATTAGTTTTCATTTTGCATGAAGAAATAGCTAATATTTTTTTCAAGTGTTGTGCCTGATTTTGATTTGGAATTACTTAGATAGTTGAAGCCCTATCTACCAGTTATCTGGGTCCTGACTATTCTCAGGTATGTTGCCTAATTTTATTCTATGTTACCTTTTGAATTATAGAGTTATGATTTGATCTTTGATTTTTATCATTACTATCTTGAGATAGGCCAAAGAATTGGGTGAAATGTCTTTAAAAGACATTGATCAAGTAGCAAGAACTTCATTTCCTTTGTGCATGCGGCACCTCTTCGACACAGTAAGTGATTTGATGATAGAGAGTTGTTTTATGTTGCATGCTCATCTGTCACAGTTAATCTCTTGTGGATTTCTCTAACTTCTCCACTCTCCACGGAGCCTGGAAGGAGGGCTAGTCAGTATGCTATTTAGAACTTTCTTATGTTTTGTATTTCTTTCACAAAATTGATCAGTTAAGAGAGGATCATCATATGAAGCATGGGGGGAGGATGCAGCTTGGCTTATTCCTCAAGGTACTGACTCTCTATGTTGTAACGGATTCTGATTTGGGAAATTGGCACTCACATCTGTGTCTATTGTTTTCCAGTCCAGTCCATCCAACACAATACTCTTGAGCATACATCTGCATAATAAATTTTCAACTGGATTGAATTGTGCTGTATTCCTTGGTTATATTGAGCTTGACTATACTAAGACGTCTATGTAGTAGCAACTCATTATCTACTAGAAATTAATTGTTTGAGCTTTTTTCTTGCTGAACTTGATTGTAATTGTAACCTTTCAATATTCAGGGTGCTGGGTTGAAGTTGGATGATGCACTTGCATTTTGGAAGGCAGAGTTCTCCCAGAAGGTAAGCAGGGTGCAGATTGAGTTGGTAAATTTCAACTATCACATACAGCTACCACTGTGATCCATTGACTTGGTTTCAAGCTGAGGTCCACAATGCTACATATACTTGTCTTATGTCATGGGAGAGGGTAGAAGGATCCTATTATATTTTAGAGTTCTGATTAAATCACCTCCTCATTGCATATTGAGGGTTTAACTTTAAGTTTTCTCTTAGTATAATGGATTTCACGTTTTGTCTACCCGAACATTTTTCAAAGGTCAGCCGCAGCCCCATTGATTCTATAGATTAATTTTAAATTTGGAACTTCTGAACTCAGTATGTGTGTCAACGGTGTGCGAAGCATAGAAATAGCATGTACCTGTGGCTTATTTTTTTAATTTGGTTTTACAGTCTATGCAATCACACGATTTTTGTCAGTGCTAAGTGGGTGTTAACTGTAGGTTGGCGCAGAGAGATTTGACAAAGAGTATGCATATGGCATACGCCACAATTATGGTAAAGAAGGAAAGAGAACGGTAAAGCATCATCTTTGAACCATGATGCCATTTATGTTGTCTATTACTTAATCAAGATAGCTGATTGACTTGTGATTTAATGAAGATTGTAGACTATGTTTACAAAGCATGACTTTTTCTTTTCTTTTCTCATAAACACATGTTCTAATCAAATAAAGACTGTTGGTACTTGTACCCTATGATTTGAAACATCTCAGAAAGCATTTCTTATGTACTTCCATTGATTTTTGGTGGTTGGAATGAGAGTCTTTTGGCCTGTGCTACCTTTTTATGCATAAAACTTACTTTTTCTTGTTTTCTGTGGGAAGTAATTAGTTTTACCACATGCATGCATAGATTATGAAGTATGGACCCTCTAATTCTGGTAATTCAGTTTTACAATAGCATGTGGTTGATGGGATTAATTGGAAAATCTCAATTACTTTATTCTTTTAAGGGTTTTGATATGAATCATAGGCTACAAATTCATAAATTGGTCTGTCTTCCTTTTGTTTGGTCTGTTCGTCACATCAACTTATATTTCTTTGTCTCTTTGAAAATTTCAGGATTATACACCTTATTCCTGTCAGAAGATCATTCTATCTACTCCAGGTGTTGGAGACCATCATGGTTGCCCTTATCGTCATTTTAGGTAGATTCTTTTACCAAAATCCAAACTCACTTAGACTGGAATAATGAATTCTGTTAGTGATAGGAAAGAAAGCCAAATTTCAGGATAAACCACTTCCCAGAATATCACTTGTTATCAGTTGCTTTCTGTGATCTTGTTTATCTGTAAGCATCTTTAGTGATATAAACTAGATGTTCCTAACTGCGGACCTTTACGGTACATGTTGCAAGTATTTTAAACTAGTTTATCCATTTTTATTTCACCGTGTTGATTATTATGGCTACTTGGTTTTGTAAAATCCTTGTTTCCATGTGTTACTACTGGATATATTTTCAAACATACCGTGCTCAAAATAGTGTTTCTTTATTAACACAAAGTAGAAACTTGATTTCAGCTAAATTACTGTTGATTGCATGAGATTTTACACATTCATTTGCGTGCACAATTATACATGGTATCATTTAACGACTCTTATTTTCAACCTATCCCTTCTAACTAAGAATCAACCAAGATATTAAACTGATTATACATGGTATCATTCAAGCACTCTTGTCTACAACCTGTCTCTCTTAACTAAGAATCAACCTTATATGAAATTGATCATCTTGTGACATTCTTTTTTTTCATTTTATATGTGCATCCCCAATTTCTTTTAGTTGTTTGAAATACTTTTGCTCTTAACCTTCTCTACAGTGAAGAAAATTTAAGAGCCGCCCTTGGTAAAATGGGAGTAAGCAGTCGTGCATTGGATGACGTGATAGACAAAGCAAAAACTAAACATTATCAGGTTATAACTCATCAGTTTATATAAAGTTGTAAATTGGTTGTGCACCATTAATTCTCTCTCAGGTTCTGATTGTGAATAATATGTGTGCAGCTGGCATGCACCTTGACCTATGAAGCTGTTCATGGCTCATCTTGTGATGCTGGAATCAATCATCCAAACCAATACTTAAGTGATAGCCAAAAGATCCTCGAAGCAAAGGTAAATCAGCCGTTTTATGGAGGTTTGACGAACGTCTTATGTGCTTATGAACCTGTTACATGCAATGTTATTAAACCCTCGTCTATATGGATGCACTTTGTGGTTAAATAAGTTTACTCTCAAATAAATGTTTCCTCTTATTTTATTCCCGAGCTATAGGAGGCAGACAAATATAGATTTCGTGTGTGTAATTTATCAGTGGCTATCTCCTGGCTCAAATATTGAAAATCGTGTTCGTTTACAATGTCTCCCTAACTTATTTTTACTCTGTTGCAGTCGACAGCATGATGCAAACAAGTTATATGATCTGATGTACAAGGAACACATCTATCCAAGTGTACGTCTCCCCAACAGTGCCTTGCTACTTTTACATTTGTGTTTGCATGAGTTTGTAATAGAAACTGTACAAGCATGGGCATAAAAGACATGATGCGTAACGGAGTGAGAAGCTTATCCCAGTAAAAGCATGAAGAAAGATTTAAGATTGTAAAAAGTAGTGATGAAAGGAATGATGAGGTTTGGGTGGCATCTATTGCTGTATAGATGAGACCTTTTTCACAAAACAAATACCGTCATAGATTGATTTGAATTATTGAGGTTACTAATACATGGAATCTTGTTTTTGTTTTTCAGGTGGTTATTTTTTATTGAATGCACATACATATTCAACTCTAGAAATGGGTGTAGTTGGAGTGATGAGAAATTTCGTACAAGTTGTATGATAACGTCATGTTCCACATCTTAATTTTACATCCGGACCATTGCATATTTGCATCTCTCTAAGCTAATGGCTAATGGCTAATGGCTAATGCTATTGGTCTAAGTACATATATTTGTATTAGAATTTAAGAATAGAAAAAAAGATATAAAGAAATGAATTAAGGGGGTTAGTATGCAAATGGTAAAATAAAGACGGTTTTTGATTTGCAAATTGCAATCATGATTTGTGCTGATGCAATAATACAACAAATTTGAAACTTAATAAAACCTCATTTTTTATTGTTTTTGTGAAACTTGTAGCTATTTAAAGTAAGATTGTTTTTATGATTAATAAATATAAAAATTGAACTTGAGAAAATAAAGAGTTAGATAGTTAAGACTTGACTTGATATAACAGAATGGCAAATAGTTGATTGTATTAGATTTGATATAAAAGTGAAGTTGATAATGATAGTGTGTCTTTGGATTAGTTCCCATGAAATCCAGCAAGAGAAAGAAAAAGGAGTTTTATGGGGGTACTAATACTAATACTAATACTAATGACTAAATCATCCAAACTGCATTAATCGCAATTCATTTGGGCCTTAATCAACAACCTTTTTTATTTCTCCTTAAGGTTAAGGGATCATATGATAATAATATGAACAAAATTATCATACTTTGTGTTTATATTCCAATTACTTCATGTCTTGTTTATTTGATATGAGAATTTTGAAACTAGACCTATTTATTTAATTAACAAAAACAAACAAACAAACTCTTCTTTTCTTGGACCCCTATCTCTATCTCTATCTCTATCTCTCTCTTTCTTTTCTTTTTTTCAAAAAAAAAAAAAAAAAAAAAAAAACTTTCTTTCACCCTTTATAAACAAACACATAACCAATAAGTGGTAGAAACAATCACACATCAACAACAAACACATTCCATCATTGATGTCGAATTTGGATTTAATGTGTGTGAGCCGTGATCAAGCTTAAATTGAATCCATTTTGGATGACCTTATCTTTCATTTTATTTTTGATTTTTGATTTTGGATGGAGCATAGTAGATGTGAGATTTGTTTGTTCACATTTTTAGCAGCAGAAATTCTATACATAGAAAGATGTCATTTTGTTAAAAAAAAATGATTTTAAAAAAAAACATTAAAAGTAAAATGAGAATTCGTAGAATATGAAATAGAAATAGAAATAGAAATAGAAATAGAAATAGAAAGTTGGATGGATGGGAGAGGTGAGTTAAAAGTTAAAAAGAGGGAAAGGGAGAGGCATGATAGAGGTTAAAGTGTTTTCCTAAGATAGAAAGGGTGGTCCACGTGTCATATGGCTGACGCTGACCTTGTTTCATCCTTTAAGGTTTCAATCAATTCTTATAAAATAACCAAACCTTTCATATTAGAATTAGATCAAAGATATGGATAGCATCTAGGATGAGATGTTAGCATGAATTACGTTTCATATCTTCTTATTACTCTTTCATTTTCTATTTTTTTTTTTTTTTTTTTTATTCATCACTCATTTCTTACATCATCTGTTATTCAAAACTAAATTATTTTTATCTCGTATAAATGACCGGTTGTTTTAATCTTTAATAGATACTTACCAATGGTGGTTCAATGTTAAAACTAATTAACGCACAACAAACTAAAATCAAACGAGTCAATTAAATTGATTGATATCAGTGAACAACTTAAGAAAAAGTATGGAATTACATCTTAAATTACGTTTTTCGTCCTTGTGGTTTGCTAAAAATTGTAGATTTCATCCTTGTGGTTTCAAATATTTGGTTTTCGTCTCTGACTTGTGTTTAAGCATGAATAAAAACAAATTGTAAATGATAGTTTTTTATTTATGTTAGAAAGATTAGATATATGATTTGCTATAAAATCATCAACTTAACAATATAATATAAATGCATGTAATGTGAATTTGAGAAGCTAAAATCAAATAAAACCTAATTTTGTTATGGTTAAAAAGATATGAATGTTTGTATATCAAATACAACTAATTCATTTTATTTGTATATTTTTCTTCGTATTGTATTTTTGATGATTAACTTGAAAAGTTATGATTTAATTAATAACCAAATTCATGGTATATATATAGTTTGGCCTTTTAACTTTCAAAACTATATATGTTGCTATACTTTAAAGCAATTATATTTAAAAAAAACTTTTATATATAGTAAGTCTAAATTTTTTCAAAATAACCAAACCATTTCCTTCCTTTTGCAGTATGGAATTAATATGTGATGAACCCAAATCACCATTTGACCCTCTTATCTCTTAATACAATTTGAACATAAAAGTGGTTGCCTAACATCTTAAATGCTTCTTATTCTCTTACGCCTTCATCAATTACTTGATCCAATTTTTTTACTAATATAAATTACTTTTCTTTTAATTTTTTCCCCTTACTAAATTTTCAATTTATATTTGTTATTTTCTAGTTTTATAAATGATTAAATAATTTGGTTAAATCAATTGATAAGACACATTTCTTTTTATTCTTATAAAACATTATGTAATAAATTTCTAACGATTAAACTTTACATTTTTTGTCAGTTTACAAAAACAATCAGTCTTATTACAATACCTTATATGTTTTAAAAGAGTAAATCGATATGTATGAACAAAACGGACTATATTACAATATACAATTGCAAAGCAAACAATTTTCTGTTAATTAAAATTTATGTACTAGTCCTTTAATTGTAAACGAGTATTTTATCAACCAATATATTTAATGGAAAAAACAATGTACTTGTAATGAATAATTTAGATTATATTATTATTATGACAAAACTATTATTATTTGAAATTAGATGATCAAGTAAATATGTATTGCATGATTGGTCAGAAGTCAGGATTCTTAGAGATGACCAATAGATTGAAGGAACTATATGGTGTCATCTGTTGACACGTAAGCCCATACTCCTCTATTATCACACCGGTTTTAAGGTTTCCACCTGTCACTTCTTTCTCATCCGTCCGATCAATCTCAATCTCAATCTCAATCTCAATCTCAATCTAACTCTTCCATTTCCAATTTCCATTTCCAAATAAATCTATAATATTACACACTGAAATAAGTTAATATATACATTTTAAATAAGCAATCCCAAACATCTCCGTGGGTTGGGGTTCAGTGAAAAAAGAAGTTATGATGAAAAGCGTAAGAAAATATCTCCATCCTTGGATCAATCCTAATTCAATATCAACATTAGTGAGGTGCACCGAGATGCAACCGATTGATTTCCTTTTAAAGCGTAATTCATGGGTGGAAATGAATTAAAAGTGATCAAGGGTCAGATCTTTTCTTATGTTTCTTACCATAACTTCACCACACCCACATAATTCTATACATACATATACATATACATATACATATACATATACATATATATATGTACTGTTGGGTTCCGATGAGATGGAGAGTTGATGTGAGAAACGTAAGAATGAATCTCCACCATTGTACGCATATTAGAATCAGATGCATCGAGATGTATCAGATTAATCCCCGTATTAAGCGTGATTTATGGGTGAGTTGGAGATTAAAAGTGATAAAGAGTGGAGATCACTTCTTACACTTCTCACCTTAACTCTCATTCTCACAAGATCTTTCACACACACACACATATATATATATATATATATATGAGTTTTTTTTTTAAACTTGCTAATTTGTGAGACGCATGAGATCATTTTTTTTTATAAAAAACTTGCTATATATGAGTCTTTCTCTCCTATTTTTTTCTCCATTATCTTCTGGATCCTGTTTATATGGCATTAATGTACAAACATAATAGAATATGAATGGTTAATACATTGTGAACATTAATTTTCTTATAAATATTATTATAGTTTGTAAACACACTTTAAATCTACAAAGATTTGTTATGACTTGTGAACATATTGTGAACACAAACTAAATCAATAATGTCAAATCTAAACTTACCATATTACTCTACTAAAAAAAATTATTAAGGTTGTGGAGAGAGAAAAAGATAAGCATTTGATCTTTTCTAAAAAAATGCATTAATTTCTATTCAGTAAATAATTAAAAATTATCTCATCAATGAATTATTCTAATATATAATGTTTAGGATGAATCTCACGTGAAATTTCCGTCGATAAATACTATTATAGTAATCTTCCAGTAAAATTTCGAATAGTTTTCTAGAGTTTCCAAATGATATTAATTAGTCGATGTGTTTACAGCTATAACATTTCATGTTATAAGATTGATATCCATGGAACAAAATTCATCTATTTTTTAATATAACATTTAACTTATAAATGTTATATTATACATAAAAAAATGAATTCAACTTTTAAACAAATTGAGTAAAATGTAAATATTACAAAAGTTTGAGTCAGTTAACTTCATTCAGATTTATTTTATATTTGAAATCAACTGAAACTTAAGAATTACTAAGATGGAGATTTAGTAGTTGATTAAAGTTGAAAATGGTAATATATACATGAGACAAATATTACTAGTTCAATATAATTGATGTTCCAACTGTAAATTCAAATTAATAGTCTAGTGTAATTAATTGTGTGTTGCCTTGTTTCTAATTAATTGTGGTTGCAATTCTAGAATTTTCAGGTATTTATGTATTGTCTTTCAATTGATCTCTCCATTTTATTTATAATTTACTGTTATTAGTGTTAAAGATATTAATGACTATCTGTAATTATTACATCTAACTGATTTTTATATATTCGTTTGAATTGTTTTTACCCATGCCATGCCATGAAAGAAGGTATATTTATGCATATGAAAACTTTTTTAGAAAAATCAAACATGCATCACAACAACAATACATTTGATCTAACATTTTTTAAAAACTCATGATTTGCCTTACATAAATATTATATACCTATAAAAACGATATATATTATTTGTATTTTGAATGATTGTGTCAACCAAAAATTAATATATATATATATATTTATCAACATTTAACATATACAAATGTTGGTTTGATACATATTCTTAATTTGAAAGTGTTTTTTTTTTTATTTGTAATTGAAATGATTTAAATAACTTGATTAAACCAATAGAATTAATGGAGGTAAATACCATGTATATATAACCAACAAATCTAGCTATGCAAATACTCTGTGTGTTTTTCACTTTCTCGCACTTTAATTATAATATCTGTATATATGTACAACTGTATCTATAATTGTATGCAACTGTATCTATAAAATTAAGAATGTGTGTATAAACATATAGGGGGTGATACAAGGTAGGGAAATTCATAAAGGAGCTGAGAGAGATTGAGTTGCCTAGAAATTTTGTGTTTTTGTGAGATCTATCAAGAATTTTGTGTTTCTGTGAGATCTGTGTCAAATGGGAAGAGGGAGAGTTGAATTGAAGAGGATAGAGAACAAAATCAACAGGCAAGTCACCTTCGCCAAACGAAGAAATGGACTTTTGAAGAAAGCTTACGAGCTTTCTGTTCTTTGTGATGCTGAAGTTGCTTTGATCATCTTCTCCAATAGGGGAAAGCTGTACGAATTTTGTAGTAGCTCAAGGTATATATATATATATATATATATATTATACACGCTAGCTTTTTATATGTATATGTATATCTAATGTGTCTCTAAACTCTTTCTTTCTTCTAGATCTAAATAAACTCAACCAAAATATTTGAAAAGGAAAAAGTAATTTTGTTTTTGGCTTCTTTGATTTGCTGTTTTCGTGAATGTCTCGGCGTTTATGGAACTCCGTGCTCGTTTTGTTTGCTAGATCTGCAAGTGGAAAACCATGAAAACCGATTTAATTTCCTATATATAAACATCATCATTTTCTCTTCTTCTGCTTCACCACTAGTTTCTTCGCCTTTTCCAGCTTTCTCTTTGATTTTTCTAACATTCCAACTCTTCTTTTATGAATCAACATCTATAGTATAAAGCTTTTTAGGTTTTCGTTTCAGTTTTCATGGCACAATATTTTCTCTCTCGTCCTTCCTTTTCTTATATTTTTTCTCTTGCTTGTTTTCTGCTCCGATGCAAATTAAGTGATCTTCAAGTTCATATAGTTTTCTAATTGCTTCAATCGCTTTCAACTTCATATAGTTTTCTAATTGCTTCAATCGTTTCTCTTACTGGATAATAAAAGAGATTCCTTTTTTTTTTCTTCTTCTGTATAGTAGATGTTTTCACTCTAGGGTTTGCTTAGGTCTGAGTTCATCATTTTTTCTTTTAAACTTTTTTATCAGTTGTATTTCTTGAGAATTCAGAATAATTATGCATTATAAGTAAGTGTTCAGGGGAATTTAAAATTATTTATTTTTCATATATACATTTTCTCCTAAAAAAGATTAATTAATTAACAGCTAATCTTATTAATTTAGAGTTGGTCGACCAAACTGTATTATTTAGCTATAAAGTTATGGTTTGAACGTGAAGCCATATGATGGCAATTCGAAGAGGCAAGAGGATCTACCAACTAGTTACCAAGATTGCAATTGCTTCTTGATCGGGATTGCTAGATCTTCTGTTTTCTTCTTCTCCTAGTGTAGGTGCTTATATCTTTGATTTCAAGAAAAGTTGCCGATCTGATCATCTCAGTTTCCTTGGCGAAAGTTTGATTTTGGTCTTCCAAGTGGAAAATATTCGACCTTTTGTGGTCACTGCCTGCACAATTTCAGTCTCACTCTAGTAGTTTAGTTGTCTTCCATGGCTGGTGAAGCATGAATTTGCTATGATCTATGAATTTATAGACATAGCGAAGAAGAAAAGTTTGAGGCGCTATTGTTCAAAACTATGACGATTAATAGAAAGAAATTGAGAACAGAATGTCGTGAAAGATGTTGATATTGCTAACATGGCAGCAGGGAACTTTGTTCAAGAAGGGGATTAGGGAGTCCTGAGAATGAACTAGCCCTTTGGTCAGTACTCAAATGTGTAGCTAAGTTTCTGTTTACCCTATTTGAGGCAGAACATGCTTCTTTATATGTAACCAACTCCAAATATAGGGTGTCATGAAATGATCTAGCATCAAATCTTGGCTGTTATGGCTTAATTACGTGTTATTGCATTGCATTATTTTTGGAATTCTAATACCAAACTCTTAATTAGGTTGACAAAGGATTATAGCCCTAGAATCATATATATTGTTAGTTTATTCTTGTTTTCATTATCCATTGTGTGATTGCATGTCTCCGCATGCATAACTTTTGTATATACCAAAAGCAAGAGGTTCCTAAATGCTTTTGCCCCTTAGCATGAAGACATGTAGCACCATATAAGTTCTTTTTGGTACATAAATTGGCATGCACAAGTTTTGTCTGAAGGTTGGGAGAGCTTTTCTTGAACCAAGCCCTCTTTTTGGTTTAAGAACAGAAACACACATTTGTTGTTCAACATGTGGCTCTAAATCTACCCCAGCCATCAATTGCCACGGAATTAGATATTTTATCACTTAATTAATCTAGTACTTTCCAAATACGTAACTATATACTAAGCAGTAGTGTATTTGTCATCCTTTTTTTGGGAAAGTTTGGGAATCCATATTAATTTTGTTTTCGAAATGTCTCCACGTTTCATTATAATTGAGAGCTTATTAATTAAGTGATAGGAAGCAGACTAGAGGTTTGTAATTTTTAAGGATTTTATGGTTTCACACTAACCCTTGTTAATTAAGAGCTGCACATAAACAGTGTAAATTAAATGGAACTTCAAAATTATACGTTCAAGATTTCAAGTCATGGTGGGAGTCTACATGCTTCGATATTCTCCAGTTATCAATGTTACACACCAAGCTATATATTCATGCTGTTCAAGTTCATAATTGACATCATTAATTTCAGTTCTTTATATTTACTATTATATTTATTCCTCTTTTTTGTGCATATGTTCTTCTAGCAGCATGCTAAAGACACTCGAGAGGTATCAAAAATGTAACTATGGAGCACCTGAGACAAATGTGTCAGCGAGGGAGGCACTGGTGAGTGTTCCCTTTTCTATGCATTGCAATTCTCCCCCATTCTCATCAGTTTAAATAACCCAATAGGCCAGCAGGCGGAACAAGAAGAGGGCCCGACAATCTTACCACCCCGCGGTCGAAAACTGGAAAAGTTTGTGCATCAAACTTTGATACTAAATGCTTCCTAAAAAGAAGCTCCGTCTACAAGCTCATATATAGCTAAAGATTTTTACTATTTAGAACAACCAAGTACAAAGAATTAGCACATAGAGTTTCTTGGAGCTTGTTAACGACAACAAAAAGTTCATAACATGATGAAAAGGTCCCTATGATGGATATACTACCACTAGAGGCCAGATATAGGGATCTCTATATTCCCTTGAACAAATTGGGACGCTTTGATAAAAATTGAGGACTCAACTTGTGAAGTGGTAATTATTAATTTGGACAATAAAAGATCTTTTATCCCAAGATTGTCCTGAAATACTTGTGTTCATCATTGATCCAAATGTTCTTCCTGAAGAGTATTTGGAATACCTTCCCATGCCAAGATTTAGGCTTGCTGAAAGTCCAAACATGATAGAGACCTATTCGAGATGGTCAATCTCCAAGAAAAGCCGAAGGTCTAGAGAAGAAGTTTAGGACAATTTTTCTGCTTAATTCAATAATAAAACGGAATTACAATACTTAAAGTAATAAAACCTCTAAAGCTAACCCACTCTCCTACTACTATCGTCCATAGCATCCTACCCATGACCTTAAAAGAAGGGCATGACTCTTACTAAGCAAACACTAAATAAGAAATTAAGAAAACTAATAATCCTAATAAAAACTAGAAATGACCCGGTCTTTGGGAAGGCTCGTATCGATACACATATCAATCACCGGAAACTTTGATAATCAACATCCCTAATAATAAAGGCATCGATTGTCGTCCTTGGTTTCTTCTCATTAACCATACTTGATTTCGACCCTTCTTAATTAAGACAATATTCTCTTTACATAATCTTCTGGTACAATACCACAAGTAACAAGTTCCACAATTTTCTTTGATTGTCGTAGAAAGAAAGATGCACCTCATATAAGAATCTGTGTTACATTGTAATTTCCAGCCGATGATCATGGACAGGATGTAAGCCAAGTATTGTACTTGGATAAAAGTAAATTTTTTTACTGTGTTGATAATGTATAACCACGGAAGCCACCATATGGATACAGCGAACTAGGTGTTCAAAAACGTTGGCTGAAAATTTAACTGTAGTTCTCGTGATCCTTGAGTATATAGGACCACTGTGAAGGAATTTTGTTTCTTCATTAGGGATGCTATGGAACAGTATAGGTAGGCTTTTAAACACTTCATGCAATGAACTTAGGGATAACATAGAAACTGTATGTGTTAAAGAGGCTACTTTGTTCTTTGAGTATGGGTTAATGGTAGTGAGAAATTATTAAGGTTCATGATATATAAAAATTGTTCTACCCACAATCCTTTATGTCCATCGCATCATATATATAGAAAATATGCTTCTAATTAAGGGTATTTATGGTATGATGTGGTGTACTTAGACTCCAAACTGCATATATATGCGGTTTAAACTTTTTCCTAAACGGTGTGGTTTATACCTAACAAATAGTTAGAAACGGACACATTTAAGTGTTCTTTTCATCACCCTTGCCACGGTAAGTAAAATAGTTTTGCCTCCTTAGTTATGTGACTAACATATACATGATCCTGACTTTGATTCAGAATTAGTAAATATATGTGAATTTCTTAGTTAAACCATGCATGGATACCAGACATCTTTTCTAAATTGTGTCTCTTTTAATGCAAGCATGCAAACCACGAACCGGTTTTTTCTAGTCAACTTGACTATCCTAATTACCCTGTTAGCGTTAGTGTTAGGATTAGGGTCAGTGTTACGGTTTCAGTTAGGTCTAGGGTTAAGGCATGTGACCAATTTGGCAGTGCAAAGGAGACATATATATATATATATATATATATATACATACACCGAAGATACACACGAACAATATTAAATTGTGTATCCTTTGGTGCATGCTTGCAAGACCGAGTTTTTTTATTTAGTCACCTAGTTAAAACAATAATTACACTGAAGCTAGGGTTAGGGTGCATGATCAATTTTTGTTTAGAGTTTCACCAAAACTTTTCATGGTATGAAACTTTATGCAACCATTTCAAGTGTCTTACAAATTGTTACAAATTGTTAGATTTAATCTAGATCCATACTAAATCAATGATTAATAAGCAATGAAATGCTAAAAAATAATAGAACAATAAGTAGGAATACTAAATACAACTTGATTGATGGATGAATATTCAACAAMACATTATAGACTTTTCAGATAAATAGACCGTAAAAATAGCAGTGTTTATAGTCCTAAGATGAAAATCGCCCCAACTATAATTTATTTGTTGTTGGTGATTATAGATATCAAACACTCTCATTTCTTAAGAAATCTCATACCGGTTAGAGAACATTTTTAAGTTTCGTGTTTGGGTAATTGGTTATATCATTAATCAATCTAACTTGGTTACCAATTGTGGTTGTAGGAGTTAAGTAGTCAACAGGAGTATTTGAAACTTAAAGCACGTTACGAAGCACTACAACGGTCCCAAAGGTAAAGTTGAAAAGGGTTGGTACATTTTTTTCCCGTTAGGTCTTGATATATATGGTTGTTATATATGTACATATATAGGAATCTTTTGGGCGAGGATCTTGGCCCTTTAAGCTGCAAGGAGTTGGAGTCACTAGAAAGGCAACTTGATACATCTCTAAAACAGATCAGATCAGCCCGGGTATATATTATAAATTTGCAACATTATATATGATACAGAAAATACGTTTTTGTCATCAATTAGTGTCAATTAAACTAGATCATCTACCTCATGGATTGATTGGTTCATGTATGATAGATATTAGTTAGAAAAATTAATATGAATCTGGAAAATACATGCATGTGATATATCTTTGACATTAACTTTTGTATCAACAGACTCAGTTCATGTTGGATACACTTACCGATCTTCAGAAAAGGGTAAGATAACATAAAATTAAAATCGAATTTGGTTCTTGTGTTGCTAGTGTTGATGATTAATGCTTAATTTTGCAGGAGCATGCACTAAACGAAGCAAATAGAACCTTGAAGCAAAGGGTAGGAATGCATATATGTGATTGATAAATAAATTTAGAGTGAAATTAATGTAATGATATGATGCATGCAGTTGATGGAAGGAAGTCAAGTCCATTGGCATCCACAAGAAATGGGATACGACAGGCAACATGAAGCTCAACATCAAAGTGATGAAGCCTTCTTTCATCCACTCGACTGTGGACCCACTTTACAAATTGGGTAACGTTTTTATACATCTTTTAATTAATTACCAACTCATCTATAACTTAATTAATTAGCTATCATTCATTGTTTTTTATTATTTAATAATCAATTAATTAATTCATGTTTATAAATTAAATTACCTTTCCTCTTCCTTCAACGTTGTTATTAAAAAGTAAATGTTGGGTTGAATTGTTTTGAATTAGGTATCAAACGGATCCATTAGCAGCAGCAGCAGCAGCAGGACCAAGCTCCAATAATTACATGCAAGGATGGTTTCAGTGATCAAAAAAGAATATTAATTAATTTGCAAGCTAGCTGAGGATCTTGTTCTACTCATAAAGAGGCAAATGTGTGTTCCATCTTAATATATAATATTGCAACTACTCATTTGAACATATATATATATATAAACATATACATATATGCATAATTAAATTCATACATATTATAAGCATTCACATTAATGCATCCTATATATTAAAGCTCTTTATATAGTTGCTGCATCTACAAATGCCATTCTTAGTCACATACATATATAAGGCTAATACTTTTTTGTTTTCATCAAAACCTTTTTTTTATTTAACTAATAATTAAGAGTAAAATGGAATAGTACGTACCGTATAACACATTTGGCCGGTTTCATCACTTCAATTCATGGCTTTATAGAGGCAAATTGAAGCATGATAGCAACCCATATTCCAAAATCAAAAGTGATTGAAATTTCAATTCTATTTTTAATATATATGATTGTTGATAAATACTCACTAATTAAAAAATTACCAAAGAGGATGTCTTCTTGTTGTTATAAATTGCTCCAAGCCTACATATGACATTCTCCATCTCTATGTTTGACCATTTTTTCTTCTCCAAATAGAGACAAGACCTTCAATTTATATATAGGTTAGAAAGAAAAAATGGAATCATTCAAGTTTTAATTAAATAAAAATGTAAAATTTCTTACGGAAGTAATAGCTAGACGTTAGGACGAGGTGAGGGATCAAATCAAAAACAAATTACATCGATCTAATGGAGGGTTATTATGTAATAAATGAATCAAATCCATTAATGAAATCACAAACCTTAGGGACCAAAACTATAGTTTAATTACTCTAAGTTAAATAAAAACATAATATAATCTAAAAAATATATTAACGGAATTTAGCTAAAATATAAATCACAACTAACTACGTAAATTAGTCTTATAAAAATATATCCCATTAACTAGTTTATATATTTGGTTTTTATACTTGCAAATCAACTTTTTTTTTTTTAAACATTTTGACCTCTCTATTTAATTTGACGAGTTGTCACGTCCAAAGATAGTGACATTTTAGAACTTCTAAAATATAAATAACTAAGAGGTAAATTTGTTGAAATGATTATTATAAGTGATTTCCCTTATTAAAATCATTTTTTTCCGTTTCCGTTGTGTTGTTGGGGATCTAACCAATATGCCGTCCCCCACTGCACACATACTTCGTCTCTGAGGCAACTGCAATTGACTACACCACCGTCGATTACGATTACGCTGGGGATATGTATATATAATTCTAAGCAAACACTCTTGTGAAAGTGTATGCCTTCTTCACTAATTAATGCACAAATATATAAGGTTCAATATATATAGAGAGAGGAAGGCTTAAGGGAAAATCCAAAAAAATGAAAAACTTAGAAACACACTACCCTAAGTAGCTATGGGGTGTTGATGTACTTGGAACCTAGACTGGTTACCTGAATATGGTGGTTCAATAGCTCTTCGAAGTCCGCCCTTCAAATAACTACGTTAATTGTTGTAATTTGAACAGATCATTCATCTGGACTGTATGCACATGTGCATTCCAGACAAATTGTTTATAAATTACTTGTTTGCATATGTACATATCATCTAGATGAATGGTTACTAGGGTGTTCCTCATTTTTTTTTCTTACGTTTTTTCCCTTAACTTGACCCTATAAATACATATATATATATATGGACACATTCAAGGGAGAACTGATTAGTTTGTGATAACCGTGAGATCCAATGTGAACCACTCATTTGAAATATTTAATGATATCTCTTAAATAAACTAAAAAAAGGGTAATATAGTAATTTTACTTTTGACAACTAATCAAAATATTTAATTAAATTTTTTAGAAGGAAATATTTAATTAAAATTAGTTACCTAGTATATCAATTACCTAATATACATCGTATTTTAAAAACGTTTATGAATCAAAGTGTATTATTATTATTTTCTTTGTTTTGTGAAATGTATCATAGTGTGCATTTTTCATTGTTTTACAAAGAGTATCACATTGTGCATCTTGCATGTATATATGAGTATCACAATGAATATCGTTTGTAGGTATCATGGTGTGTATCTTGTGTTCATATAAGGCTTATTGGAATAAGGTTCACCGAATAAGATTCGTCGGAGAGAGGAAAGAAGAGATATGAGAGAGGATATTTATAAAATCCCAAAAATGCCCTTAATTAATAGCTTAAGTTAAAATTATGAAAATTATTAATTTTTTAATTTAAGATTTGAGTAGGGATGAGGTTCCCTCCTTAAAATAAAAATAAAAATAAAAATAAAAATAAAAATAAAAATAAAAATAAAAATAAAAATAAAAATAAAAATAAAAATAAAAATAAAAAGAGGAGGTAGGTTTGTATTTGTAGCTAGCTTCAGGGAGCTTAAGAGGATGATATGGACATTTAAAACCCACTATTATGTGAGAGCTATATATACATACACACATTCACATTACACAAATCATTGATCAAAGTAGTTTGTTTATTAATCAATGGTACATCATCTGCATGATCATAGGTCAAATTGTACGACACTTACAATTTTCAGGTGATGCAGTCATTCTAATCAAGTGCAAGTGCAGAAAGATGGGAAAATCATACAAAAATCGCCAACTAATTAACATAGAGATGGATCTTGACGGCAAACAAGAAGAGGCAGATGAAGCCAAAGTAAAGCAATGCATGCATGAGGACGGCAGCTCCGCTGGTCTGAAAAGTGCCAAACTCAACGCAACGCCTGTGTCCTGGCAGCTCAAACAGCAACCCGGGCGTTAACAATACAAAAAGCACAAGCGACACGAAAACCGGGCCCCAATCCAACATCTTGAATGAAAGGAAATGATGGTGATGTGGGTATGTGTTATGTTGTTGTTGGTGGGTGTGGTGTGAATATTTATATGGAGAAAACGAGAGGCATAGACTTTGGTGAGAAGCAAAGTAAGAGTAAGGTGTGGGAGGGAGGGTAGTGAAGCAAGTCACTTGGGATTCACTGTCATGTGTACGTACCTTTCATTATTTTATACTCTAAAGTTAATTTGGTATAATTAATTGCCTTCAGTTTCATGATGGAAATACTGAAATAGTTATAAAACAAAGTCATTTTGACGTCGTTCATCTCTATGCTTTTTCATAAAATGTCTGAGGAGGTGGATTGTCTCGATAAACCCGAATTGTTTCTTTATCATCATCATTTCATGATGCACCTTACCTCAACCATTTTCTCCCACAATATTTCATAATAAGGTTTATGCCACCCTAGTGTTAGGAGTAATCAATATTAAGTAGAAAGATATATATATATATATATTAATGAAAATAAATTTACGTAAAATTTGAAATTCTTGTACAAATCTATGGAATAAACATAAAATCAACAATAACAATTGATAAAATAAGTAACTCTAATTATTTGTAATTTGTTGATTCTACATAAAAACAGAACAAATTGAAGTCTTCATATTTGTAATTTGTTGATTCCATGTAAAAACAGAACAAATTAAGCAGTGTCCTAGGCCCAAATTTTGTCCTTAGTGTTGGTGTTGTCTTGAATCTATCAAATTAAAAATGTTTGGTGATGGAATTTGTAATTAAAAAATTACATAAAAATGAGAAATTTCAAATAGTTAATTTGATACTAATATCGATATATTTTTGTCAATTTTTTATGATATCTTCAAACATATATTTTATTCAAAAATTAAAACATCATCGCTTTCTCAAAATCACATAAAGCCATATTATAACATTGATTGAGATAAAAAATAAAATAAAATATTAAAATCACGATGTATCTCGCCGCATTGCATGAGTACTCTTCTAGCCTTATTAAGCAAATTTAGCAAAAGTCTTAAAATATTAAATGCCCAAAATACCCTTTATACTCACTTTTTCACTTTTTACCTCCTCCTCTCCTCACATACACCCACTCCTCACATACATTCACCCTCTCACAACCGATTTTTTTTTTAAATTATAATTTTAAATTTATACTTTATACCCATATTATTAATTAATTAATTTACTTTACATCATTTACTTTTAAATGTTTCATTTTAAACATTTATCAATTTAACATACATAATCGTATATCAATTAAAACATGTTTAAAAAGTACATTTTTATTTTAACAAGTTACACCATTATAATCGTCTCGTTAATACTTTCGAAATGAGTCCAATATTGAATAGTTTTTGACTTAATTATATTATTATATATTATATTATATATTATATATACTGTGAAAAAATATTTTTAATATTTACGATATATACTTTTATAGTTATTTATTTATATATATACTATATATTTTAGGGTTAGGCTGTCCAAATTGCACTGTATAATATATTTTGAATTAATATGTTCTTGGGTTTTTTTGAAATCTATATATACATATATTAATTCAACCTTAATCTGAGTTTCTGGACAAGAAAGAGGGTAAGCAGTTAAAATTTCATTCTAAGACTCATCTTTTTTGTCTTTTCATGGCTTATGATTTGTCAAATTTGTAGTTTTTTATTGGTTTTGAGTGTTTATCTTAAAACTCAAGTTTCTTGGTTCTTTGCTCTTGGTGTAAATCGAATACATTTGTGGAGTCGTTTAAATATGTTGGATTTTAAACTGTCATACAATGTTTTTCATCGATAGTCTGTATTTGGAACCATAACTCTTATTTATTCAAATTGTATTAATATATAAAGACCAAGTGTAACCTATATCATCGTTAAATCTTATCTTATAAAACCAGTGGAACTTCAAAATCGTTAAAATTCATGGCTCCCGCTGCATTGCACGGGTACACAACTAGTATATATATAGGAGTATATATATATATATATATATAGAGAGAGAGAGAGAGAGATGTTTCCCTCAACTATCATAACCGCAAGACACGAACAGAGAGTTGCATGATGCGACCTGGCACTTAACTTTAGTCGCGGGAAAAATCGTGAAAACAATCCAGAGAGATATGCGGTTGGGTGTGCAGGTTTGGCTGTGGGAAGACCTGCATAAGCCATTGATTTCACATTCCAATGAGTTGAGTGAGTTTACACGTGAATTTGGTTCTATGGAGGAGACTTAGTTTCATGTTAGATCAAGAGATTCAAGACCCATTTTTTGACCTTTAAATATACTAGAAAGATACTCGCATAATGAGTGAGATATATCTCGATTTTAATTTTTTGTTTTATTCATTGACTCTATAGATGTTATAATACAATTTTATTTGGTTATAAGAAATCGATAACGTTTTTGTTTTTGAATTAAATAGAAAAATTTGAAGATATCATAAATTTTAAAAAAAATATCAATATTAATATTAAATTAAGTATTTAATTCTTTCTTTGTAATTTCTTTAATTCAATTTTTTATTATTATAACTTACTTTAAGTTTAATAATGAAAGTAATTTATTTTTTGTTTAATAATATAACTTTTTATTAAGATAATAATTAAATATTCTGTTAGAATTCAATTATTATCTTAATATACTTTAGATACTTTATATTCAAAATGAGATGTTTATCCTGTATTTTTGTTATATTTATTTACAGTTAGTTACACAAATTCAAATATGGAGCTTTTAATAAGTTGTACTATGTACAATCTATTTATAATTTTTTTTTGAAAGGCAAAAAAGAAGGACAAGGAAGAGAGCTTCGGCATGACCATCACCCTCACCAAGCCAACCAATATATTAAAAAACAGATCCAGCAAGAAGCTAGACACAAAAAGATACTAGAATCCACCACAACAAGCGAGAACAAAAAGAAACAAAACCAAAACAAAACCCAAACCAAAGACAGACAAAGAGACTAAACAAGGTAAGGAGAAGAGAACCAACTATCCCAATTAAGAATGAACTTACGATTCCTATTCCCCATCCAAAGCTTGGATAAATTTTGAACCCAAGGAAATAGGTCTTCACCTTTCTTCTTAATTTTCGCATCATCCTCACCATGAAAAATTTCATTCCGCCACTTCCAAAGTTGCCAAAGTGCCACAACGCAAACAGATAAGAAAGCCACTCCAACCTTGCGATGAGTGCCTACTTGATTGATTAGCATTTTAAAATCAGACACCGAGGATAGACGCGGGGCTTTAAGGTCCCACCAAGCCCATATTTTCCTCCAAAGAATGCTTGCCATTGAACAAGAAAAGAAACAATGATCCATTGTTTCAACATCTTTGCCACATAGGATGCACTCCAATGATTGTAACGGAATTCCTCTTTTTGAAAGATTGAATCTTACCGGGATAGCCTCTTTAAGGAAACGCCAAGTGAAAATATTTACCTTCTTTGGAATTAAAGGACTCCAAAAATGCGGTTCATTGCTCCCAACGCTTGTATTGACCGCCCCTTGAATTAATTTGGACAAGAAATTGACCGAGAAAATCCCTTTCTTGTTCCAATTCCAAGACCACATATCCTCACCTGAAGTATTGAAAGCCACTTAAGAGAGATGCCTTTCTAAGGCTTGAAGATCATCTAAGCTTCTACCCCTAATCGTTATTTTCCAATCCCAAGCACCACTCCAAGAACCATTAAAATAAGTCCATCTTTCTTTGAAAGAAACATTTTTATTCCTTTCCATAGCATAAAGTCTAGGATATAGGTCTTTCAGCTTTGAGCCTTGACCGATGCTCGCATCTTTCCAAAAAAGAGAAGAAAAATCTTTAGCAACCTTTTTCGAAAACGATTGAATAACATTTTGACATGCAACTTCAACATTCTTGCACGTGTTGACAATAGAAACCTAAACACTATTTACAACCAAAGGCCTATTAGAAAAAAGACCACCATCCTCATCATAAAATTCAGAAATGACATCCTTCCATATCGCATTAGAACTAGACAGGAACCTCCAAACCCATTTTGCTAACAAAGCGTCATTTTTAGCATTTAAACTAACGATACCCAAACGACCATTTGACTTAGAGCTCAAAATTTTCTCCCAAGCAACCCAATGTAATTTTTTTCCATCCTCCTTAAATCCCTAAAAAAACCTTCTCCTTATAGATTCCAAAGATTTTAACACTGAGTTGGGCGCTTTGAAAAGAGAAAAGTAGAACAACGGAAGAGAAGATAACACCGACTGGATCAGAGTAAATCTTCCACCTATGGAGAGGCAATGTGACTTCCAATTTGAAAGTTTTTTAAAAAATTTAACTTCCACGACAGACCAAGAAGCTTTTTTTCTTCATGTTACCACCAACGGGAAGCCCCAGATAAATGAAAGGAAAGGAAGAGACCTTACACTTTAACATAACTGCCATACTGTTGACCTCCGCCTCCGAAACTTCAATACCAAAGAGATTGCATTTGGATAAATTTATGTGCAGTCCTGAAACGTCATGAAAGCAATTAAGAATATTAGTAAGAGTTACCAAATTCTTACGAGACCACTTTCCAAAAATTAAAGCGTCGTCCGCAAATTGAAGGAGAGAAAGATTTCGATTAGACTTCGCAAGCCGAATGCCCTTGAACAGCCCCTGATTACAAGCAGTCCTGATCATGATCTATAAGACTTCCCCCACAAGCAAAAAAAAAGAAACAGAGAAAGAGGATCTCCTTGCCTTAGACCCCTTTTCATGTAAAACTCATCAGAAGGCGTTCCGTTTATCAAAATAGAAGTAGAAGCAGATTTTAAGCAACTGCTAATCCAATTGATCCATTTCTCTCCAATACCAATTTGCTGCATGGTGTGAAAGATAAAGTTCCAGTTTACCGAATCATAAGTCTTTTCAAAATCCACTTTGAAAAGAAACATTTTCATATTCTTCTTTTTGGCGTGATTCACAATTTCATTTGCTATTAAACAACCATCGAACATTTGCCTTCCCGGGATGTAGGCAGATTGATTGCCACTGAAGAGCTTGCTCATAACTTTCACCAATCTATTAGCCAGAAGCTTAGCAATTATTTTGTACATGCAACCAAGTAAACTGATGGGCCTAAAGTCCGAGATATCCAAGGGATCTATTTTTTTAGGAATCAAAGCAATGAAAGAAGTGTTACATCCCCTGGAAATCCTGCCCGATTTTTCAAAGAACGTAACTGCATCAACTATAGACCTGCCAATTACTGACCAGAACTTCTTAATAAAATTGAAATTTAAGCCATCAAGCCCAGGAGCTTTCGACCCATTACAAGACCAAGCAGCCTCCTTTATTTCCAAAGCAGAAAAAAGCGATCCCAGAAAAGCGGCATCATTAAACGATAATTTAGAGAAGAGAGGGCTGAAAAACTTTGGCCTAGAGGAGCAAGGTTCTTTGAATCTGTTAGCAAAGTGCTGTAACAAAACATCTTTGACGACCAAAGGATCAGAGTTCTAAATCCCGTTACAAATAATCCCTTTAATTTTATTCCTTCTCCAATGCTGATTAACAACATTATGAAAAAACTTGGTATTTTCATCCCCTTTTAAAGCTCACTTAGACCGCGATTTTTGATTGAGATCCAACTTTGCACGATTTTCCAAAAGCATCAGTTCAAAAATCCATTCATCTCTTTTTTGGCAATCGACTGCAAAAATACCCCCCCTTTTCAGCTTTAGAATCCCAATCAACTAAAGCTTTAAAAATCTCATCTTTTCTTTTTGATTCACTGGCTAAAATTTTTTTTGACCACATTCTCAAGTCTTTCTTGAGAGCTTTAACTTTTTCCTTAAAGACAAAATCAGCAACCCCATAAAAAGAGCTTGAAGACCAAGACGAAATGACCACTTTTTGAAAATCATCGATACCCAACCATGAGTCAAAAACTCTAAATGGTTTGGGCCCCATATTAAAGTCATTAACTTTCAAAAGAATGGGACGGTGATCAAAAATATATCTATGTAAGACCTGTATGAAAGGATCTTTCCAAATAGAGAAAAAGTTAGAAGTTACCAGAAATTGATCGAGCTTGCTCATCTTAGAACCATCCTTGCTAAATCGGGTGAAGCGTCTGCCACAAAAATTAATATCGAGAAGCCCAGAAGATGAAATAAATTATTGAAGTTCAAAGCCTCTTTAGAGTCGAAAATTGATCCCATTATTTCTTCAGGATGCCGAACTGCATTGAAATTCCCCAAAATCACCCAGATAACGTCCGGAGCACTCTGAATCACCGAGCTAAGATCCTCCCAGACTCTTGCCTTTTAAGTAATATGCTTTAAGAAGCAGTAGTTTACGTATAAAGAATGGTTTTTAAAAGTTTATGTCAAATACTTTATAATATAGTATAGATATGTGTATCAACGAAAGTCCACCATGAACACCCACATACCAAGGCACAACCCCTAAATGGTTCATTTAATGCTCAAGGACCGGTGTTTATTAAGTGAGTTCATTTTCCATGAGGCTTCTATGTGAGACATACAAACCAAGTTACAACATATAGTTATGGCAGCTTTTCGTGTTATGATACCACAACCATTAATTAGCCTTTACTCGTCTAACATTTTAGCAATCTTAAGAAAAAGAATTGAGTAAGACTATCAATTACTTCACTTGTACTTTCCATGCCTGAGTCGCTAGGCTTGTTAATTATTGATTACAATATATATTAGCAAGGAAGGTGGTAATAGCAAGGGGTGTGAAAAGTATTTTTAGTGGCCCTTAGACCTTATGTCAAGTTTCAATTATTTTGTAGGTGTGTGATGTTACCACAACCAGTCAAGAGTCACATCAACCACCCCCGGTGAAGAGAAATCATGTCGGCAAAGATGGTGGTGAAGGTTACATCCAAATCCAATTCACCGGAAAACAACAAAAAGACAATGAAATGGGTCATGTGGTGAAGACCAAGAAGTTGTTTAGTGCACATATTCTGCACGTGTCACTCACGATTCCATGGTATTCAAATTTCTATCCATTTTATCATTTTCTTTTCGGTTAAATTTAAATTTATGTAAATCATGGACTATAACAAGTATCTATTAATATTATGTATAATTATTTGTTTTCAGTTTTTTTTAACAATTAGTAAGTTAAGTATATATATAATTTATATTCTTGTAATAAATCATTCTTATTTATTTATTTATTTATCATTTAATTTAGTGAGAGACGTCTTCTTATCATCCCAACTTAAACAATCGATATGGGACCAAAGGTTTTATTCATTGAGATGTCAAAGTTGCAAAATGCAAAAATAAAATATATTATTTATTTAAGGGTGTAAATAAAACAAAATATAATTATAATTAATTTTAATTAAGAGGGCAATAATTAATCGTTATCCAAAATCTCTTGAGACAGTCGGCTGACGCTTCCACTCCTAACTCTTAGTTGAACTTCTCAGGTTATTCGCTTGTTTGTTTGTATACAATTTTCTCCTCTTTTTATTTTGAATTTGATTTTGTTTGTTACATCTGATCTTGCTTCCGTCTAACTTTTGTTGGTTTTTTTAATAATTTTTACTGTCTAATTTTTAATGGTTTTTTTAATAGTTTTACGGCTAACCATTTAACTTTTATTAGGTTTTTTTTTATTAGTTTTACGACTAGCCGTTTAACTTTTACTAGTTTTTTTAGTAGTTTTACGGCTAGTTGTACTAGTTTTCTTTAATAATTTTACTGCTTTTAGAAAAATAGATAAGAGTGGTCGACTTGATTTTGATAATACTAATTTTAAAAGATCATTAATTAACTTCGATAGGAAAAAGATATATATATTTTTTTGTTTGCCGCAACCGTTACTCCGTTCCGGCCTCGTTCCTTCGCCGGACTTTCCCTCTCCCCCGACCACCTACCGCCTTCTCTAAGTCAACAAAATTTTCTGCTTCTTTGTTTATGTTTTTGTGTTCCTATCACTCCTCTTCTTCATTATCCAAAGTCTGCAACGTAATTACCTTATTCAAAGCAGCGATCTTAGTCTCTCCGTCGCCATCAGATCTCTTTCCGGCCTACTCTGCACTTGTCTGGCGGTGTTCACTTATTTTGAAGCTCCCTATTCGCCCGACGAATCAGAATCCCTCACTCTTCTTGTGTGCAAATGATGACGTCAGGTGAGATTTGGTTTCCCCCAAGTTATTTCAAGTTTTTTTCATCCTACTAAGTTGTTGAGTGCTGCTTGTATCCATGTGATTCATATATGGAGCATATGTTTGTAAATTGAGTTGTTGAAAATTCGGTTATCATACTTGATTTAGTTAATATCCATGTTCAAACTCAAATGCTTTAACAATTTTAGTCACACACAATTAGAACCATCAATTTGTGAATGTAATTATGATGTGGTGATTTAAGTGATCAACAATCTGCTAGAATATATGGAGAATTTTCTAATATGACGCGGGGGTTGACTTGTGCTGAATTTCATATCAAATAGGTAGGTTGGAGGTTGTTCCTATGAACCGAATAACTAATTCAGTAAGCAGTTTTTTGTGTTCTGCAAGATGTTCGCATCCATGTTATTAGTGTTGAACCCAACAACCATGTTTGTGATATTTATTAGTCATCAATGGCCAAAAGATATTCTTCAATGATTCTGCGATGAAGATATTAGGCCAGGGCTCTTAACTAGGAGTACTATTTTTACAAGACATGTTTTCTATCATTGCATTGGAGGAGAGTGGTTAGCTCCAACCCTTGCATATTTGCAAGGGAGAGGCTAGTAAGATATCACTTGATTGTTACTCATTTGAGCTGTTACTCCCTGTCTCCTGGGTGTGTGTATAACAAGCAGTTGCATCACTTCCATAACTTTCAAGCTAGCTACATATTGCTAAGTTATTTCCTGGAAAGGATAAATGTTAATATAAAATTGTGACAAATTAAAGTTCCACAACTATCCTGTAAACAACATATACCTTTTTATCAATAACTCTTTGGGATCTATAAGGCCACATTTCCTAACTGTGAGGTTCTACGTCTTTCTTTTGATTTCAATTCTCAGGGTATAACATCATGGATCTCATTCGAGAAGCACACATCCGGTGGTTAAAGCCAGGGGAGGTGCTCTTCATACTTCAGCATTTTGAGGAAAGCCAGCTTACCCATGAGCCCCCTCAAAAGCCACCCAGTAATGTTCTTCATTTCTACTTTGGTGTTCATTTGTTGAAAAGATATATGTCTGCTACAGTTCGTTTGCTGATATCATTATTATCTTGTTGATTGAATGCTTCTACAGGCGGGTCTTTGTTTCTCTTTAACAAGAGGGTCCTTCGGTTTTTCCGTAAAGACGGTCATAGTTGGCGGAGAAAAAAGGATGGAAGAAATGTTGGGGAAGCGCATGAACGGCTAAAGGTTTTTCCATTCTCCCTTTTGATGCATGGTTATAGTTCTAACGCCTAGGAATCAAATGTGGATTTAGTTGAGATTAGGATCTTTTTGAAGCACTAATGTAAATAGTCTTCAGCTTTGTTGAAGTTTCTTCAACATGATAAGATCTGTTTTCACCCAAAAAATTATTTGTACACACACAACACGTATATATATAAAGAGAGAGAGAGAGGCGAGTTGGATTTACTGGTTTGGTTTGGTTTGGGTTGGTATATATGTCTAGAGAGAGAAGAGAGAACTTCTATAACGAATCTTGGTGCCCTCAGGTATTCATGCATCTGTCAATTCCAAGTTTCTAACTGTAGGTGTTCTAGTTCATTATCAGATGGATATGCTCAAGGGGATGGTTCTTTCAGTATAAATTACAAGATGTGATCTATCTGAATCTAACTTTTTACATTTTGTCTACCGGTTTTGTGCAAACAATTAGGCAATAAGTCATGTTCTGAGTTGCACGAGTTTCGTACATAAACTGAAACATAATACCCTCCACTTCATTGTTAGGATATCAGGCTTCTTATTGATGTAATGCCACATTCTTCCGAATCATGAAAGAGTTGATTGAAACAAAATGACCTCATGACTTGTACTTTTAACTCTATTTCCCTTATGTGTTTTCGGTCGTATTTTTCTTTCATTTCTGATTTAGTTCAATATATACCAATTTATAGTCTTTTTTGTATAGGTTGGAAATGTTGAAGCTCTAAATTGTTATTATGCACATGGTGAGGTGAATCCAAACTTCCAGAGGCGTAGTTATTGGATGTTGGATCCGTGAGTATCTTTCATCCCTTTGTGGATCTGCTTATCTCTATAACATACTTTTGCTTTAGTTTACAGCTGGCAACTTAGTTTTAAGAAGAATTTGGCACTGAAAATTGAAACATTGATCTATATTTCAAAAAAAATATACTGATAAGACTGACATTTCTTGATCTTATGGGACAGGTCAATGGATCACATTGTACTTGTTCATTACAGAGATATAACCATGGTATGTCTTGTGATTATGGAAAAAGCAGAAGTTCTGACAAATGATATTCCCTTCTTATGTATATCTATTCCCAAATTTCTCCACGAGAAATCTGTATGTAACTATATTCATTTGCACGTTGAGACACTTAGGTTAAACTGCTGTAGTGCTGTTTATCTTTATTTTCACTTATGGACTAGAAGTTGCTTTTTTTCATATAGGACTCAAAGTTGCTTTGCACACAACTGCTTTATGAAATTATGAATTCCCATCTGAATTCATATATGCAATTAGATGTTTTAGCTATCTACGTATGCATACATATATATTATAGACTATATCTATGTGCACATGCAGGCACACCAAAACACACATATACACATAACAGTAACGTAACTGATATTTGGACAGCCTACCTATAGCAGAACAACTAACTCTAAATTTTTCCTCTTTATGCATATAAATAAACGTAATATAATTGGTAAAGCTTTTATAAATACATATACGTGGAGGGAGGTTCAAGAGAGAACCCCAAAAAAGGAGAACAAGGGAACCCCTATCAGCTGTTAGATCTAAAAAACGATGGCCCAGATTCGAATGTAATTTCCCCCCTATAATCATGGATTTAGTTTTGGCAAAATGTAACCGCCTCTGTTGTGCAACGTTTGATTAAAATAGATGGATGGTTCGGATGTGCTCTCTTGTTCTCCTTTGTTCTCCCTTGAATCCACCCCTGTATGTATGTATGTATGTATGAAGATCCTGTTTTTAAACTGGTTTGTATCTGTCATATTTGTATCTGAAATGTCTTTCTCCTGCGGACTTTCTGCTATGTTATTACTAAAAAAGTGATGGTAGTTTGTGGGTGTTGTTTTAATTTTTGAGCTCCTATAAAATACCAGTTCCATTTAAATTTGCAGGGTGGGCATAGTGCTGGACCCATTTCAACAGTGTCCACAGGATCTTCTACTCTTATTCAGAGTTCCAACTCCTATGTTACTCAGTTTACTCAATCTGCTGCTGCTTTTAGTCAATTTCGTGAACCTTATGAAAGCACCTCTAGTCCCGGTTCTGTAGAAGTTAGTTCGGATGTAGTTATTAAATCCAATGGGACAAGTCCCTTGACTTTAGCAGAAGTAACTGAGGAAATTGGCGGTTCACCCAACTTTGAAATTGATCAGGCTTTGCAAAGGATAAGGGAGCAGTTGAGTTTGGATGAGGACAACTTGAAAGACATCGGTGCATTCTATAGTGAAAATGAGATTTCAAATGAATCAGGGATTACAGTTAATGAGCAAGATTATGGTGGATCTGGAGGGATGCATGATGGTTCAATCAATTACACATCTGAACAATATCCAGGTTTGTTTCCTTTCTTTGGCAAAATAATTGTCACAGCACGGATGTATCATGTAATCTCATTGTGAAAATCACAAAGCTAATTGACCAGAGCCTTGCTGTAGGAGGTGCACTCATTTACAGTGGTTTTAAGATATCCTCTTGTAACCTCACATCTATGTGACATGTGTATTTTCACTACTATGCTGCTAGTTTTGTCATTTATCAATGCATCCTCTTCATCTGCATTGTATTCAAATCAATGTAGATAAAGCCGAACACAAATTAATCGTGGCAAGAATTTGTGTAGGTGAGTATGGAACAGCACATCAGTACCAGCAACAATCAGAGGGTGAATTTTCTATTACAAGTCAACAAACTTCAATTTGGGACGATGTACTAATATATAATGGGAATGCAGTAGGTGATGGTTCACAAAAGAATTTTGTGTACCCTTCAGACAGAAATGTAAGCTTATATCGATCTTCTTCTTTGAGTATTTACCTTGATTCCACTTCAGTTGTTTACTGTTCTTTTCACCAGTACATTATATGTGTTCTATACGGTTCTACATCTTCAGAACATGGCTCATCGTTGACTGCAGCCGAATCTGAGTTACAGACATGCATGTATATAGAAGCATGCTTAGAACCCAAACTTTTCGCTATTGTGTAATGGATTAAATAATACTTATGATACCATCATTTGTCACCTTTATCTTATTTGTTCAAGTTCCATTATTTTAGTGCATTTTTAATTTGTGTCATGCACACAGGGAGTACTGCTACCTCAACCAAGAAGAGATCCAGTGGAAGAGCAAGAGAAGTACAATTATGGATATACAAGTGCAAATAATGACTGTAAGTCAAGCATTTTATCCAACCTGTTGATTTCAATATTCTAAATAGAATCTTCACAGTCACGGAACTTTGAAACCTGTGACAACTCAATTCCATATCCAGCATCCATATTGTTGCCTCATGAACTTGAAGATTTCAAATTTCCTGCATATACCCCTGCAAGAAATTTGTCCGACAGTTACCCGGACTTCTACTCCACGATGTTTGGGCAAGGACAGGGTGGAATGCCTCTCGAATCAGCTTCAAGTCTAACCATTGCGCAAGAGCAGAAATTTACTATTCGTGAGATAGCCCCTCAATGGGGCTATGCATCTGAGCCAACAAAGGTATATTCATTGAAGTTATATAAGGATTTTTTTCCTGAGTTACCTGTGTCTGTTCCTTTATGATAGTTGCAAATATTACCTGGCAAACTTAGCCTATTTGAAACAAAATCAGCCCTTTTGAGCCATGATTTTGAAATCTGGGTTGCAGTGAGCAAAACATAAGTTAATGGGTAAAACAGCGCATAATTTGGTTTCTCAAACTAAAACCCAACCTATATACCCTCCTATAAGTACACCTTCATCTGTCAACATGCTATAACCTTGCCCCCACCCCCTACCCTGACAAAACTTGAATCACCCACCCATTCCCAACCTCTAATCCTACCTCTTCTATCCCCCTTTAATCACAATTTCCCCCCCATTCCATGCACACCTGACACTCCCTTTTCAACTTGGTTGATGAAAAAAATTATTATCTCATATGTTTTCATCCCATAAAAATTATAACATCTACCTTTTGACATATATGGTCAGGACTCCTTTAGAAAAGTTGAAGTACTTGCATTTAGAGAGGAAATCCATATTTAAAATAAAGAGTCAAATATGTAACTTGCTTTAACTTTGAGGCGTTAGTAAAATTGTTGTTGTAGATTATAAAATAAGATCATGTTAAAATAAAACACATATTTAGGATAATAAATTATTATGAAAATAAAAAGGTAAAATATCATGTCCATGTCAAATTTGAGAATTACAATTTCTTTTGAATATCTTAAATAAATAATTAACTCGTAATAGCTTTTTGCACTTCCCCCCTGCAAAAACAAACTTTATCTTTTGACTTTCCAAACAATTTTTATCATTTTATGAAAAGAACTTAAATGTTCACAATATCTTGATTTTCATATATAATTTCTTTTATGATGCTATAAATTTCAGTTGTTACATACGTCAAATAATTCAATACTTTGATATATTTGTTAGTTTAATAAGACTTAACATTATTGTTTTTATGTTATATGCATGTTCATGTCAATATCTTTCGAGGCAATAAAATAGAAAGCGAAATGGTAAAAAGGAAGGATAAAAAGGGGTGCTAAAGTTGAACGGGTCAACACAACCCATTTGACCCGTTTATCCAATCCAACCCAGTTCATACATTTTCTCATCAACTTCACTGCTTGTCACATCTGAATAATAGTTTCTAATTGCATTATCAATCTTACTTGACCAATTACTCACCTGTGTAATAATAAAGTTAACAAATTATAAGACAATCTCAAGCTTGATTAAGTTTGAAAGCAAGAGTCAATCTAATCTCCTTGCTGAAATTGCATTCGTCTTTTGTTACAGCATGCTGGTTCAAATATCGCTTGTTTGAATGTCAATATACACAAATTCCAACTATTAAAAATGTTGATGCAGGATTTGGAACTCATCAGCCCTTCCCTTCACACACATCCTGATTTGTTTGTAAATCTTTCTCATATAAATAGGGCTGTGAGGGTAGAAAAAGACAAAAAATGCTATAGGCAAGTCAAAAAGTCAACACGGTGCTTATATATGTGCATGTTTCTTGATGCAGGTACTGGTTATTGGGACTTTCACATGTGATCTAGCCAAAAGAGAATGGTACTGTATGTTTGGTGACACAGAAGTTCCTGTTGAGATTATTCAAGAAGGAGTCCTCTGTTGTTATGCTCCTCCTTGCTTGCCTGGAAAAGTTAGTCTTTGTATTACCTCTGGCAATCGAGAATCTTGTAGTGAGATCAGGGAGTTTGAATACTGTGACAAACCAAGCAGTTATATACATACTAATCAAACAGATAAAAAATTCAGTAGGAGTTCTGAAGAATCATTGTTACTTGTCAGATTTGTTCAGATGCTACTATCTGATCAAGTTAGGCATAAAGAAGGAAAGACCAGAATTGATCTTCTGGTCAGTTCAATGGCTAGCGAAGACTCATGGTCTCAAGTCATTGAGGCTCTTTTAGATGGAAGTTTGGCATCATCTAACACAACAGATTGGCTCCTGGAAGAACTTCTAAAAGACAAGTTGCAACAATGGCTTTCTTCTAGATTGCAGGATGAGAGTGCTGTTCCAGCTTTGTCCAAAAGAGAACAAGGGATAATACACATGGTTTCTGGGTTGGGATTTGGATGGGCCTTGACCCCAATTCTTAACTCGGGAGTTGGCGTAAACTTTCGTGACATTAATGGCTGGACTGCGCTTCACTGGGCTGCTAGATTTGGAAGGTAAGTCATCTTATTTGTATATTTGGTCTACCCTTTTTTATGATTAAATTGATCACAGACAGAATAGTGTAAAGATCTGGCATTGCAGGTAATCCACTTGAAAAAATATGCATTAGACTTCCAAGAAGCAAGAGCTCCACATGGCGGTGACTGTCACAATCTACTTATATGAATTACATTTCCATTGCAGGATAATAATATCAAAACTAGAACTATATTTCACTGCAAATTAAATAAAACATGGCCAATATGTATTTTTTTTTTATCTACATACCCATTCAAGTAGTTTCAGGTTTGTAGGAGTCTAAAGGTGACCATTATACAACTATTTTACTGATAAATATTTCTCTGCTTTAAGTTATGTTTTTTGCAATGTCTTCCTATTGTCACTTCCATCTGGACTTTCACGTTGAAGGCAGTAACTTCAACAAAGTTTTGCCAGTAAACATTGTTGACATTATGTAGTCCAACATATAATGTTCTTCCTTTTCATCGTCCATAAGAGTTTCTGAAGGCATTAATCAGCTCCTAACATGACTAGTCAACATAGAACTATGTGTATGTTCTTCTAGAATCTTCTAGACCGCAAATTATGAGTCTCAATATGTTGCTGTAGTGCTTGATGTGTATGTGTGTGTGTGTATTTCATGTTTCCCAGGTGCAAAACCATGAATTGATTGCTGTTCATGTACTGTAATAGGGAAAAAATGGTAGCTGAACTCCTGGCTTCTGGTGCTTCTGCTGGAGCAGTTACCGATCCAAGTCAACTAGACCCAACTGGGAAAACCCCAGCTTCTATAGCTGCCACATGTGGACACAAGGGGCTCGCAGGTTATCTCTCAGAGGTGTCACTAACCAGCCATCCAACCCTCAAGCTGCAACAAAGTGAACTTTCTAGAAATTCAGCTGACCTCGAAGCAGAAAGAACCGTAGATAGTATCTCAAAACTAAATCTTGTTTCAGACGAGGATCCTTCTCTTAGGGACACCTTAGCTGCTGTTAGGAATACAGCACAGGCTGCTGCACGCATACAATCTGCTTTCAGGGCACATTCTTTCAGGAAGAGGCAACAAAAAGAATCCACCAGATATGCTACTGGAGACGAATATGGCATTCTTCCAAGTGACATCGAGGGACTTTCAGCAGCATCAAAGTTGACTTTTCGGAATGGAAACGATCATAATGCTGCTTTATCTATCCAGAAGAAATATCGAGGCTGGAAAGGCCGCAAAGACTTTCTTGCACTTCGCCAGAAAGTAGTGAAAATTCAGGTGACTTGCTTCTCTCTCTCCCCCCCATCTGTATTCACATATATTAGGAATGATAATCACACACATCCACAGTAAAAATCATAGAAAACAAGAAAATCTAGTTCTCATTGTTTTTGTTTTTGGCAGGCTCATGTAAGAGGTCATCAGGTACGGAAAAACTATAAGGTTTTCTGTTGGGCTGTTGGTGTAGTTGAGAAAGTTGTGCTGAGGTGGCGTAGGAAGGGAGTGGGCTTGCGGGGATTCAAGCAAGAACTGGGAACCCTTGATGACGGTGAAGATGAAGACATTGTGAAGGTATTTCGGAAACAGAACGTGGATGTTTCTATTGATGAAGCCGTCTCGAGGGTGCTCTCCATGGTGGACTCTCAACAAGCACGTCAGCAGTATCGCCGCATGCTTCAAAAATATCGGCAAGCCAAGGTGGGCCCTCTTCATACAGCACCAATATTTGTATCTTATTTCAGTCAGTTGTTTAAAGATTCAATGATGCGTCTTGTAGGGACATTTTTAGCATCTTGTGTCTTCACAATCTGACGGCATTCATTGACAATTTTGGGTAATTATGCAGGCTGAACACGAACGTTTAGAGAGCGAAGCAGCCTCAACTTCCGAAAATGAGGAGTTAAATAAGTTCATTATGTAGAAGAAAGAAAGAAATGTTGGATGAGTGTTATTAACATGAATGATTCATGAGTTTGTTGTGTATAAAGAGATGGGGGGTTTAGTATGGTTTCGGAATTGGGTATGTATGTTGTATTAAGTGTAAGTAACATAAATGGTTTTCTTATTGTATCTGAATAGGAGGGAACACTAGCGTCTGTTTTTTAGCAGCTTAATGAACTTAATATGATTCACAGTTTATTCAAGCAACAATACATAATTGTTTGATGATGACTTAATGATATAAAAAATAGTTTTTTCAACAAGTTTTTAGGGAGATGTGTTATACAGAAAGCCAAACTTTTTCGATACTTGTCCCTCAATTAAAAAAACATGTTTATTCTCATCTATAGAAACACTCTCCCAATCTATACAGATTAATCCACACAGTCTGCTTTATTCATATAGGATATAATAAAAAAACCCAACCAAACAGTCCCTAGTCTGAATTATTGTTCATTCCGTAAAATGGAAAACGAGGATTGAATTTATTGACCACAAGCAAGACTTTTAATATCTAAGCTGCAACCTCTTTTGTGAAATATATCTAAAGATCGTGTATCGTGACGTAACAGGGTTGATACAGATAAAATTTGGAAGTCTAACAACCACATCATGGAAATTACAATTTTGGCTGGTTTGTCTTTTACATAATGTTATTTGTGTAGACCGAGTTGCAGGTTACAAATAAAACAATGAAAAGAGATGCATTTTTAATTTATTAGCAGTGGATGTGTTGCAGTAACTGAAGAGCGAAAAACGAAGTCTGCAAATCTTATGTATATACACAAATTTACCAAACAATACACTTTTGGTGTCTAAAACCAGCTTCAACCTGAAAGAAAAGTGTATACTACTACATACATACATACATACATAAATACATTCGTTCGTTCATTCATTACGTGTAACCGTATTTATTTTTCAAGTCAAGGATATATACCGTCACCACACATTCATTCACTCATTCCTCCTCCTCCTCCATCGACTACTTTAAAGGCGAGGATCCTCTCTTTGAATTATGTATCAGCCGAAGAAAGGACCACCAACAAACTTCCCATCTTCTGATGACAACTAGAAAATAGAGATCAAAACTACATGGAGCCAAATGAATTGGTTTTCTGTATCTAACTCGCTCTACAAAACGAACAAATCTCCACCGATAAAATCACTATGTACACCAGTATATCCTTCCCACAACTACTTTCCTGAAATTATAAAACAAGAATCTTAAATACACACTAAATAATGATGGACAAGTCTACACTCATGCTGCTAGGATGGCATAGCCTTAAAAACCGCCGAATCGGAAAAATTGGGTGCTATCATATAGGTGCTTATACAACAAGTCTAGTAAATCCCTTTTCTGTAACCCTTCATCTTGAAAAAACAAGCTATTTTGGGCAAAAACATGTGAAATCCAATGGGTTTTTTTGTTGCATTTACATTGCTGTAATAGTTTGTCCAAAATCACTTGCTCTTGCAGACTAGTGTATTTTTGCATTTTCGAAAGAAAAGTGGTTAGTTTCTAACAAGAAGCCAAACACAGACAGTTTGAAAGACCATGAGGATCCTAGGAACAACGAAAGTTGATCAAACTACAGCTACTATACTACTGTGTGTATGTGATTATTGATGCATCGTAGATCAAAGTTTTGCAGAATGATGAAAAGGGTAGAGGGTAAGGAACTTACCCTTGCGCAGAACTTGAACCCCGTTCCCAAAATGCCTCAAAAAACAGGCAGGCAGGCACACTCGTAGTTAGTTTCGTAGGGTGGAGGAGGTTCATAGGAAAAATCTTGAAACTTCTTGATAAAGTTGATTTGCTTCAAATGGTTTAGAGACATAGCCATCCATTCCAGATTTTAGGCATTGTTCATGTGTAGCTTGAATAACATCAGCAGTCATGGCCAAGATTGGAACATGCCAGTTTGAAATATTCGCATAGTCTTGCAATAATAGTTTCCCGTGTTGGATAAGATTATTCACATTGTATTCCATCTCACGAATCGTTTTTGTTGCTTCAAACCTGCAACCAAACTCAAAATGTAACTAATAAACGTTAAAACTATTTCCGACCATTTTGTCAAATATACAAAATACCCTTTGATAATAATACGAAATAAAGGAATCTTAAACGGCTTTGAAGTACTATTACGTAAATTTTGAATTTAAATGAACAATTTTCTTTCAGAAGTGTTGTAACATAAATGCTACATCTACTCTTTTTGCATTAGATAACGTTTCTTTTCATCAATACATTCCTTTGCTTACTACTTATTATTGGAAGGACATTTTAAATAACACTAAATATTCTAAGTATCAAAAATCCTTGAGAAATGACCCGGTCTAGCCCATTCCTCGAATGTGGTCAATTTATGGGCCAATAAAGAAAGGCAATGTCGCATATCCATGAATGGTTTGACTTGTGAAGTCATAAAAATAAATATGAACTTAAAAGTCAAAATCTTGAATATAATCAATAGTTTCAACATATGAAAACATGCTTACCCATCCATTTCGGGCATCTGGATATCCATGAAACACGCATCAAAAGAGTGAGGCGGCTTTAGCAGGGAAATAGCTTTCCTCCCGCTATCCGCACACACCACTTCCGCTCCATATTTCTTCAACGCACCCGCAGCCACTCGTAGGTTCACATTATTGTCGTCCACCACCAGTATTTTCCTTCCCACCAACAGCTTTGACAAAGATAGTTTCGGGACCTCTCCATTTCGGGCGGTACTTTTATTACCACCCATCGCTCGTTGTAAAGATGCAGCCAACATGCTGACCCTTAACGGTTTAGTTATGACGGGTGGGCAAGAAATGCCACGAGACCCACCAATCGAATTCGCTAAAAGAAACAGCTTCCAAGGAATCTTGTGATCTACTGTTCTTAACTTATAAACAAACACCGCCGACGAGCTTAAATCTTTATCCCAAACTTCCTCTTCAATCAGGATCATGTGGACCACTTTACTTCCATTGCTCAACATAGAGAATGTGTTGGTCAAATTTGGCACAATGTCCACGTGCATTCCTAGCCGTTGGATGTGATATCTTGATACCGCAGCTCGTACGGGCCTGGGATCCACGATGATCGCTTGCATGCCACGAAACTCCGACTTTGACCAAGTGTTGACTTGCTGCTCACTTGGATTCGAACAGCCATTGCTGAAAACAGCAGTGAACGTAAAAGTGGACCCAACTTTTGGGATGCTAGTGAACCCAATCTCGCCATTCATTAGGTTCACCAAACACTTGCTGATGCTTAGACCAATACCAGTTCCTCCATGTATACGGGAAATGGAGGGACCCACTTGCATAAACGGAGTAAAGATACGAGATTGTGCTTCTAGCGGGATTCCAACACCCGTATCCTCGACGGATACAATCAAAGTAATATTATCACATGGACCCACCATTTGACTCGAGGTTCTGAACCCATCCCAGCTGCGGTTTCTATCAGCCACAGGCAGTCCACTTAATGTGTCTTTCAATGATGGTTCAGTCTCTACACCTATCGACTCCATTACTTCCTCAACAAGATGCACTGTTACAAAGATGTGCCCTTGCTCCGTGAACTAGCCATTAAATCAAAACGTAAGTCCACTGTTATTATTAGCATTATTATCAGAAAACAAACAGAAAATGTGTCCTACTCCTACCTTAATAGAGTTACCCATGAGGTTTGTGATGATTTGACGAAATCGCCCTGGATCACCAATCAGCGTTTCTGGGACTTTCTCAGATATGTAAACTGCCAACTGTGATTATGCACGGGAAAGGAAAATGAGTTCAAGTTCTTCAATCAGTTAAAACTCATGTCTAATAATGAGATAAGATGCTAACCTCAAGTCCCTTTTCTTGCGACTTCCCTGAAAATAGTGACAATACGTCATCTAGTATAGCCCGAAGATCGAAGTGGACGGCTTCGAGCTCGAGCTTACCAGATTCAATTTTGGCTTGATCAAGAACCGCATTTATAAGTGAAACTAGAGCTTTTCCACTAGCTTGAGCTGTTCTAACATAATCTTGTTGTGTTACATCAAGAACAGTGTCCATAAGCATATCCAGCATCCCTTATTTCCAAACAAGAGAACCGTTAATTAAAATTCTAAATGGAAGTCAAAAAAACCAAAATATTTGTGAAATAACTTACCAAGAACACCATTCATTGGGGTTCTGATTTCATGGGAAACATTAGCGAGGAACTACAGAAAATTCAAACGTAACAACGATTTAGGACAGTTAGTAATCATAAAAACCGACTTGTAAACATTCATAAAGTTGGGCAAACAAAAATACCTGAGATTTGGCCACATCAGCAGCCTCTGCGCGTCTTTTGAGCTCTGACATTTCAAGATAGTCATCTTCAACTTTGGCTATTCTATTTACAGTTGCATGAAAGATATGCCCAACAAGCAAGGTAATCACAAAGATACCAAAAGAAGTTGATAGCGCTAAGATTTGCCACGGTTGTTTTTGTTTGAATCTGTACCACCAAAAAAGACATTAATACTCTACAAGTCCCAATCTATCTCTATATACACTTATGTATGTATGTATGTATGTATGTATGTATGTATGTGTGCGAAAACATATAGCCCTACATAGTTTCAAAATTAGCAGACACACATATCTTACACTTCAAATAATTTTTAGCTAAAAGGCTGAAAAATTAAACATACAAATGAAAGGCCTTCTAAATAAAGAAAATGCATAGACAATCTTCCAACTCGAGTGTTGTACCCCTTTAAAGTAAAACATAACTCGGTGATTTTGAGCATAAGGGTAATTTTGGGAAAAAACATATTTAGCGGAGCATCAGATCATGAAAAAGATCCTGTCTTTATGTGTCATCATAGTATTTGCATGCTGGATTTAGCAAGCACTCATGAGAATGTCAAAAAAAACTTCAATTTTGAATACATATACTTAAATGCATACATACATATATATAGGGTCAGGTTCGGGGAAAACTGCAAAAAATGAAAAACTGAGGAACACTCTGGTAATGTTTATTTGGACGGTATGCACATGTGCATACAGGTAATTTGTAAGCAATTTGTCCGGTATGCACATGTGCATAAAAACCAAGAAACCGCTTCAATTACGTGTATGCACGTGCATACCATCTAGATGAACGGTTACTAGGGTGTTCCTCGGTTCCTTTTTCTACTTTTTCCAAGTGCAGGATAACCCCAAGGGGTTGGGGAAGAGGACCGAAACATGCCACTAAAAATTCGGAAAGTGGGTTTTTATGATCCGATCACGAATCATCTCCAACTGTCCAAAGATGGAAATCTTTGGAATTCATTTTTTTATGGTTTTCCCCTGAACCTAACCCTATATATATATGTGTGTGTGTGTGTATATATATATATATATAGAGAGAGAGAGAGAGGTAATTAATCACCTGCACTGCATCTCGTGCTTTCTTGAGGGATCGCCAAAATTGAGAGGACTAACATGGTGCAAACCGGTGTCTGAGACATTAGTACCATACATACTGATCGGATTTGATATATTAGTCGTGTCAAAGACATTCACATAGATGGTTTGTTTGCTTGCAAGCTGCTGAAGTAACTTTTCCACCAATGATTCGATATCAAATACTCCACCAAGGTAACTGCTCAATTGTCCCAATAACATCACGTCACTCCTACTTACTAAATTTAGCAACAAATAATTATATAAACCAATGAAGTTGAAGCAAATTAGTTACCCATCAGTTGCCTGGATCCTTTCCTCTAGAGTGGCGTTTGAGGGAAGATCTCGCTTATAAACAGCAAATGTCAATATGACTCCAAGCCGGTTTGACTTTATAAGATCCAAAGGGGCGGTCAGAACCCCTTTTCCTAATGCCCTAGCTCGCAACACATTTTCACGATCTTCCTATTGAAAACAAACAAACAAAACAGAGATTAAACATTCCATTCTTTCTTTTTGAAATAGTAAATAGGATCATGGAGTAAAGATATCAATACCTTTCCTGACATCATATCAAGCGAAATTACATGAGCAACGGTATCTTGTGCAAAGATAACAGGGGCATATTCTTGTTGAATTGGGGATGGCTCCAATTCTTCAGGATTATACTCATCTTTATTAACTGGGGTCATCTTCTTTATGGTCCATCCTTGTTGCTTCTCAAACTGTTCTCTTTCTGAATGAAGTACCCTTACAGCATAAGCCACCCCACTTGTAAGTGGCCTCTCAAAAGCAGTTCTTTCTGTATACTTAGCAAAGGTCTCCTGTTAATTAATTCCACAAAAAAAGACTGTTAACCATCTGGAGTTTGATTCAGACATTAAAAATTGTTCAATTACAAACTCTAATTCAACACAAATAACCCAATTGAAAGATCACATAAGACAGCAAAAGCCATGATCTTGAATTAAGGAACAATTAAGCACTTGAAATGGAAAGTAGCCATTTTTATACCTAAATCTAAATGAAGGAAGGAAGAGAAGAGTACCTGATCAATTGCTGAAGGTTTTTTGCCATGGTGGAAAGTTGAGATCAAAATAGACATAGCTTGAACATGATTCATGCTGACATTGAACTGATCTTGAAGCATCCTAGCTCTTTCATCACACATGTTTGCTAGTGTTTCTTTCCTCTTCTCCATGGCTTGAGATCTCAAATACCAAAAGAACCACAAAGAAACAATTGTACCAAATGCAACCCATAAGATCAAAAGCTTCCTCCACCATGTCTTTCTAACTTTTCTTGAACCAATATATTGATAGTAGTGATGATGGATCTTGGAGCTGTTCCCTGCCAAGATCTCGAGAAATTTCATCCAAATCTTCCGAGTACTAGTACTGATTCCAATAAACCCACTCTTAGGCTTCATCTCTACACCATTAGTGAAGCAATTCGTCGAGATCACTGATAGAAACGAGCAACATAGCATCAAAAGAAGCTGACCCACTTTTAAGCCAAATCCAATCAGATGGATAAAACTCATCCACAGAAGTAAACTAAGAGAAAAAAGGTTAAGTTCCCAAAACAGTAGATGTAAAATAGGAAGAGGGTTCGACTTATAACAGCTGGTTTCTCAAGAATATATACACAAAAATTAAACTAAAAAGAAAAGAAAAAGAAAAAGGGAAAACCTACTGTCAAATCTTTATAAACTGTCTAATCAAGGATCCAACATGAAAAAAAGGAAGGTTCAAACTTGGGAAGAAGAAGATTTTAGCACTAATCTCTAAACTCAAATAACAAAAGACTGATTGTGAAACAAGATGAGTGAGGGAGGATTCTATCTTATCCGAACCACAAGTTCGCGAAAAGGGGGGGTCAGACAGTAAGAAAAAGGGATGAGAAATCCCAAACACACCAACAAGATAATCAAGAAGCAGACCTAAATTGGAATATAGGATTATGTTATCCTGTTGAACCAACCGGTATAAACCCAGATGGGAGGATCGACCCAAAAGAAAAGATTCTTGGAAGAAAAAAACCCAGATGTGAAATAGGGTTTAGCCCTAATTAATGAGTAATTATTTGAAGGGTTTGACTTAAGATCTCAAGCGAATCATGGATCAATGCGGAAGGAAAATGATAAAAGGGAGGGAGAGAGAGAGAGTTGCAAAGCATCTGTAAAAGCAAAGATGAGTAGAATATGGTTGTAAAAATGTCCCAATACCATTATCTATATCCGCAATCCATCCATCCAATTCCACCCTCCTCTAAACAATTCCAAGTTATTAACTTTTTTTGAGTTCAAACTTATGACTCTATTCGGTAACATCATTACAACTACAAAGCCTTCAAAACAACAATTAAAATTTTTAAATGCAATTCTTTTACAAATGCAATTCTTTTACAAATGCATACACCCTATTATCTTATAAATATAAGGTTATTTAATTATAGTCCAATGAGGGAATTTTTTGAAGGGTTAGTTGAGTCCAAAAATTTCGAACACTATTTTTCAAGGTCCATAAAATTAGTTAAATTGTATATAACTTGATGATTTAGAAACTTACGATTAACAACGAAAATAATACAATAAAAGATTACAAGAAATAAGTTATACGAACCACAAAATATGTATCTTGCTTTTAGTTTAAATATAAGACTAAACTTTGCATTTTGTGTGTAGTGTTTCATCAATTCTTTGTTTCATTAAATCGATGGATTGGATGTAGAAGAGCACATGTTGAATTTGATAATATATATATAGAGAGAGAGAGAGAGGTGGAGATCCAAACGAAAACCTCTGTTATTTACGAGAATGAGAGAACAATCTACTAATTGTCCATTAAGGTTATTTTCATTGTGTTTATAATATATTCACCTTGTGTGCACATTTAATTGTCCATGTATATTGCATAAGATAGAAGATGATATATATATATATATATATATATGAAATTTGAATTTTTTTTAACATCAATATTTATCTAATAAATAACATAAATTATATAATTGATTATCTTTAAATTAATGCTTTATGATAGATCTTATGGATTATAGAGTTTCAAATAATTAAGTCTTTATATACATCTATGTTGATGATATTTTAGTAAAAAAAAAAAAAAATTGATGATGAGGAGGATGATGGATTGGAAAGTCTAACGCAAAAACATGTCGTAGGGTTTAAAAAAAAGGAAGGTTGGTAATATAAGAGGGGAGGGTATAAAAGAGAAAAGATGGATGATGAGTAGTTGAAGATGGGGAGGTTACCTCTCAAGAAAGTGTTGCTATTATTCATTAACAAAAAGCCTTTCGCTTCCCACTTTCTTGCCTTCATTCCCCAATTTTAAATTCCACACCCACAAACAAAATTACTACTTCAAACCCAACATCAATTTTATTTTTACTTTTGAATACATATTTATCGATTTTAATTTATTTTACCCAATAAGATTGTAATTCATCAAAACTTTACCCTCTTTTTATTATCTCTCTCACTCATTCTTTCAATTATCTATCTCTCATAATATATAATATAGAAAAACCAGACAATGGAATGGATGCAATATATATTTGTGAAAATAACAAAAAAAAAAAAAATGTTTTATATGAAAAGCTTTTATATACATGGATATGTATTGATGTATTAGAAATAAGTGTTTGATGAGGATGGAGGAGATGAAGGGACAACAAATTCATTCATATTATCTTATTATTTAAACTAAGAAAAAATGCAATGAAATTTAATAATTGGATCATGACTCTTTTTAATTAGACACAAACCTTCACATATTTCCTTTTTATCTTTTGAATCTTTGTAACTTTGTATAATTTACAACACCTATCACTGTCATTGCCATTGCCATTGCCACTGTCATCATCATAATTTTCTTCTACTATTAATTTAATTGTTGTTTTAGAATTCTCAAATAACAGATGTATGGCAAGTCCAGTGATTGTTATTCTTAATTTAAGTTAAAAGTATATATCATTTATGATAATAATAAGAAGAAGAAGAAGAATGAGCAAAATTGTTTGAGTGGAGAAATAATATAACTATAATTATAATTTATGATTAAAATTAATTAGCGCATGCATTACGAGGATGGAGATGGAGTTCGTCTCACATATATATATATATATATATATATATAGAGAGAGAGAGAGAGAGAGAGAGAGAGAGAGAATTGAAATCATATAATACCAAACTCTTTTTTAACAACCACTTAAAATAACATTCAACATTTATAATAAAACACTATTTTAAATGTCCGGAGTTTTTTTTACCTTCACAGTTTTTTGATGTAAAGTTTCAATGTTATTTTATGTACAAACCTCTATTCACCAACTAGAAACAAGTTATACATTTGGTTACTTCACATGGTTTTGGTATTTAATGTGGGTATATTTGGTCTTGCTTTTAATGCATAGTAACTGATAGTTATATTTTTCAATTATTTCATGATTCTATACACTTTTCAATTATTCCATGATTTTATCCGTTATGATCATTAGACGATGGCTGAAAATCCACCTGATCAAATTATTCTTGATTGCAGCAAACTATTCATGCATAAACATGTTTCATGAATGACTAGATGTGTCCATATGCATAGGATGAACATACGATTCATCTATTGACATATCTATTCATATAAAAAACTTGTGTTCGTAGGTATGTACACAAAGGACTCATTTAAACTTGCTCACAATGTTTCTAGTGTATAAATTAAACAGTCAATTGATTTACATGTTTTGCTAATGTAATAATCAATAAATGGACACCGAGAACAAACTTGATTCCTTAAACAATTCTTTTGTATCGTTACCAAAAATACAGTTGTTTACTTGTATTCACTCTTGTTTTCATAAAAAAAATCCATCAATCAATTTAATCCGTAGATCTTAAAGATTAATGGTCAAGATCAATTCACATAATTAACACTAATTGTTTGGTTAAAAAACCCAACCCCATGTATGTGTGTGTATATATATATACACACATGTATATGTATATAGGAAAATGTTTATTTGAAAAGTGGTAAATGTTTGAATTAAAGAAATTATCTTAACCCTTCATCTGATCAACATTTTACGGCTTTGACAAACTCTTAAAAATCATTTTTTGTGCATGAGGTACTGTTTGTTGATACATATTATTTAAAATTCAAGATTACAAGTAATACAACTTACTAAAACTTTATGTAATTAATTGGAGACAAACATAATCAAATACAGAATAAACATCTAATTTTTAAATATAAAAATCTAAAATATAATTATGAAAATCATTGAGTTTTAACAGAATACTTAAATATTATCTTTATAAAAAATTATACTAAATTAAATTATAATTATAATTTGAATTAACGAAATTGCACAAAAAAACGAGAACGTTTAAATAGTTAATTTAATATTAATATCATGAACAAATATTGATTTTTTGAGGARTCATAATTTTTGAAATAGACACATCATCTGGCCGAGGCATGGGAAAATCGATTTCTATTAATATCAATATATTTTTTCAAAATTATATTTTATTCAAAAATAAAAAAATTATCGTTTTCTCAAAACCACATAAAACCGTATTATATCGTCAAAGACAAAAAATAAAATGAAACATTCAAATCGAAATGTATCTTGCTGCATTGCACGAATACCCTTCTTGTTATGTTATAAAATATTTGAATAAAACTCTTAAAAAGTATTTTTAATGCATTAAGTACCATTGAATGATACATATTACCTACAATTTAAGATTACAAGTATAATGCATGAGTATAACTTTTTAAAGTTATATGTTTGAATTCATATAACTAATTCATAAACATAATTAAATACATAACAAACATTTCATTTTAAATCGAAAAAATCTAAAAATATAATTAGAATAATCATTAACTTTTAACGAAATACTTAATTATTATTTATGCTATATTATAAAGTATTTGACAAATACTCTTAAAAATCAATTTTTATGCATGGAGTATTATTTATTGATACATATTACTTAAAATTCAATATTACAAGTAATTTTACAAAAATACAACTTATTAAAACTCAATTTTTAAATTTGTGTAATTAATTGCAGATAAATATAACTAAATATAGAATAAACATTTATTTTAAATATATAAAATCTAAAATATA
>NC_037540.1:196615-198491 GCF_001531365.2 Cynara cardunculus var. scolymus
CTAAATTAAATTATAATAAAAAGATGAATTAAAGGAATTACATAAAAAAAATAAGAAGTATTAAATAGTTAATTTAATACTAATGTCGATTTTTATTTAGTTTTTCAAAAATTTATGTTATCTTTAAATTTATATTTCATTAAAAAATAAAAACATTATCGTTTTTTCAAAACCATGTAAAATCGTATTATATCGATAGAGACAAACTAAAAACTAAACATTAAAATCAAGATTTAATTTGCTACATTGTGCTAATATCTTTCTAGTTTTTATAAAAAGAATTATATTATCGAATTTAAAATAAATTAATTTGTTAGGAAACTCAAAATAAGTTATAATAAAAAGATTGAACCAAAAGTTATATTTATAAAAAGGCATTGTATTATAATAGCTAAATATAATCTATAGATTAAATTACACTAAAAGAATTATACGAAAACGAGAATTTTTAAATTGTAAAATTGACACGGATAGAAATTTTTATGGGTCTTCAACTCAAATATAAATACATTAAAATGAAGATGTATCTGACGCATATAATATAATATATGTATGTGAGAGAGAGAGAGAGAGAGAGAGAGAAAAGGAAAGGTAAGGTGTGAGAGGGACATAGCAATAGGAGGTGAGGGCACCGGTTGTCTTCCACCCCCATCCGCTACGTGTCATCCCGTCCCTTTTCCCTCTTTCATTAATTCTTTCTTTCCCTTCAATCTTCATTTCATCAAATGACATATCTTTCTGCTTTCTTTTCTAAACAAGAATTGATAATTTACAAATACATAAATATAAAGAATGTTATTGTTAGGTATAATGAATGAATGATTTAGTCTTAGATAAGAGAATGGTTAATGAAAGCAGCAAATATGAATTGAGAGGTGTGTGTAGTTTGAAAAAGAAAGGCAGCTGATGGGTGTGAATTGGACCACCCACCCAACACATCTTTGCTTCAAACACGATACCTTTTATTTTTTTATTACTCGATCTTATTATCATTTCATATTCTATATATGCAATTACTTTTTATTAAAAAATATATATATGCAATTAGATTGAGTCATGTGTTTTACAAATACATCAAATTAAGTTGTTTGAATTAAAGAAAAAAAAAATGAACAAATACAATTCACGTACAAAGGTGATACGAAGAATAACGTATTGGAATGGAAAGTTAAAAGTAGATGATTCCCCTTCATTAATTTAACTCATGTCATTAAAGCATTCATTATTCACTTAATTTAAAATCAAATCAAATCACCATCATCAATTCATTCATTCATTCGTTAATTAATTACTTGTTGCTTCATATATACTTACCTTGTCATCCCAATTTCATCTCCTTTCACTTCACTCTCACCGTCCCATCATTCTCGTCTGGATGCATCCATGCACATTAATTTCAGATCCATTTTTTTAATATTAAGTTTTTATTTTTAGTTTCTTAATAAATATTTACACAATCAACATATATATATATATATATATATATATCTACATAATCATCATTTATCCCCAACTGTCTAATTTGGGCCAAACCGTAGACTTATCTTACGGATTCATGAGCCCAATCCATATACAAACGAAAATATAAAATCACATGTGATTACGGAACACGATCAACGTCAACACGCGACTTGACCTCTAACCTCAAGTCATGTGAGTCACATCACATGTAATTTTACACGAGATTCTAGTATAAATTCATACGTGATTTCGTCATTCTCTTATTTAGTCACTCTTTTCGTTTAAACCTAACACGCACAATCTCTCTCTCTCTCTCTCTCTCTCTCTATATATATATATATATATATATACTATATTATAAAACATTTGGCTAAAACTCTTAAAACTCTTAAACTCGTTCATCCCTATCCGATTT
>NC_037540.1:199792-201636 GCF_001531365.2 Cynara cardunculus var. scolymus
CAACAAAATAAATAATTATTATCTTTATACAAAAATTATATTATTAAACCAAATATAAATTACTTYGTTATTGTACATAAATTAAATTATAAAAAAATGAATTAAAAAATTACACAAAAAAAGAGAAATTTCAAATAGTTAATTTGATTTATCGATATAATTTTATCAATTTTTTATGATATCTTCAAACATATATTTTATTCAAAAATAAAAACATTATCGCCTTCTTAAAATCTCATAAAGTCGTATTATAACATCGACTGAGATAAAGAATAAAATAAAATATTAAAATCACATGTATCTCGTTGCATTGCATGAGTACGCTTCTAGTATATATATATATATATATATATATATGTGTGTGTGTTACGGTATTATTTAGAGATTAAGACCCTATAATTGGAGTCATGTTTTAGGATTGCTATGTATCCTATCCCATGAGTTTACTCAAATAAATTGTACCTATAATACAAATATAAGATATTATAAATATAAAATAATACAAGAAACTACATCTTAATTATAATTTTCAATGCAAAATGAGTTGAAAAAATTAAAGGTAACAACGCGTCCCATATAGATAGAAAATGAGATTTGTAAACTCTTATAAACCTCAATTTTCAGTTGCGGGCTATCAATAACTTCCACCGTGGTTTTAAGTTGGATTCGAAGTTATTGGATCAACATGTTGCTTTAAGTTTAAAAATGTTATAAATGGCATCAGTGGCAATAAAGATTGTATTATAAAGGACTTGATACTAACCTGTTGCTAAGCCTGCTAGCATTGTTATATAGAAAGAAAAAAAAACAAGTCAAATAACAAATAATAAGATTAAGATAAATTTAATTAAAAATAATCATTTTTCATAGTTAGTTTCACCTGCTAACCATTTTCTCTTTAAGTTTACCAAAATAACAATAGGTTTACAAAATTTATGCCTGTAATTACGAACCCAACTAAAAGACAAAAAAAACTTACACTTTCTACCCATGTCCCAAAAAAAAAACATTTTCCATCTAGGTCTTCAAAAAAAATTACATTTCTGACCCAATATTAAATTTTTTATGGAAGTCAAATACAAATTATGGCTTTAGAGAAAGAGTATTATACAAGATATTTTGTTGCGGTCAAAAAAAGAAGAAGTCCCAATCCTATTAACATAGGAACTGAAATTATTTTTTTACATTTTTCACCCAAGTTCGTAAAAAGAATTTAAAATTGCGAATGTAGGACTATTTTGATAAAGATTGTAAAAATGATTATTATAATTAATTTTGTTTAAAGGAAAAAGTAGTGTGTTTATTTTGTAATAAATAGAAGAATTATGAATTATGAATTATGAATTTTGATGGTGGGGTCGTTTGGGGTTGAACCCATTGAAAGCGTCTATGATGGCAATTCATCCACGTGGGAAAATACACATTATATATTAATTTTCTTGTTCTTTTTTTAACCTAATGTTTATTAAAACATTCGGCCTAACTTGTCAATACTTTTACATTACGTGTTCAACTCGTATTATTATCTATTATTTATTATTTATTATTTATTATTTATTATTTATTATTTATTATTTATTATTTATTATCGAGGAGAGGAGAGGAGAGGAATGAAAGAAGGTTAGTAAACATCCATATCAACTCATTATTAATTTATTCCATCCCAAACACATTTAATTTTAAATTTTAATATGTTTGTTTACAAATTACAATCCTTAGAATGCTACAAATAAAATCACATTTCTTTACAACACATAGATATTATATTATGCTTTACTCTTTTTCAATTCTTATTATATATATATTCACACCCATTCAATAATATAACAAAAATAATTACTTCT
>NC_037540.1:204736-218301 GCF_001531365.2 Cynara cardunculus var. scolymus
TATATATATATATATATATATATATATATTTGTTTGAGCATGTATGTATGTAAATGGAAACATGTACAAGTATAATAATAATCATTTTATCTAGTTTATAGATATTATGTCTGTAAAAAAACCACGACCCTTAAACAATATGAAAGACTTTAAACAAATGGTGCGTGAGGTTTTGACACATTTAACAAGTGGTTAAAACTAAGTATTTTAATGTATTTGGGTAAGGTAAACACATAGACAAGTCACTCATGTTGAGCTTAGTGTGTTACCGATTAGGGATATATAGTTTGATAACGTGTTTATTTAAAACATCATATAGATATATATATATATATATATATATGAGAGAGAGAGAGAGAGAGAGAGAGATAGACGACAAATTAAAAAAATAAATAAAAGAAAGATGGAAATGACTGAAAATAGACATGGGAAAGAGACAAGATGTGAATTATTTATGGTGATGGGGGTAATAATGGAAAAAGGGTTAAGTAGTGATGTTATATGGGGGAGGGGGCCAATTGGCAAGGATGAAAGCAACTGCCCATCTTCAACTGCTAAGTAAGTACATATTGCTTTAAATAAAGGCAGGATTACTCGAATATGACAAAAAACCCTAAATTTGTCATTTTCAAATTATTGGTCATGGGCTATTTACAACCCAATCCAACTTTACATACTAATACTATTATTAACACTATTATCATATACTTACTAGTTTCATATTTTTAACGTTTTAAGTTGTTCAATATTTTACCTATTCCATTTCATTTTCAGGATATTATTTTTTACTCATTTTCACACCAACTTATACTTACTTATCAATACCTCTAACTTGTATTCTTCTTCACCCACCGCCACCAATCCATTGCCATTGACCTCGGCCCAATGGGTTACGTTTACAAGCTCTTGGACTCCGGAACAACATGGGTTCTTTTATTTGATTTCAATGATGATATAATAGATATATTATAGATGTTATTTCCTTAATACAAACAAAAATACATTATGGTAAACCTATTCATTCATACTCAAATTCAATACATACATTCACAAACCTTTCTTTAATCTCCATGAATTCTGATTTAGATGCACCTCATTACTATTGACATTCAATTATGATTGATGAAAATCTCTTCTTATACTTCTCACCATAACTTTCATCATGACACGAGTCCGATTAAAAACTCCAACCTAACCCAACCCCAATCAAATCTAACAGTAACTTACTTCAGTACTGTGCAGTATTTATACACTTGATAAACTAATATTCTGCCTAGATCATGGATAAATGGAAAACATAATTTGCATCATTCTTCTTCTCAATTATCGCTTTCAATTCCAGAAAATTAGAAACCAATTCGAACTTGCTAAATTGAACAAACACATCAATCTTATCCAAGTGGTCGACGGATGTACCTGTGGTCAAACCAACAACTTTACAAAGAGATCCTTTAATCTCCGTTGCCTTGAGCTTGCATGGGAACCCCAAATCATGGCAATATTTGGAAACAAAATCTTTGGGTGTTGGATTTTGGAAATCTTGAATGCTGAAGATTCTGTTGTAGTTCTACCATTTGTTATGTTAACTATGTCTCCACAAGTCCAGCTCAGGTAAAGAAGATTGATGTACTTTTGAAGCTTCTCTTCTTTCATCAACACCGAGTGAGAGTAGAAATCAATATCAAGATGATTGCATGCTTGGGCAAAAATGCACCCTGTCATGACAACATCATAACCAGCTTCATGCTTAGCTCCAGAGTTTTAGTTAGAAGATCTGCAAATTGAGTTCAACATACTCCTAAACGCAATAAGTAATCAGATAAGAGTACAAGAATGCTTCAATTGGTTAATCCCCTCTATTCCTCAAGCTCCTCCATAATTTTTATATTTGTCATCTCAGGGCTTAATCAAATGAGAACCCTAGAATCTTTGAGATCCAATGTGAACCACTAATTTAAAATAATTATGTTATTTATTAAATAAATATAAAAATTAATTTCATCAACTCATAAATGCATTTAATTAATTAATTTTCCTCATAAATAGATAACTTCCATAAATAGAAAAATCCATAACTCTCCAAATAAGACATGAAACTAATAATTGTTCACAATGTGTATTCAAGTCTTTTAGGGATCTTAAGTTTTTTTTTGGTTCTTTGTTCTTGGTGGTGTTGTGTCACATTGTGTTACAAGGTGATTTTAACGTGTAAAAAGATAGGTGGTCACAATGTTTAATTGAATCAATATATTTGATGGTGGTACACATCGTGATACTATAGATTTTTTTTTGATTAACCTGGATATCCAACCCGCTATGTGAGCAGACTAATCTCAGAACGACCACCTATCTAAATCCAAATCATAGTCCAAATCCTTATCTAGATCCAGATGCGAGTGCAGATCCAGATCTGAAAATGAATCCAAAATCAGGAGTCACCGTATTTGAACCTCCGTGGCCACAAGGGGATTTTTATTCCTCCTTGGATTCGAATCCGAGAGCACTTTTGACCTTTGGAGTCTAAGCTCAAACCAATCGAGCACCACCCTTGTGGTTTACATTTTTGTTTTTGCATTTACTAAAGATGCTTGATGGGAATTCTGTAACACCCTCATTTTTACCATGAGTTGTGTCACGTCATTCTCATTAAATAACAATAAATAACCCTAAAATATAGTGGCTAATAAAGCCCTATTACAGCGGAAGTCTTACAAATTCAATTAAAATTAATAGCTCAACACTAACCCGTCCCATACCGGGTTACATTACAAAATGAGTTTAAGCATAAACCTAAACATCCGAAATATAACAATAATATAACTATCTAGGCGAGAACCTCGCTCTTGTCCACCCTTGAACCTCTTGCACCTGAGATGCATACWAATAGTCAGCTTTATAAAGCTCGGTGAGTTCATGGTTTTTTTGTGCACAATCATACACACCTCATCATGCATAAAACAAACAATGYCCCAAATAAAATAATATGCACATTTGTTTCAAACTCTTTTGAAATAATAATGAGATCTCTTAATTTTCCGTCGGGTTAAGGTCTTAACGTCATCGGCACTTCCTCGGGTTACACAGTTATCCCTTGTCCGGTCACCCATCCCTAGGATGTGCCATCCCTTATGACTTTTGACCCCTTCCCATACCCGACAAAAATATAAATTCTTTTCTAACATGCTAATTAATGTTTAAAAAAACATGTAAACAAATAGCATGCAACCCACAATAATAATTCATATACATGTAATAAACCCATAAACATGTACATAAAAAAAATATTGTAATGCTCAAATAAATTTGTACATAAGCATGCATTCCAGTTAAAGTCTCATGAATACTCACCTGAATAGCTCTGTTTGGCTAAACCTCGTCCCTGAGTAATATCCTATAACATGTAATTATATTTCAATAATTAGAGTATTGACATTTCCCCAAAAAGTCAACTCGAAAGTCAAATAGGTCAACTTTGGGGTAAGAATGGTCAACGGGTCAACCCCAAGCATACCTCGTAGCCATATACCCCCCCCCCAATGGAATTCTTTTCACATCCAAAATAAATTACGACGTATTAAACCCAACATTTAGTTATATACGATTCTCGTTATAAAAACGTCTGATCCCACAATTATCTAGTCACAACTCCCGAAATAAGTTCTTAAATTATTTCTTATAATTTAAATATGAAACTCCAATTAATTAATAACTTTTACAATTGATGTCCAAATCTTGACCAACTTAATCGAAACATCCTGATTTATTTCGATTAATCCAAGTAAATAAACGAGTCTCAAATCTCTTTTTAACAAATACTGATTTTATCAAAACAACTCGAGTCTAACCGAACTCGACCGAAATAAGTCGGCCATGGCCTAAACCTGGTCTAGTGTCGGCCGACTCAACTTGACGCCCGGCCCAACCCGGTCGCACCCTTGGTGCGGCTATCATAAACGATCTTCGTTTGAGATATTTTTCCGATCATTTTTCACCAAACTTTTTACAAAATCTTATACATAATAATAATAATCCCAACTCGTATCCAAATTTACAGCCTCTACAGTTCAATATTAAACTCGTATTTTGAGTTTTTGTACTCGAATCTCGTCGAGCCGCCGCCACAGCAGCTTCTAGCCTAAACCGCTCGACGTACAAGCCACCATATCCTACGAGATTTGTACCAACAAAAAGGTAATTAAAAAACAAAGCCAACCATATATTATACATCAACTTTGGTTGAGTATTTTACCCACAATCGCCGTTTTTGTGCTGAATGACCCTATGCCTCTTCAAACTCGATATCTCTATCGTTTCTTGATGAAATCTCGAAATTTCAAAAACGTTTACTCCCTTACACCCTTAGGAACGTCTCCACAAAATTTTAGCCGAAAACTCCAATTTATAGATTGTCAAACGGTCTCTAGAATAGGAAAAACATGAATTTGGGGAATGATTTCCCAAATTTCAATCATTTCCAAATTAGTTTTCTACTTTTGGCAGAACTAGTCTCTTTTGTTTTTCTTTCTGCATTTTCATCCCAAATCAATTAAATACAAAATGTTTCATTTTTTTTCTTTTATTGATTTTATTTATTGCAATAAAATCATATTTTTCGAGTATCGACATTTTAATCCCGTATGTCGTTTACTCTTTAAATTTTAACCCTTAACATTTATTTATTTTACGAATAATAATTTTTTAGGGTGTTACAAATTCAAACTTGATTCTTGATTTTGTTCACAATGTGAATCCAAGTCCTTAATAAATTGTTTTTTTTTTGGTTTTGGTGTTTTTGTGTTCATATTATGTGCACATTGTGTTCACTTGTGATTACAATGGTTTATTTGGTGATACTTGTTAGGTTACCTGGTGTCCACAATGTGTTAGGTTATTTGTTAGGTTTAGTTATATTTTTTAGATTATGTTGTTAACGAGAGAGAGAGAGAGAGAGAGAGAGAGAGTTTGTAAAATATCCATAATAATCTTTATTAAAATTTTTAATTCAAAATTACCAAAATTACTAATTTCTTAATTTATCCATTAGTTTAATATAATTTGTGGTTAATATTGAATATGGCGGATCTCACAAATTGCATAAGGCCCTTTCCCCCTTATCATCTGATCAAACTATCCAAAACCAAGGTAATGTCTTTGTGTTCTTTCAATTTGAAATGTCACCAACAGAAATCCAGACAGAATATAAAGCAAGTGATACTTCCTTGTAAAGTAAATATCGTAAACCGAGTAATTGTGGCATGGTGACACCAAATAAAAATCAACAAATAAGTTAAATCTTTAATGTTAATAACAAATCAAGCCAATTACAATTGCAAATCCATAATATTCAAATACTAGAGGAAAAGCATACCTCCACTTGAACCTCAACCGCGACAAAGGAACTAGAAGCAAAGCCAGAGCTGCTAACACTAGAAGCAATATGTGGACAGGGATGTGCTACTCGTCTTCATCTTTGATTGCAATACATTATTTGCATTCTTCATGTCAATTATGAAGGGAAAGTTGTTTTGAACTATGGTTACATATTCCTCATGGAAAAGGACCCACAAACTGTCTACATACATGTGCGCAATATCTGTTTTATAAATAAGTTGTATGTCCTGAATTGTCTTTTTCAGAAAGCAGCCTTCAAAAGTCATTCCTACCAAGAAAGCAATTGTGTCCCACCATCAGCTTTTGTTCAAAGGAAAGGAGGTCAATCACATGCCTAAAGCCAAAGCCAAAGCCAAAGCCAAAGCCAAAGGCAACTCCAATCTTCATCTCTGCAAAGCCTTTCCTTAACCTCTTTCTGCATAAGGTGGTACAGATTTAATAAACAATAGCAAAATATCCAATCCAGTTCTATTTCAAGCGGAAGGGAACTGGGAACTGAGGCACACACCTCCTTCAAGCAACGCACACCGCTTACAAAATTTCACATACATGCACATGAATAAGTATATTATAAATCAAATTTCATGTTTTAGGTAATGTAAAAAGGTGTTGACATTCATATAGTTCGGATTTCGATAATTATCCTGGTTTAGTCTAAATGATATCCTCTAAGGGTTGTTTGGTTGGTTGGTTTTTAATGAAGGATAAAACTGTCTATGTGGATTAATATGTCTATATAAATTTGGAATGTTTTTGTTTGGAGGCTTTTTTTTCATACGGGAAGGAGCATGTTTTTAATTGGGAGGGATGGACATGCAGGTTTTGAAAAAACCTTGGCTTTTTGCGTAAAGTTCCCCCTAAAAGCTTACATAATAAACTACTTTCAATAACATTAAGCAACTACCAAACAGTCATGTATAGCTGACCAAATAAGTTGTAAGTCCTGTTAAGCTGCTAATTAATAGGCCCTTAAGGCTAGTATATGAGAAATAATTTGCCCCATAGTAGGGAATCAGATATAAGTAACAAATTTTCACCCCAAATTGCAATACAAAAGGAACATTGTAACTTCAATGCAGAGAGAGAGAGAGAGAGAGAGAGAGAGAGAGAGAGAGAGAGAGAGAGAGAGCAATGAAAATAATGATTCAATACTTGTTCCTTTTACCACTATCTTTATATGTGGTTGGAACATGCAACACGACGTTTGACTTTGTATATTTGAAATAAAAGGAACATGATAATAAGCTCCACAAATTTTAAGATTAGTACTTGTATCTTACAATAAGCAACTCTAGGTCCCTTGTGGAGTTTTTGTAGACGCTAAATTGTTGAAAACATGAAGCACCACTTACACGTATGTGAGCTAAATCTTTGAAGCTCTTTTCTATAACTTGAACCTGCATAGTATCGATATTAAGTATCCCCTCTGCCATACAAATAATACAACACACCTTTTCTTGAATGTCCAATGAAAATTGCAACCTTTTTTACCCCATAATCTTTTCATGTTAAATTACCTGCTTTTTCATTATTTCCATTGTGAATAAATTGATGGTATTGGTGATAATCTATTGTTTTCTTATTATTGAATGGTATTTTAAATATTTGTGAATAGTAAAAAACAATTGAATTAAATGTTGCAATTTTCATGAGCTTGAGCAATTACTTATCTTACACATTTGCAAGTTAAAATTAAATGAAAAAAAAATCATAAGATGAAAACAAATTTAAATCAGGATATCATCGTGTGAGAACATTTGCACAACTATTTTTCAAGATTATATATTAAAAAAATTACCGACTTAATCAACCTTAGGTGGCGGGAAGTGAATCCATTCAGTTTGATGGCTGGATGCATCCTAAAAAAAATGATTTGAAATTGGTTCATTGAGGAATCTGGCCGAACCTTCCTTTCCAATCTATAACAGGTCATCATGCCATTCACTGATTTTGTTCCTCATTCTCTCCAGAAAAAGAAGATGTGCCATTTTTTACCAATGGAACATCTTCACTTGTGCATGGTGATTCTGTTAACTCATCTTCATGTGTTGAACGTAAGTGCAATCGAGCTTCATCTTCTAGTGCTCTAGATAAATAAGATATTCTTGAATTTATCCAAGGTTGTAAAAGTTCAAAAAATGATGCAGATAAACTAGCGCAAATGAGTTTTGTGGTACAAAATCAACTCACTATAAAACTATACCATCTGGTAGTAAAAGTTCACAAAACCTCCATGTATCCTGGAACTACATTTATTCAGGATTCATTATATTGGATAAAAAAGGACGGGATAGTACCTTCTTTAACACACACATTGAAATCAAACTGGTACTTTGACAAGAAATTAATCGGACAGTCTGGCATATAAACTCACAAGATGGATCATCGCCTCCAACTTCTTGGCATGGAAATATGTAAAAGTTGTGTCTGTCACAAGATACTCAAAAGCAACTCAGAACATTATAATTACAAGAATTCAGTTGTTCTTCTCTCCATTACACCGACCATCAGGTTGAGGACAGAAGGATTTCATGCTTTTACCCATTTCTTAGTTACCCCACCCTTGCTATTACAACTATATAATACTTTCAACACATTTCTCATTTTCAAAGCAAATCATAGCTTTGTTAATCAACATCCCTTGCTGTAAAATTCCGTCTAAAAACAAAATGGAAACGTAAAGGTAAAGGAAAAGACTAATGGGTGGGCAATGAAGGACTGGTTGGTGGAGTGGAGTCCCAACGGAAGGGGCAAACTCCAAACTGAACAACCGCAAACTTCTCACCTTGAGATCACGAACATCAAATCTGTCAAGCTCAAACGGGTCATTTCTAAGTCAATTGACAAAAAAACCGGAGTCTCTGACGTGACGCCAAAGGTCGGCGAGAGACAACTCGAAGTTGGATGTGGTGACATTCTTGAGAGCGAAACTCGAATAAGGAGGTGCGAGAAGGAATCAGTGTTAGGGTTTTGGAGAGCACCTTAACCATCCAAGGCTGCTTCATGGTCTCTGACAATTCTTCATGATCCCAACTCTGAGAGGCTCTGTGAAGTAGCAGAGGAAAGTGGCGTTTGTTAGGCCATCTCTGACCTAAACACCAAATAAGTGGCCCATATTAACACCCAAAAAAAAAAAAAATACTCAACTCCAATCTTTTGCCGTCCATCTCTTCCACGGCAAATTTGCCGTTCATTTCCTTCCTCCGGCAAAACTTTGGTGTATTTGGCGTGCGATTGGATCCAAAAAAAGGCAAAATTAATGTTTTGTCGTTCGATTGGAGTTGCTCTTAGGCATTATAACAAATCAAGCAGATTAGGTGTTTAGATTGGAATTGACTTTTAGAGGGTGTAATACTTGCAAGCAGTTAGCAGACGGGTAGAGCATTCAACAGTAGAATAACAGCACCACACTCACCCAGATGATGTTTGTTTAACATTCAAAGATCGCTGGTAAATTTAAATTTTGATTACATATATTGAAGCAGGAATCCTGGCATCACTTGGAATGTGTTGTCTCTAGATTCATGCTATTGTTTAGAATAAGGGGTTGGTTGATGTAAAATATTAATAGCCTCACTAACATATCAACAAAAACAAGTATTTTATTCAAAACCAGTTGCCAACAAACTGTAATCACAAGCAAAATAGGAACAACATGAACCAATACAAGGTCTATTTGGTGGCGTATTCGGGAAGCCTATGATACCCAATTCAATCTTGCAGGATTACTAAACAAAAGATACTACAATAAAACGTCAATTTTCAGTTCAATTAAGATGTATATTTATGGGAACAACATTTGTTAAACATTGAATTTACCAACGAAAAAATTGATTAAAAACCTTAAGGACGGTTACAAAAATCACTAAACCGTGGAGAAGGTGGAGGCGGAAGGCGGTCTGAGCTTGAGCCATAAACAGTTTTTTTTGTTATGTTCAAGAACATGAAAATTATGAATAAATAAAAACTTATTATGAATATTAAAAACGACAAAAATATAATAATAACGTTTTAAATAATTCTGTTCAAAAACATGAAAATTATGTTATCATCTATTTTTCTTCAATAACCTATATTAGTGTTTTTTTGTATTTTATAGAATGTTGTGTTTAAATTGGATGGTAATTTGTGATTGTACTTTTAACTCCATTTTCCAAATGATTAACAACTTGTTTATTTATTTATTTATTAATGTTTGGTTATCATTATCAATATGTTTTTTTTATTATATATTTTCACATTTATAGAGAATAAATAATGTCACATATTTTTTTACGAGTTTTGTTTTTATATAATAAATAAAACTTTTTTATGCAATAATGTTTACATTAAGAAAAAAGGGGACAAGAAAGATATATGAAATGAACGGCGTCTGAGATGATTATATATATTAAGATTGATTTTTTTTTTCTTTCTAATTTTGTTTCAAAGTAAATGAATTTGAACGAAAGTGATTTTATTGATGTACTATTAATAAATCTTCTTAGGTTGAATAAGTAATTATGGAGACATGGGCAACTATAATTACCAACTTTGCGTATATTGTATGTTTTTTTTGCATGTCATAAGAAAACAACTCCTCATTGAATGAAGAACACTAAATGAAAAAGTTTATACAAGGCTTCGGATTCCAACATGTTTAGCGAGTGGAGTGGTTAATGTTGATAGACTACTGGTGTAAAATATCTTACATATTTGGGATACAAACACGCTATATAATTTGCCGTATAATAAGATTGATATATGTTTAATCCAAAACATGATTGTTTTCAGTTACACAGTCAATACATTGGATTTCATCACACCTACACATGATACTTTTATGCATTACACTTAACTAATTTCCATAATACGTGACACATCATTATAGGGTTATAAAACAATGAATCTTTACCCATACTTATCCTACTCACTTCCATTAATGTTGGTTACTGATTGTGTTTGTGTGTGTATGAAGATTGAAGAAGATATGGATATGAGTGTTGTTTTAGGTTTGCAAAAGGAAATAGTATGGGTTGATATTAGAAGTCAATCCAGAGAACAGTTCATCGGTATTAGGAAGAGATAACATCCATAAGAGCAAGTGGAATAGTTCATCGGTATTAGGAAGAGATAACATCCAATTACAGCAAGGCAAGGAGTCTATCGACAAAAAGGAGAAGGAAGGGGGCCACGAGGCAAGGCAAAATAATAGTGTTGTAGGGAGAGTGTCAATCAAATGACTAAGCCATTTCAGAAGGTATAAACAAGCACTCATGTCATGTGTAGCTTAAGTATACCAGCATTAAGTATTAAATGAAAAACAAAAACTCATAAATTCCAGTAACTCGCTTGGCTTCTATTCTAATTTCTATGTCACAACACAATCACAAATACAATCTTCATTCTTATTATTAAGTTCACCACCATGGACATGGGCCCAACTGTTCATTTGAGTTGACTTTATCTATAGGCCCATTGGATTAAGACTATTATTTGCTGGGCCTAGTTGGTATGCTATTACAATGTGTAATATTATGATAATTCATAACTCAAGTTAACAATTCTTTAGATAGAAATTAGAATGATGAAACAAGAATTTAGTCGATTGCTATTCCAAACACTTGAAAAGTAAAACATTGGTTTATTTTTTAATAATGTAAAAGTATACATTCAAATTACACATCTTGTATAAATACCAAACAATATTTAACATAAAATTGTTGCCAATAATTATGTTATTATTATAAAATGATGTTTTCAGTGCAGATGCTCCACTAACCAATACCATACTAATACTATGAACTTCAAATTATTCGGGCCTCAACTTTAGGTTAATTGGGTACGGTATGGTTATTTAAAATTGGGTCGGATCGGGTCAAGATGGAATTGGAGTTGTGGTTTCGAATTCGAAGAGAGGCCAAGGCCAAAGGGTGGATTTATTACGACAATTTTGAGGATTTTTTTTTTAAAGGTTTGGGGTGAGAAGTGAGGGGCTAAAACACAAAATACCTCATTCGACTGACGAAGAGGCTTGTCGACGATGATTCCCTGCTAAATCAACACACTTTTCCGCTTCTGGTCCGTTCTTCACTTTTCTTTTACGATATGCATGTAGATTATTTTACTATTTTTGATTCGTTTGCTGCTTAATTAGGGTTTCTGTTCGATTCGTATAAGGTTGTGATCGATGATTTGCGAGCTATTCTTGATGTTGAAAATTACGTAGATCGACGGTAAAACCCTAGTTTCGTCTAACATTTGAAGCGGTTTATGATTGTTACCACTTTGGTAACCCTGGTTCATCGAAGATTTGGAGTGATCTTTTGAATGCCTACTAGCTTGTGTATATTTCGAATTAATGATTTATCTACTGCTGGTTCTTCTTCTCCAATCATTTTTGGATAACTAAGAAGGTGAGGAATTTAAGGCATTTATCGAGTGTATTGGATTTAAGTTTTAAAGTCCGGTTTTGGAGTTAATGTATCACAAACTCCAAGCATCTTTTCTCTTTAAAGCCAATTCTGGGCCACGGAATCGAAGTTGTCAAAAAGCCATAGCTTCTGGACGCTTATATGCCTTTTATGCTTGGAACTCTTTAAACAATGAATGTTCTATTGCAATTTGAACATATTTTTGGAATATCATCAATTTATTATATTTGAAACATCTTTTGTATTGCGTTAATAAACTATAGTTCAAACATCACTTACTGTTCATATTTGATTTAGTCTTCTTGTTACTAGTGTTAGGTTTGGATGTGGCTTTGCTGTTAGTCGTAGACAGTCTTAAAGAATGAAATAAAAAACGGTGAAATTTCCGGTAGGTACAAACTTTGTGAAGTGTTACAAATCAGAATAAATGAATACAGTGATAGTAGAATCTCCAGAATCTCAATTTCTCAATCCTCAGGTTGGCAAACCTTAGTTCATTAACTGACATTGTTTTTTGTCTACTCTCAGTCTCTGACTTCATCATGATTGCAGTACAATTAATGTGTACAATGGAAGTAGTCGATGCAGTTATTACAATTGATAAGTGATTGTGATCTTCAAAAAATTGAAGAATATTGCCAGCAGTCTATTCTAGTGACCGTTAGCTTCTAGTTTTCTTTTTCAGATAAAGGAAGATACAGCAATAAATGGACTCCATGGCTTTCAACCAGCCTACATAGGATTTTGTCTATTTGTCTATCTGTTACCTTTAAGCATAGATGATGCAATTACTTTGGTTGTAAAATTAGGACACTTGTTAAGGTGAGCAGTGAATTAACTTATCCCAGTTTTATATCCTGACTGGCTGCCGGAAGTTGCTAATTAAATACCAAAGTAGTTAGATCATGATACTATTATTAGGTCAAAGACAAGTCACTGATCAGGTATCTTACTACAACATGATACTTTACTCATGTTGATAATAATACATTTAGTTTCATGTGATCCAGATATGGGTCCAGGATTTAGGTTATAGAAAATCAATTAAAATTTCGTCGAGTTTTTTATTTCTTTCCCTTATACCATCTTAAATATATTTTAGTCACACCAGGGAGGACAGGATGCGTTCATGGTCTTGCAACTCTAATTTCACATATTTGTGTTTTCAGAATAGAAAAACAGAACTGCTTGATATCTCAGTTGTCAATATGATAAAAACTTAAAGTTATGGTTTAGAAATAGTGCAGCTGTGTAAGGGATGATGTTTTTATCAAGGAAAAATCATGGAACCGGCCAACTTACCAAACTAAGGCTCATCTTAATTCAATAAGAGTAATCTGGTTATTCTAGGATGTATTAATGTGAAATCAGGAAGATTGTCTTTATTGCAGTCAATAGATCACTTATGATTTATGAATCTCTTTCGGATTTTACATCTCAATTTAGGCACAGTAGGTAATTCAGATTCCCCACCATGTTGTCAGTATGTGTTTTTGTGTATGCATGTATGCTTTAATTTTTTTGAATCACACATGATCAATAGTGCTTGTGGAAATGTTACCTCACATACAATGTGATAAAGGCCCAATTAAAGTATATGTGAGAAGAAGGAAACAGGCCACAGCTGCCGATATGGGCCAGCTGAATTCTGTTCTTGGGCTTAAGCTGGATCCACTCGGTCTAGAAGTTAGCGGTAATTTGAAAGAGTGGGGAGCAGTTACTATGCCTAATTAGTAGCAGGAAGATGAAAGGGGGAGGAGT
>NC_037540.1:222731-305963 GCF_001531365.2 Cynara cardunculus var. scolymus
AGAGTGGGGAGGAGTTACTATGCCTAATTATTAGCGGGTAGATGAAAGGGTGAGGAGTTATTCCTCTGCCTACTTAATGTCGTGGGTTATTTAAAGCAGGCTTTTTACATTCGTTATTTTTCATCCTTGGTTTTCATTATCAAAGTATTGTGTAATTGGAGACATTGCCCCTCTCGAATCGGGCCGATTATTTCAGTTCCAATCAAAGTTGCCTGCTTGAATTTTAGATCTTATCACAATGTCTAAGGCATGATATGTAGACCTATACATGGCTTCGATGTGGGATAAAGGCTTTTGTGTAAACTATTCATTATGCGGCATTCCACAAATAGCTTCCCCCCAATATATAATGCCAGTATGTATGTGTGTGTATGCCTAAGAATAAAGTAGGTAGGTGATTAGCTGCCCTTGTCAACACCTAAAATTATCCTTAGTCATGCCCTTTTTATGGTTCTGGAATTTAAATCTATTGAAGCTTATTTCAAGTTATAAAATTTCAGTTGTTGAACTTTCTTCCAGAATGAGAAATATTTGACATGGTATTATTTCTTGTTATGGATATTGTGGCCCATTCATTTTATTTATTTTGCCATAAAATCTAGAATTTGGATCTTAAAAATTGTTGATCCAACCTTATTTATGAATGTCGTGATTTTGAATCAGGGAAAAAATTTATTGCTTTGCTGGTTGAATGGAGAAACGCAAAAGGGATTAGTCGATGAGGCGTTTAATCTTTGTGCTGACTTTGATGTAAATTGTATATTTCAAGTGGCAAACAAGACTAACCAAGTACGAGAAAAATGGAGTGCAATAGAGATGAAGCGAAGAGGGCGAAAGAAATTGCCGAGAGGAAGCTTTATGCAAAGGACATTGCAGGGGCAAAAAAGTTTGCTTTGAAGGCCCAATGTTTGTATCCTGGCCTTGATGGTATTTCTCAACTACTAGCAACTCTGGATGTCTATGTTGCTGCAGAAAATAAAATAAATGGTGAATCAGATTTTTATGGGATACTTGGTGTCAGCCCATCGGCTGATGATGATACTGTGAGGAAGCATTACCGGAAATTAGCTTTATTTCTTCATCCTGATAAGAACAAATCTGTAGGGGCAGATGGGGCATTTAAGCATATCTCGGAAGCATGGAGTTTGGTGTCTGATAAGGCCAAAAGATCAGCATATGACCAGAGGAGGAATGCTAAACTTTTTAAGCAAAATGGAGGAACAACAGCGCCGCCGCCACCACCAGGGCAGAATGGTTTCTACAATTTCACAAGAAGTACAACCACTCGAACAAAGGGTACAACTACTACCCCAAAGGATAATACCAGTGCTACCACGAGCACTGGTCCCACCTCAGATCCTTTGTCATCTAATAAACAAACGAATCTGAAGACATTTTGGACTGTATGCCATGGATGCAAGATGCAGTATGAGTACTTAAGAATGTATCTACATCAAAATCTCCTCTGCCCCAATTGCCATGAACCCTTTTTGGCCATGGAGACTCCGGCACCAAATACCAAAATTTCTACTAAGGCTTCAAAAAGTTCCAAAGGAGCCAGCAAGAACTCATCTAACCCAGGAAGGCACAGGACAACAAGTCAAAAAGGGGAATCAGGGCATTTTGGTAATCCATCTAATCACACAGGCTTCCAGTGGGGCCCATTCTCAAAGACAACTGGTCCTGCATCTACTGCTCAAGCTGCAAGCATGGTTCAACGGGCTTACGAGAGAGTAAAAAGGGAGCGAGAAGAAGCTCAGGCAGCCATTAGAAGAGAGGAAGCCTTAAGAAGGAAAAAGAACTCAAAAAGAGCAGCAAACCTTTCATCATCTGGGCACTTAAATTCTGTGAAAAGAAAACAGGGTGCAGAAGATGTTAACTCCACGAGTTTATATGGACTAAAGCAGGGTAACATCGGACTGGTTGATGCCATGAAAGGTGTCTCAATTACTGATATTCGCACTCAACTTGTTGAGAAGGCGAGGACTGAAATCAGGAAGAAGTTGCAGAAATGGAGCTCAGAAAGTGTGCTTAACTCTAAGGTTGGAATGGAGGACAGAGTAACTGAAAAGGCTGGCAGGAAAGAGGAAGAAAAAGATGGGGATGATTCGATAAATGGAGACTCAACAAAGAATGCCATCGAGCCACTCATGATCCATGTTACAGATCCAGATTTTCATAATTTTGATCGGGACAGATCCGAAAGATGTTTTGGAGAAGGCCAGGTATGGGCTGCATACGATGATGATGATGGGATGCCGAGGCATTATGCCTTGATTCGCAAGGTAATTTCTATGGACCCTTTTAAGATAAAGGTATGCTGGCTTAATTCTAGAACCAACAGCGAGCTGGATGTGTTTTCTGGGTTCTCGAAGGCATTTGGTGAATTCAGAACAGGCAAGCATGAGATCCTTTCTGTCTCTAATTATTTTTCACACAAGGTTCATTTTTCAAAACTGGCAAATGGGACTCTTCAAGTTTATCCTAGAAAAGGAGATATTTGGGCTCTATACAGATACTGGTCTGCTGAATGGAGTGAAGAAACACCAAATGAAGTAAAACACAAGTATGAAATCGTTGAAGTTGACGAGTTGGATGAAGAAGCAGGAGGTTTCACCGTTACTCAACTTGTCAAAGTTGCAGGCTTCAAGACAGTGTTTCACAGGCATCTAAACCCTAAGGAAGCAAGGACAATACCGGAAGGTGAAATATTCCGGTTTTCGCATCAAATACCTTCATACTTGCTAACCGGTCAAGAAGCTCCCAATGCTCCAAAGGGATGTCGTGAGCTGGATCCTGCAGCTACTCCTGATGAATTTCTTCAAATTATAGCCGATGTACAAGAAGCAGAAAACATTGATGATGAAAATGATGAAGGTTTGGGCAAAGATTTTGCTTCGAAGAGTAATAACGAGTCAGCAGTTTTAGCTGATGTTAAGGAAGTAGTGAACTTGGACGATGAATAATGGTCGAGTAGCAATTCAATTCGTTACCCCTGGAAAATTTCCGCATGGGTGTGAAGGTTTTTTGCTTGAGTTTGTCCCGGCTTTTCACCTGCAGTGATCGATGAAGGAAGAAATTACTATAACGAGAGGTGAGTGTGCATTATGCAGATGGGACACTGTGCATAATAGTTTGTCCAGAAACTGCCTTTATACTGGATATATATATATAGTCCTTTTTGGGTACTTATTTATGTTATATTTCAAATTGATATTGTACCTGAAGAGCTGTAACAATGCCTGTTTTGATTTTGTGATTCGAGGTCAAAACATCACATATGAATACAGTGGGATGATGGATATTATTAGTATTTACTATTAAAGGTTACTTTGGTTTCATTATGACATTTAATTCTTGTTTCTTGGTCTCTTGATTTCATGATACGTTACTTCTCTCTGTTTTTGCGGAGATGACAAATGTCCAAAGGCCTGTATGTTAACAATTTAATGAGCTTAATAAGATTTACAATTTATTCGGTTAACTAAATACCACTTGGTTATACTTAATCATATAAAACGTTGCTTATCCATTAAGTTTTAGAAAACCAAGTTTTTTCCAAATCTGCTTCTCCAAAATAAAAATACACACTATTTTCATCTATGAAAAAATCCTCTCAAACAAAAACTGTCTTAATCTATATAAACAGTTTAATCCGCACGGACAACTTTATCAATACAAGACTTAATAAAAAACCAATCAAACAGCTCCTAAATATGATAATTAACTGTTTTACAGGTCTTGAAGTTTATACAATTGTGTATCTTATGTAAAAGTACTATAAATACGTTTTCAAGATTTCTTATGTAAAAGTACCAATCAAACAAGCCCTAAATATGATAATTAACTGTTCTAGGGGTCTTGAAGTTTATACAAATTGTCTATCTTATGTAAAAGTACTATAAATACGTTGACAAGACTTCTTTCAAGTCATTTTGAAAGGTCATGTCATTTTACAATAGAACTAACTTTCCATCCCAATAACATAAAAAGACTAATATAACACTTCATTTTAAAAGTGTCATAAAAAACTTGTTAAGATGTTCAAAATCATCCCATCAATTTATTGAAATTTACTTATACTAGACAATTATTTGGTCCTATAAAACAATGTATTAGAATATTTAGACATATTTAACATCAGAATTTGTTATAATGTAATTTTTACATATTGGGATAATGGAATAAAACATGATTAATATTACTACAAGGACAATTGGAATTGGAATTGAAGTTGAAGTAATATATGTAGCATTACACAAAGGGTGATTGCATCAACCCACTACTAAAACTACCTGGGAAACCACATGTTAAGCCTTGGCAGTCAGACAAGGATGAAAGGCGGTCCCACAAGCAATCCATTGTCGTTTTCGACTGTGTGGGAGCACACAGTTGGGAACTCTCAACCATTCTTTTCTCAAGATATCATAAGTAACCAATCGGTTCATCATTTTCGATCGAAGCGATAACATCAGCAATCCTCTGTTACCCAAACAAGACATCTTAATGTGCTTTCCATAGAATTCTAAGCACCATATATTTGGCATTCTGTCAACCTCCTTCCACAAGAGAGTCATTTTCTGAAGCTCCCATATGCATACGCAAGTAGCTGCGTTTTTCGTCAGCAACCCCACCAGCATGATCCTCCCGCCACACTCCGCCAGACTCTGGTCGCTCAGGTGGACAGGGGCCGGGACTGTAAATTGCTTCCAAACTCCAGTTTCCATGTCATAAGACACAATCCCATCTGGATCTGACCTCAGGAAATACATCGAACCGTCTACACACACTGCCTGTGACCTGAAGTTTAACGACAATGGTAGCTTGATACAAGATGGCATACTTCCAGGGCATGTCCAGGTGTTCTTTGTGGAGTCGTAAACTTCATACTCACCATCGGAACCAACCCACATGATTTGGTAACCACCGTTAGCTGATTTCTGGTTCAGGGTCATCCCTACGGCTACTCTTGACCAGACCTTGACCGATCTAGCCTGCAACTCTCTGAAAGATCTGGTGAGAGGATTACACACATAGAAGCTCCTATGTCCGATGTCAAGAAAACACAGGAGGCCACCGGCAGAAGCCACAGGCAATATGATCATTTTTGTGGGTATGGCAGGAACCGTGGGGTGGTGCCATTTTCTTGATACAGGGTCATACATAGCTCCGGTATTGACATTTTCATGAGTTCGGGTGTAAAACCAAGGTTGGGGTTGAGGGACTTGAGCACATTGAAGGGAGAAGCTATTTGAAGTCAGCAAAGAATTCCATTTCTGGCAAACTGAGCGGAACCGGAAGAAGGTGGCAACAGGAAGTCTTGCAATGACAGCCTCATGTAAGTCTTCGGGGAACTCTTTCCAGATTTCCTCTTCCATAGTCTCATTTGAACTAGAGGTTTCGGCTAATTTTCCTCGGCTTCGCTCCTTTCGAGCTCTCTTAGAAGGTGGAGCCTTACCAGGCTCCAACATCTGGAACCTTCCAGCCTTCATTACCAGATTGTAGCAATCATCTTCTGAAGGGTTATCTTCAAGGTTCAGAAAACACCATCTGCAAAGAAAATTACACTGATGAATAGTCATGGTTGCTTTATACAAACTTTGAAGGTCAACACAAGATGATATACAATGAGATGGTAATAGAAGGTGTTTCTATCAAAAGGAAACGAATAACACGGCATTGCTGAAATATCATAATACTGACAACAAAATATGTGCAATTCCGATAGATAATTACACATGCTATTAAAACTTCTGGGGTTCTTTAGGTTTGCATGCATACACACATCTTTTCACGTGCAATAAGATCTTCTAGTGGGCTTCTGCATCAATGCATGCCTCATCTGGATTTTTTTTTTGGGGGGGGGGGGGGGAGTGTTTCGGATATCCAGAGTATGCCTGTCATATGCCATTTGCAACTACAAGACTGTTTGGAAGCTTAACTACGGGCATCACCAGAACCCAAACCAAATGAAAATTATTACTTCTGGGTGCAGTGAAATTCCCTCTTCCCCTGCCGTACTCCAGTTTGGTAGTTTCCACAGTCTGTCCAGAGTCAAGTCTTGGCCTTTGTTCTTTAATGGGCGGTTGAATTTAGATTATAACAACTCAAAGAGATAAAAATGTGGCATTTGTCATAAGGGATATCAAGAAGTACTCCCAAGGGTTCCCAGTAATATCAATGCTGTTCCTTAAGATCTACTACAAGATGAGATACGGATGCTTTAACTAGATGATTCAAGGGGAAATATCATTATGGGTGTAGTTAATTCATGCCCAAACAGGCTTTAGTGCATAATAAATATGCACAAATAAATAAAAGATTTGAAATCAAGAAATTTGTGAAGATTTCATCAGCTCAATTCCCAAAATGTGTATGATTGTTTAGAGTTCCTTTTGTCCTTAGAAGGATAGAAAGAATAAGCCAAATATTGCTTTAAAAAAGAGAACATGAATCCAAAAAGAAAAAACAAAGGCAAGCCATGTGACAAATGGGACCAATACTAGGCAGTTGTGATCAAAATAAAGGGTTCTATATCTACATTACTACATATACTATTAGAATGATAGTACTAGCAGTTTGAATTTTGTAAAAATGTAATTATCTTCAATAGATAAGCCATTTCTTTATTTTCCATAGAAACCAATAATATGGAAATAGTTGACAAATATGTCAAGAGTAATGTAGGCTAAAAAATTGGTGATTCCATCATCCTCAAATCAACTTGTCTAGGTTTAAGTAGATACACCCACACGATTTTTTCCAAAAGAGTACTTTTGGCATGTCCATTTCTGTGCAACTAGAATCAGCAGCTCCTGTAAGTGTAAAAAGGAGCATTGATCTTCAAGGAGTGTTCATCAATGAAATTTCCATCAGTACTCTTAGCAAAGGTAGACGCTTGAAAAAGTCACAAAACTGGTTGGACTCTTATTCTACCAACTGCAATTTATGGATGATTCGAGTTTCTTGGCCTCCCTTATGAATCCTCAATAATACACAATAAAGGTGACAAGACAACAATCTACACACACACTTAATATATAATTCAACCATTACTACTGCTAAAAAATACATTAAAAAGGAAAAGAGCAAAGAAACATACTATTAGTGGAGAGCAATTATTTACATTGAAAGCAATCTACCTTCTTGAGGCAGGTAATTACCCTTTTTTTTAGAAATTTTTACAGTAGCTGATTCTTGCAAGTCAAAACATTATTAGTACACAACAGATGTATTCATATGTGACATTTCCAGGTACAGCGTAAAAGCAAATTTTTCTCAGTTGGCTGCCTCATATAGAGGTTTCCCTGCACCTGGGGATTTGGGGGACCAAGGAATTTATCATAAATACTGACTTTATACCATAGTAACGGTATATTATATGAATCAACTCAGTGAATTCACTAAACCTGAGAATCTCTAAGGTTGAATGTGTAAGGACTTTGAGGGTTCCAATTGAAAACATTTTAATATGAAAAGCACTGTGCAGGCCAAGATATTTGTAAACAACTACAAATACTCATGAATAATTTATTGGGAACGGGGATCCTCCAAACAGCTTTAAATCTGAATATGTGAATTTTCACTCCAAAAATAGTGTCAATGGTCAGGATGAGTGCACTAACTCTGTAGTTGCACATGTTGCTCGTCCAATGATTTTTTGTAATATCCACACTTATATATATATACAGGCTGCTGACCGTACAGTCTTGTTTTAGTTAAGGGTGAGATCCCCGATCTCACCTTTCTTTTCTTCCGGAAATACATTAACATAGAAAAGGAACACCAACACATCCTCATTTCACATATGAAAACAAAAATCAATATCCCCTACTTGTAGCTTCCAAAAGTCATAATTAAAAGGCTCTATAAGACCGAGTGTAGGTCAAATCCAAAAAAAGCCCTAATTTTGATGCCTCCTCACATTTGACATACCTAAATAACTCATATACATGAGAAATTGTAACAACGCACTACTGAATCAATTGGTTCCTTGCATACAAATGAGATTCAGCAAACACCATCACAACCCTTCCTGTGGAAAATCTTAAATCATGTGCATCATGTGTCTTCTACGCTCACGTCAACTAGGAAATTGTACTCAGGCTTGAAAGCAATTAACTTAGTAAGCCATGGAAAAGGAAACAGGCAAAAACTTTTAGCACAGAAAAACAAAATGAAAAGCAAAAACATAGAACATGTATAGAAAAGAAAACACGTTAAAAGATCAAGCTTTCACTCATTTAACATGAATATAACAGTACGCTTTCTATAGGTATTACTTGATAAATCTCGGTTTACAAAAGGCAACTAACATTGATTGGAACCACAATTCCATCTAATCAAAATGTTCAAGCTCATAATAAAACAAACTACAATCAATCACATAGATTAATATGAACTGCTTTTCAGACAAACTAAATTCATTACAAAAGCACTCACCAACAGAGACGAAGCTAAAAGTAACAGCAACAACAAATTTCGAATTCATAGAATTTCAATCCAATTGATCGATTCAATTTGACTAAGAAAGGAACAATTTCCATAAAATAAAAAGAAGACCGATTACAAAAAAAATAAAAGTCAAATTATACGCATAGGTAAAGTATGAAAATCGATCTAAATAGCTAGGTAAACAAGGGCATAAAAAGAATCACCTGTTATTACGAAGTTGTGGCGGCTGTCCGAGTATGGTGGGAGGTTGATGATGAAAGATGTAGGGAAGATGAACGGCGGGAAGCGGCGGAGGAAGAGGAGTACCGTAGAGGTCTAAGAGCTCTTGAACTTGACCGATGAGCTGCCTCAACATGGCCAGCCCTTCTACAAACAACATTTACATATCACCTCCTTCTTCTTCATCATCATCATCATCACAATCATAATAATCCCTCCGCCATCATCATAATACCCCACCTCCACCCCGTTTCTCAACTCTACAACAAAACACTTTCTCTCTCTCTCTCTATATATATATATATATGTATCTATATGTTGTATATATCTATCTATGTGTGTGATTTTGTTGTTCTGTTTTTCTCTGGAGAAAGAGGGGAAAATGAAATTGGCCTAATATTTATTCTTTTATTTCTCAAATTTATTTTAATTTCCACGTCGGCAGGCCCATAAACTTCATGAGTAGTATTGACCAGTACGCTACTTTTGTCCCTTTTCCATTTCCCCCCAATTCTGTCTTCCCATTTTGCCCTTCTAATCACATACTCTCTTTTTTTTTCTTTTTTTTTTTTATAAATTATAAATCATATATCATAAATCATTTATCAATTAAGTAAACTAGGGGTGAATAGAAAGTCAACATATCTAATTGAAATCAACTTATTATAATTGAATATTCAATTGTAATTGGATGAATATGATAGAAAATCTCGATATCAATTTGGATCGATCGGTTTTCAGATGACAGTTCAAAATCGACTGAACTGAACCGATCAACCATCTGATTACCATCCAGTTATTCATCCAATTATTTGATCTCAATTTACTTAAATTTGAATTTGCTTTGTGTTGGTTTTTTAATTTTTAGTCTCACTTGTGTTGGTTTTAACACATATCAGAAGTGATTAATCAATTTGTTTCATTGTTAGAAAGCTGGATTAAATTAATACATTGAATGGACCCAGTCTGATCCGATCATCTATTAGATGTTGGATGAATCCAATCCGATCAAATGGATATTCAATAAGATTATCCAATGGATATTTAATTCAATAAATTGGACATCCAACAAAAATACACAATGGATGGAATGGAACATATACCAATCATCCATTGGATCGGATTGGTTGACCGATGCAAAATTCAACATCCAATGGATATCAACAGATGAATATATCATTCAATCCAATGACTTCTAAAATATCATTAGGAAGTTAATTATAATAATTATTTTTAGACTTTGGATTCATCTGTTTGTTATTTTTATCTCAATATTTCAAAAAATATCACTACCTTTGCAAGTGACAACTCCTCAACTTATGGAGGGGTCAAAATGTAAGAAAAAAGTTTATGAACCAGCTCCGTAAATACAGGGCCCAAATTTGTAAATTAGTCCCAGCACGTCGGCAAGTAGCGGAAATATCACTTGCGGACCTATTTCATAAATCTTTTTTTTTATTTTATTTACATTTTGTCCCCTCCGCAAATTGAGAATGTGCTACTTGTGGACATAGTGATATTTCTAAAATTTCAGGAGAGAAATAGGTAAGAGATAAATCCAAGGCCTAAAAATGATTATTTCTATTAATTTCCCAATATCAATATTATATCTTCTAAATTGGGAAAATCATTATAATTCATGTTATAAATATTATGGACTTAATGATCTCAGAATTCCATATATTGTGATAATTATGATAATTTTTATCTTAAAAATGTATTGTTTCACATGATCTGTTCTCATCTAAGGCTAACATTTAATGTATTGATAAACATATATTAGTTTTATAATATGTTTGCTTCATATGTATTATGTTCATAATGTGAAATTCTTTTACGTGTGACTTTTGTTTCACAAACACGTTAAAAAAGTTCACATTGTGAAACAAATATATGCTAATCAATATTATAAATCCTAGTTTTAGATGGAAAAAATCATAAGAAATTATACTAGTTTTTAAGATTATCATAATTTAATGAGATATCAAAAGAAGTATAATTTTGTTGGTTGTTACGTATTTTTACTGTAAAAAAGGGATTTTATATAGATGAGTGTAGTTATTAAAAAAGCAGTATATAAACATATGTACACTACACATGATGTGATTTAAGATGTTGTAGATAAGAGACTTAAACGTTAGAAAAAACTAAAAGTATATAATCCTAAATCTTTAAAAGATAATTATATAGTTAAAGTAGATAAAAGGTGATTTATGAAGTAACATCTTCCAAAAGACAATAAACCGAGGAGACCCACAACTACGACCAAATGTCAAGTGAGGAAGACCCACGAGTTGTTGACCACACAATCAATCATTGGATTAAACCAACATTATATATATATATATATATATATATATATATATATTCTTTTAAATTTTGTTCATAATTATAGTTTATACATGAAAATTTTATCTGCTCTGTAAGATTGACATACATATAACAAATATTTAATGTAATATCATGCATGCTATGTGATAATCATCCAAAAATGGAATGCTATAAAGATTTTTTTTTGTTAACTATGGTGTATGGGGCAGTTTGTGTGCAGCTAAACCATGAAGAACGTTCAGGAAAATCCTCATTGGCATTACAGGACTTGAATCGGTGAACTCTGTGAAAAATCTCATAGGTTTCATTTAGTTTGCAGGAATGAAAAAAGATTTTCAATTCAAGTTCGTTCCAATCCCGTATTTGGTTTGCATGATTGTTTGGATTTAAAATCCCTCAAACATAGGATTTTGAAATCTCATAGGGATGGTTGGGATTTCAAGAGATTCCGAAAATAATAATGTTTTATAATATATTAAAAATGTTTGTTTTCCAATAATCAACTAATAATAAGGTAATTTATATAACTATTTGTAGTTTGTTTTTACAAATTACTTATAAAGAATGAAATTCAATTCGATTATGAATCTAAAAACCAAATATTCCAAATCCAAATCCAAATCCAAATCCCTCTAAACGATTTCATCAAACTAAATACCCTTTAAATGCCAAGTATTGAATGTATCCCATGTGTTGATTGCTTCAAACCCCTTTGGGTGCAGTGTTTATTATTCAGGAAAACGTTGTTAAAGTTTATTTATATAATATGTTGCCAAATAACAATATTGATCTACAAAAATATGGTAATTCCATGATTTCTATTAATAGTTGATACTTTATAAAAGTTTAATCTAAATACTTTATAAATTTATTATTATGAAAAAAAAAATCTATTTTTAGTAGTTAGAGGAAGTGAACATATATATCATAGAAAAACAAATACTCCTCCCATTTTTAAAAAAAGAAAAGAAAAGAAAAGAAATCTATCTTAATCCTATTGAAATTAGAGGAAACTACAAAATTCGTTTCTACGGTTTTTCATAATTAACATTTTTTATTCATTCACTTTTAAAATTTGTTCTTTGTAAAAACGTTTGGATGTGAACACTTCTTCTAACAACCATTAAATGAGATGTAAATTTGTCCTTTATTTTGATTTGTGCGGTTTTTGACTGATTAAAAAGGAAACTGATAACAGAATTTTTAAACGACCCTTAGAGAAGGAATTGAATCCGATCGTTTTTATAAAATTTCAAAACTATATAAACGAAAAATATTATTTATAACAAACCATATGGACCAAATTTGTAGTTTACTCTTGAATTTATAACGTTGAGATTATATCCCTAAATCAAGTAGCTAGAAGATTTTGGAAGAAAAAAACTCTTTGATGTAAAAAGAAAATGAAAATAGGAAGATAAAATAACGATACACAAAAGTCAATGCTTACTTCAAAGGTATTCCTACCCAGTTTGCCACTTAAGCCAAGATTGGTTTGGTGTGAAATCAATTGTATATATATATATATATGTATGTATATAGTGGAGTAGGATTATCCCATCTCATTTTAAATATATATTTTATTTCGTGTATGTGTTTTCCATCAATTATATATATATATATTGTTTTCTTTTTGTGTATATATGATCTTAACTAAGATTTGGGAAAACTCAAGGTATAGACATAAAAATTGTTTGATAAGGCATAAACTAGTTTTCTTTTTCTTTTTGAAAGTTCCTTCAAATAGTTTTTCTACAAGTTGCAAGTTTTTTTCTACTTATGTCTCCGAGTACAAGTTTAGCAGCTAATAGTTGGTTTATTAGCTAACAACTAATTTTCTTTAAAGTAACAGGAACTTGTGAGATTAACTCAACTGACAGTAAGACTTGAACCATTTAGGAATTACTCTTTTGAGTTGATTGAAGATTTTCCTAACTGTTCTCCAAAAACTCTTGTAATTAGTGGAGGTATACACAAACACCCATGATTATATACATGTAAGCTAATATGTCTTGATAATAAATTAGAAAATTATGAATCCAAATGAAACTAGAAAAGATAGTGAGCAATCCCAATGATGCATTTCCACACCCAACCCAACCCGACCCACCATCATCCATTGAAATGAGTAAGAAAGGCAGAACAATAAATATTATACATGAAAAATCATGGAGTTTAATTACTCTACTCGAGCACGCAATAGATTTATTTTTCTTTTTTTAATATTACAATATTAATCAAATGATTGAATTTGAGCCAACCCAACCCAACCACCTTCCGATTTGCATCATATACTTGTTGCTTCATTGATTGTAGTAATTCTAATTCTAATAAAAAACAACGGATGTTCTTTGGGTTATGGTAATGTGATTTTATTTGCATAAAAAAAACAATATTTGATTTGATATATAATTTTACAAGAAATTGATTTGACATCTAAAAGTGTATTAACGTATACGTCATTTGCAAAAATAAATAACGGTAATGTTAACTTTGCTAAAAAAGACAAATATGGTGCATGAAAAATCAATAGCTATCAATAATTGTTGTAATAACAAAAAGTATATACTTGTTTGAAGAGACCATTTTTTATTTATGTGTTTTATAAGACGCTGACATTCATTTCAAAACCTTTCTTCCAATTTTGAAGAATTGGTGCTCAATGTTTGGAGTTTTTGGATGTGAATTATTTGGTTTTTATATATAAGTTATGGTATTTGTGCAAGGTGGAATCCATACTTACAAACTAGATTTTCTTATTATAGTTGTGTTGTATAGAGATGGAGTATTGAAAACCCAAGATACAAGAAGGAAAAAAAAAGCCCTAAACTGAAAATAGCTGGAAACTGTTTGGATAATTAAATCCCAAAGAGTTAGAGAGGAGAGGTGATAGTGATTTACGGAAATCTAATGAACAAAATATTATCATTATGTTTCAATCTTTGAAAGTAAAGAACGAAATTGAGAGAATGTCATAGAAGAGAAAAAGCAAGAGAGGGGAATCAAAAGAGACGTTCAAAAACATTCTTCACAAGATCTAGGCAAGACTTCATTTTTTTATATATAGTTGATATTTAACTTGGTGTTGCATGACACCAAATCTTTTAGCTGACTATTAATATACATCTCATAAGTAGAATGTTGTTGATAGATAACTTAAAGGGTAAACTCTAGACTATTAGCCTTACTGACATATATATATGATAATTGTCATCTGGATTATGTACTGTATAATGGTTTTAACATTTTGTTTCAATATGGGATGGTTAAGATTTTACATAGTGTTTGTGTATGTTGAGAATTCTATGACGATGTTAGGATAATGGTATCCGGGGCTATAATTGCATGGTTTTATGAAGACGATGATATGTCATTTTCATGATGTTACAAAAACTATCATCATATTTACTCCGTTTTATTATAAAAGATTGATGTAGTTTACACATAACAATCACTCACGGTTAAATCTATAATTTTTTATAATTTGGTTTATAAAAGGAGAATAATTAATGGAATGGATGGTATTTATTTGAAGGGGGGTTGTGGGGGCTACATATTGATATTATGAAGAAAGAGTTGGGATTTGAGGTAATAATGATTAGGGGTGGGTAAAATGGTAATCATGAGTCATTATGATCATCATTGTGCTTGAATGTACACATAATCTCTCTTCTCTTTTACGTGTGCAGTCAAACTCATTTCAACTAAACTTTATCATCCTATTTTATTTTATTTATTTTTCATAATTATTACATCTCTTTTCAAATCATATTACTTTTCATCTTTTTATTTATTTATAAAATACCCTATAAATTCTTTAAAATGAAAATTTTGAGCATTTTTACTCTAAACCTTCCTTAAAACCGAGAAACTTAGGAAAATGAGAATTTTATATTTTATTCTTCCTTTTCAATAAGAATTCTTAAAATTCTTTATTTTAAAGAATTTGTTAAAATTTCACTTATCCTTTTAGTGATTAAATTATTTAATTTCAGTTTACTTGTTTTTTATCTTATTATTATTAAAAGTTATTGTATAAAATTAAATTAGGGAAAAAATATAATTTAACAAGTATGTTTGATTATTACAAACATTTAAAACTTGGTATTACAAAAAACAAAATAGAAAAATCTGTTGGACCATGATAATAAATAAGAAAGAAAAATTCTAAATAATTATTACTATTATTTGTCAAATAAAAACATTATTTGTAGGATGTGTTTTTCTTTGAGAAATGTGAAAAGTGAAATGCTTTTGAATCTTTCTCCCAACTTGACCTTTCTCATCTTATTCTTGGCCATGCATTATTGCTTTCCACTTGACCTTCATCATGCCTCCCGTAATTTCAATTTCCCTTTCAAGTACAAATATTTTACTATTAAATTACTAAACAAATACATTTTAAAAAAATTAGTATGGATTTACCAAAAAACTAAAATATTATATATTAAAGAAACTTTAATTTTATTAAAAAGACATAAAATAAATTGGATCGTTGCCCATGAAAATTTGCGAACGAGTTAAGTTTGGTCACTTATTTTAGTATTTGAAATTTAAAATATTGTAACTTTTTTTCAAGTTGAAAATGATGTTTTTAACTTTTAATTACAAGATTGTTACGCTGGTAAAACTAGACATTTCGTAAATAGAATTTCAAAAGGAAAAAGACAATGATTTTCCATTAAAATAAATGCAAACATTTTTTTACAAAGCGTAATCCAAAATGACCGTTCTGTCATTAGTTATTATGAAAATTTGAAGAGTTTAATACATACAAAAAGTGTAATTTTTTAGACATTTATAATTTATATACAGGTTTGAAGATTTTTGTGCGAATTTATCACAAAACATTGATTAGGCCTGGGCCTTACTCATATTTAGCCCATTTCAAGATCTAAGTTGTTTTGAAAAATAAACACATAACTAAAACCAGCTGCATAAACATATTTACATATGTCAGTGGATGATAGCATAGCATCATTGTTTTTTTTTAATATTTTGTGTCTTCATCATGTGCTACTCCATGTGTCCTAACAAAAATGTGATAGTTTTACAGTAAAAAAATAATGTAATTGCTAATACATTATTCAAACATAGATGAGTAAAAATTGTGAGGTTTTTTTTATTTCTCTTATGAAACATAGATCTTCAAAGATTTAACCTCATATTCTGCACTCTATTAACATACATTCAAGTGTAATTGATTGGGGCTATAAAACCAAACCCTTGGATTTTTTTTAATATGCATGGAGTCTGCTCCATCTTCTGTTGTCCCAGTCAAGAGACTCGGGTATGTTTATTTTGCAAGAATAAAATGGTATTGGGGGATTTGGATTTCAAATCTATTTCAATTCGTTGTTCGGCATGCAAGATTGTCTAAATTTGAAATCCTAAGATTCTACCCTCAAACATAGAATTTTGAAATCCCTCGGAGGTGGTTGGGATTTCACAGGATTTCGTTAGATTTGAATATAATAATGTTTTAAAATATGTTAAAAACATTTATTTTTTAATAATTCATTAATAAAAAGGCAACTTAATTATTTTTATAATTATTTATAGTTTGTTTTTATAAATTATTTATAAAAGATGAAATTTCATTCCATTCCAAATCCATCAAACACAACACATCAAAGATTCCAAATCTTTTCACGAAATTCAAATCCTTCAAAATCATTTCTTCAAACTATACGCCCCCTTAGAGTATCTAATAATATAAATTCTCAATAAAATAGCAAAATCAAAGCTAAAGTAGACATCTTTTAGCTCGAGGATAACCCATCAAGAAGATCAGTTTTTTCACCAAAGATACAAAAATGATGAATAAGAAACATCAATCTTGATGAAATCCATTTTACGATTTGATTGTACTAAAAATAAAGATTTGTTTTGATTGAAAATTACTTGCATATTTGTACACTTACATAAAGGAGGGAGCATCTACACAAACAACTATCATACCAGAAATTGAACAAATGCAATACACAACCACAACTCCAAACTAAACTAAGATGCCATTTACCAAACTGTTATCAGGGTAAGTACTTATCGACAAAATTCAACAATATCACTTACTTACAGGAGACGATTTTAGTCGTTTGCAACAATTTACCCTGTGAGTGCTAACTGTGGTAAGAACTGTCGTTCTCACTTACCGGGTAAGATTTTTGGTTCTTGCTATATCCATCCGATTAAGATAACGCGACTTGGTAAACGCTTTCTCGGATAAGCTCTTAATAAACTGCCCCTAGGTTACTACTTACAATATTTATGGTTCTTATTTGAAATCCCCTCGTGCAATGTGTGTGTATGTGTGTAAAAAGCATGATTTTATCAAATGAAAGGTAACAAATTTGATACTAAAGCATGTATGAACAGTAAAAGAATACAAAAAGGTTATAGACTTCTTCCAACCATCCTAGTAAATCCATCCTCAACCCACCACTACCTATCCGCCCCTTCCTCTGCTTCCATAAGAGCATCTGTTTGGAGCTTTTTTATAAGAAAAAAAGGGACCCACATTCTAATACCACACTTGTACATCCACAAAGCAAAAAAACTACTTTTTTTAGCCGGGAGCTTTCTAATTGAGCTTATGTGGCAATAAGCTTCCAAACAACTTTCAAATAAGCATCATTATGGATGCTCTAACCGCCAGTATTTGCTCACTATCCACTACCCTAGTTTTGCGACTCCATAAACTCCTATCTAACACAGAAAATAAAGCTGGAAAACATAGTTGACGTGTGAACCGGAGCTTAAGTAGCAACAGATATCGTTGATGCAATGAGTATGATTGCTTATTTGAAACAACTTATGTTTTAAAAAAAAAACACTTATTAACTTATTATAAGTCAGAAGAGTTTAACTTCTTCAAAAAAAAACTGCTTATTACCGGTTTGGCACCGGTATAAATTATTTCTCCAAACACTCAAAAATGCTTAATAAGTCAATAAGTTGTTTTTATAAGCACTCTCAAACACCCACTTAATCCTTCATGTGAAACTGAAGTTCAAGCATGCAAAAAGGAATCATGCAAGAATGCAATTTGTTAGTCTAAGGTTTATAGCGTAAAAGCAGTTAAAGAAACGAAAACACACTCTTGAAACCGAGAAATGGATCTGTTTCACCTGCTGTTGCCAATGAACAGCTTTGCCTCTTTGCTAAACCTGGAGACTTTTCTTCATTATTTGCTTTGCCTTTAGGTTTCACAGCTTCTAAATCTAAAATAGTTAAAGTTCCTTTGTGAACTTGATCATTTGACTCTGCACCTGCAGATAAGTCAAAGTCAAAGTCAAAGTCAGGAATGGATGATTTGGTAGTTAAGCTCTTGATTTCATCGACTCGAGGGAAGCATTTGGATTTCTTTCTTATATGCTCGAATATTGTGTCTCCAGTTAGCATGTTGGATCGAGTGCTGGTTCCTCCATCTGGCTCGCTTGATTCTTCGCTTGAATTATTGGAACTTTCTAGAAGTTCGTTGAGTACAAGCTGTCGGTTGTGGGTACGCTTTCGGATCAGGCTTAACGTCTCCAGGGATGGCGGATGTTCAGTACTTGGTGTGGCTGCCAAGAAAGGTAAGCTCTTGGCCTTTTCACGTATGTGATCAAAAACGGTTATCTCGGTAATGATTTTGCAATCATCATCATTGTTCTCGACAACACGCTCACCTGCACGTTTCAAGATGTATAGCATTCTTACTCGGACAAAAAATGATACAATTTTCTTAGGTTTTTTTTTGACAAGTTAGATAAGCACAGTGAACTTAGGCAATGTTTGACAACAATAAGCTAGTTTGAGCTTATTGAAAAAGTTTCGTTTGATTAGCCAATAAGCTAGCTTCTTGAAACATTACTTCAAGTTGTATTTCAATAAGCTTAAGGGGTTCTATTTTTTCCAATTATGACCCTCATAATTTTCCACTTTCTTATATTTAATATAAATCATTTTATATTGTCATCTAACTTTTTTGGAAGTATATAATAATATTTATATATAGCAAATATTCTTGCACATTCCTCCTCAGCAAAGGTGAGGAGATTTCAATTCTTGACCTCCTGACTGGGCTCCATGGTGACCCGGGTACCACTAGCCAATGACCCTTTGGTGTGTGATCTACCTGTAAGGCTGATACCGAGCCGCCAATGACCCTTTGGTGTGTGATTTAGCCTACCAACTAGCTTTATTACGGAACATGACTAGTTTATTGGCTAGATTATTAACCAGTTTTTTACCGAACATGGCTAGTTTATCGGTTAGTTTATCTGCCAACAGCCGCCAGCAGCCAACTTATCACTAGTTTGCCAAAGATAGCCTTAAATAACAACTGTACATAGAGATTTAAGATGATGCTAAACTTGAAAAATGATCCATATCAAGAAAAGCATGAAAGCCTCAAAAGTCGGTATGGAGAGTATTGTAAAGTCTTAAACTTTACCTTCATCTGAATCTTCATCCAATAGTTTGAAACTGGGCCTGATCTCCAAATCGAAGACAAAATTAATCAAAAAAACATAATACTAATAAGTTATACAAGTTACAGACAACAATGGTGGTTGTTGAGGGTTAAGAGCATACATGGAAGCTTCTTCAGTTTTGGATTTTAACGACTTCTGAGGCTTGCGAGTTGGGGATTGAGGTAGATGATCATTGTCAGGATCAACTATGTACACATTGCTTGGCTGAGGCAAGGAGAGTTTCTTCATTCCATGATCATGATAGATATGGGAGTTGATATCCTTCATGAGTATAACCTTCTCGTGTATGTCAATACCAACTGCATGAACTTCAACCACCAAAATGAGTGTGAATTCATAGGGCCTTTTGGCCTAGCAGTATCCGGTAACCCAACCTTCCTAAAGGTGAAGGGTTCCAACCTCACCAAAGAGCAGGAGTGTGTGTGAGGATCACATGTGATATGGGCATTCTCATTCTTTTAAGAAGTGGTGGTATTCTCATTTGAACCTCCACCCATATATACATGCGGCAAATCAAATGAGAACAACGAAAAGGTTAACAACCGTGAAAACCAGTTTTCATCCGTCGTTTCACATTGTGAATTATTGAAATGCATGGGAAAATACATGGTTCGTTTCACAATGTCATTATTTTTAGTGTCTACTTTAAGGATTTTTTATTTCCCATTGTGAAAGAATATTGTACATATACATGCATTGTTTTACAATGTGAAACAAACACATGATGATCCGTGGTTCTCACGGTTCTCAACCTTTTGTGGTTCTCATTTGGTTATGTCCATATATCTATTATATATATTATACTTCAAAGAAGGAATTAAAGAAGATGAATCAGAACATGGAACTTCACTGAATTCTTCGAAAATTAGATCTGCCTTAACAGTTAGCTTTCCTTGTAGAGGGCTTGTAACTAATATTGTTGCACTATAAGGGCTGCAGTCAGATAACCAACAAACATATTCATAAACTGTAAAAAGATGAAAAAATAAAAAAATTTGACAAATAAAGTTAAAAGTGGCCCAGAAAATACTTAAAACATAGATTCTTGCACGTACTTCTTGCAGATCTTTCGCTATGCTTAGTTTGGGGCCATTTACCAACAAATTGGTTAAGCGCTAATCGGGAAAGAGTGGGATCTAAGAGGTTTGATCTAGGTACATGGTCCCTGAAATGGTGGCTGTTTACCAAGTGTTTTGTAGTAACTGCTTACATATAAAATACCTTTATCATCTTGTGTTGACCCTGTAAGTGAAATAATAATATTGACTGGATTGGTGCTCGGTCATCACCATCGGTCAGACAGCCTTTAGGAAAAATGGAAAATTAGGTGGTGCTGATCGAGTCACCCATGCTGACCATTTCAGCACTGGGACTCGACACTGTACTTCACAGAAGAAACATGTCCATACCTTGTAAATTCTTCCACTCTGCAGTAACAAGTTGTAGAATAACGTCAAGTGCCTATTGCAATTATACATCATCATATAGCAACTGTGGTTCAGCTTCCACTTGATCCTTTGAAGCAAATAAGCCGATATTACCTTATTTTCTCATGGAAAACTATCATGTTATCTTCCTCTGTGGCAACAACCTGTGAAGAAAATGGAAGTTCTATTAAATACAACCAAAACTAGTTGTTCCACGTTTAGAGCGACAATTAGACGGGGACATAACAAGACTGAGCAAGGCAAAAAACTGCATTTTTGTCTCACCATAATAAGGTGGAACAAAAAATAGGGAGATGAGACAATATAGGTAAATTACTAAACTACCCCATGTCAAATTAAAATCTTTCATAATTCTTTCACCCCCTACCATACACTCGCCAGTCCTGCTCGCACACCAAACGCACACTAAAGGTACTATTTAACAAGCATTGTATTGTAAAAACATATTCCTGACTGCATACCATATCCGCATAATGTCGTTTAGTTGCTTGTGGCGATTGTGACAGTCTCGTTAATGTCATAACCAGCTTGGACTTCCCATAATTTGGACATGAAATCTCCTCAACCTTCATATCAACTTTTGGTGGAAGTGAAAGCAATGATTCCTTGATATGGTTACCAAATGGGAACTTTCGACCAGTAACCATCTCTATTTTTCTTGGGTCTGCTTCAGAAAGGGTCTCAAATGACTTCACTCCCATAGATTGTAAGGCCTGGACATAAACAATAGTTAGGTGGGTTATGAGAGTATCATCTTAATTACACACAGCAAAAGAATTTAATTTTGGTGTAAGGATTTTGAGAATTTTAGAACGAATACCTTTGCAGTCACCATACCGATGCCAGGCAATTGTTTCAGCAGATACGGACTGTCTTCCCAGAGCTTTTGATGTAAAGATTTCGCTAGAAGGATTGAATTCAAAGCTCCTTTATAATTCATTTTATATATAAAATACTCTTTCATGCATTTCGCAATTCGACACCCATTTGAACAAACAGAGTTCATGTCCTGTAGATGGCTAAATGTTAGATAAAGACATGACAGCAAGAACTTAGACAGATTCAAATGAGAACCATAAATCTTTTGAGAACCGGTATATGCATATATACATATATATACGTATGTATATATGCATTGATGCATATACACTATCAAAATATGTATTATCTCAATGATATATTCATCGGCGTATATATACACACACACATTATATATGCAAGTACATGCATTGGTGCATATATTCATTGAAATTCTTATAGCGCATATGCATCAATGTATATATGGGTTCTCACAGTTCTCAAAATATTTATGGTTCTCATTTTAACTTTCCCCATAGAAACTTTATAACTGTAAAAAAGTGGGATCCTGACCTGGGTAAGAGACAAATCATGGGCTAAAGGATCTCCAGTCAAGCAATCATTTGCCAAAATAAACAACTTCTCTTCTCTGGTTTGTATGCGCCTTTTCTTCTTCCCTTTATCTCCAAGGATGTGAAAACGAAGCCTACCATCTTTATCGGTATTTATGTCATTTAGGAGCTTCTTCTCGTTCCGCCTCAGTTGTATCCCTTCATTCGAATTTCCAGTAATTAAGTCAGTTTCATGATATTATTTTAAGAGTCCGACATAGGCTAGACTTGGACTATTTCTCATCTATATATGTTGGAACCTCCCAACTCTCCTCAAGGGTTCTTTTGGAGAGCAATTTGGCACATACTCTCACATGGTATTAGAGTCAAGGTCTACCACTCTAGGGGCTCAGACACTCTGTTTGTGCCTTCTAGCCCCTGTTGGAGGAGGCATGTTAGAGTCCCACATCGGCTAGACTTGGACCATTATGTTGGAACCTCCTTTCTCTCCTCAAGGCTCTTTTAGAGAGTAATATGGGGTTCCACATATTCTCATATTTTCATTAGATACAAACTTATAAACAAAAACATACATGAAATTTCCTCTGCTCGGCAAACAATATGAAGTGCATCTTCTATGCTGCAACTTGAAGGAGCTTTCATGATGTGTTTCATGGTGTCAAATTTCAAATAATACTTTGTCATCAACCTTCCAGGTTCTGTGTACAAAAATGTGGATATTTGTTCAAGCAGAGAAATATCTGAATATATATATATATATATACACACACACACACATATATATATATATGTGCACATGGAAATTGTATGATTATAATGATCTTATAGATTAAATACCAAGAGGCTTCAAAAGAAAACCATCTTCGTCGGTCCAGATCATTTGGTAGTGTGCTAACTCGTTAACTTTCTGAACACAGACCTCTGCAGTACATGAAATGAATCAGAAACTGAGATGCAGAAAAAGTAAGCTGATTTTCGTATTAAAGTACCTTGTATATGCTTCTCTACATGGGTATTAGATAATCCTTTCTTTACAGCATAATTTTGAGGGTTCTAACATCAAAGGGAAAAGTTCAGCAATATATAATTAACAAGAAATAAGTCAATAGTTTATTGGTACATTACATAAACAACCTTTTTCATTCTCACATACAAATATGAGCATTTCATCCATTCTATTGCCCTTGTTATATCTGGGACAGTCAACTGAACTACCTCTGCAGCTAGATGCTCAGTAACACAAGAAAGTAATCTGAACAGAAAATGGACCATATCAACATCTTGTTGGCTAGCATGCATCAAGCCATATAATTTTCAGAGACTGTAATACGCTTGAAAATGAGTTAAAAGATCATGAGACTTACTGAGATTCAACCAATTCGCATCCACCTAGTAGGTTCTCATACAAATGAACCTAAGATCATGTTTATAGAACATGTTTATCAGAATAAGTGGAGTAGATCACCATTTGATAATGATCATTGTTTGATACTCAGATTCTACAAATACACATCCATCTAGTAGTTTTCTCTCTAAATATGCACCCTTCTTTATGTCTATATATATAGGGGGAGGTTAAAATGAGAATGGTAAATAGTTTGAGAACCTGGGAACCAACTATTCATTTGTATTCATGATGATGATGAATGTCATGATAGATGTTCATTATGAAAAATACTTATAATGAAAAACATGATAAAATGCATGATATCATGAGTTATGAAAATACATAATAAAATGCATGATATCATGAGTTATGAAAATGCACAATATCTTGATGAATAATATTTATCGTTATTCAGGGTTATTCATCATGAATAATACATGAAATAGTGGGTTGTCAAGTTCTCAAATATATGTGGTTTTCATTTGAACTTCCCCTATGTGTGTATGGGTGTAGAAAGAGTATATATAATTATATATATATATATATAGAGAGAGAGAGAGAAAGGAGGGTACAGTTTCTCTTCTTGTCATGATTATGACCATTCCAGTATCATCAAATGGTGGGCGGCCTGCCCTCCCACACATCTGCACAACCAAAAACAGCAGATTATGCTCTCATAGGGAAAGGTACCAGTAGATTGTTAACTCCAATGATGTGAAGATAGATGCTACAAGAAAATAATGTAATAATGAACAGATGTATCCTAATTACCTACCATATGTAGAAATGTTTACGTCCTGATAGCAAAGTTATTCTGATGCACACTTCCACAATTATACCAAAAACAAGTGCACAGATAAGTGTCAAACCTGCAATATCATTGATCTATCATATTCCATGTAAATCCCTTTCTCCTTGTTGCTGAAGAAAAGGAAAGATAACAAGTATGAAAACAGTCAGGTGACTGGAACTTAGCCTAAAAATCTTAAGAAAAGTAGATCTGGACTTACAAGTGCTGTGTTGATTTGATTATAACCATATGTGCTGGGAGGTTAATTCCATGGGCAAGGGTGTTTGTGGTGCATAGAACTTGAAGATCACCATTGAGAAAGAGGCCTTCAATCAGATTACGATCCTTTGGGGAAAGTCCACCATTGTGATAACCAACTGAGCAATGAGAAAGATCAAGGAAAGATAAGTTAGAATGAACATTGTCAACTTTATCATTATGCAGTCCCTTTGTATTACTTGCAATTATTATTTGCCTTTCAAGAAACTTATTATTTTACTACTTGTAGGAATATGAAAACTTGCCACCAAAAAGGATGTGTATTCACTTGCAATTATTATTTTCCTTTCAAAGAACTTATTATTTCACCACTTGTAGAAATATGAACACTTGCCACCATAAAGGATGTAAGATTGCATCTGTTTGTCACCACATGAAAGTGAAGCTTCCTTCAACCTTTCCTGCTGATCCCTGCTTTTGATGAAGGGGTTTGAATAACCATGGGTCATTACTGTCTGGGACAGCCGTTGTGCTGCTTCTTGTGCCCCCTTTCTAGTAGAGCAAAACACTAGTGCAGACTTTCCACTAGAATATTGCATAAGGAGATCTGCATGTCAGTTTTTAGGAATTGAGAAATTTCATTGTGTTCATTATAGAGGTCTTCTCACCAAAAGAAGTTATGGACATAAGATTCATAGAGGTCTATGCTCACCAAATATGTAATTTTGAAGCCGCTTAATTATAGAAGAAAGATAATGAAAAGAGCCAGGAAATTTGTCAGTATCAACATTATTTATAGTAGGAAAGATAGAAGTGATTTTTAAGGGAAAGATTGAATATTAAAACCTTTATAGGAAACCATTAAATACAATAGCACGATGCACCTTACCTTCTCAAACAGAAAGTCATTTTTGGCTGGAGCATAGCCTGCAAGAAAAAACTTCAACGTTAAGCAAATGCCAAACAAAAACACAGCAAGAACTACATGCATTATGAATTTAAGGCACTTAAGAAAACAATCAAAAAGAACAATGGTGATTGGGATTACCGAAAACTTTGGTAGTCAACTTTACAGGCCTCATTTCCTCACCAAACCTATACAAATGGTAAAGAGTCATTTCGTTAGCAGAGATTGACACCCATCCATTGCATGCTATCAGATAATACCTTTTAATTCCTTGGATAGGAACCATAAGCCATTCAGCTGCAAGAGCCAGACATGGTCAATGATTATCTGGTGGCCTCAATTACCAAAAGATTACGACAAAGTGTCACTAATTTAGAGTCACAATAGAACAAATAGATAACTTTACCAAGGTCATCAATATTGGGGATTGTTGCAGAAACAGCTAGGAAACGCACATGGGCCAATGGACTTTTTCCCATTTGAGGACTGCAACTAATCATTTTGATTCTACTAACTATTGCCTCTAGAGCTGCTCCACGAGGATCATTTAACAGATGAACTTCATCAATAAGTACTAGCGATATATCACTAAAAAAGCTTAGGCCACCATCTTTGATGCCAAACCTAGTCACTGCATCGAACTTCTGCAGATGAACATTATATAAGTATTACGTAAACAATGGAAAAAGAAACTGTGCAAGTAAATCTATATACGACCTCAGGAGTAGTCAGGACAATGTCTGCCTCTTGTATATTCCTTACACTGTAGGATTCATTATCCCCAGTAAGCTCCAAGCAATTTATCCCCCATGACCCGAGCTTCTGGTTCCAACTCCGGAGCTTCTCTTGTACCAAAGCCTTGGATGGGGATATATATATCTTCACACGAGAAGATAAAGCTAAATAAAGTAAAATCCTCACTCTTGCTGCCATAAACTATTTATAACAAATTATGAGCAACAATCACTGAAGGATAGAGTTTCCACATATGTAAAGGGTGAAAACAATAGATGCTCAGTATATAAATCAGAACAGAGTTTGAATCGGCATGAATATGTTATATATTTATGCAGCACTGGTCTGGAAAACTTAAAAACTTCATCATCTCAATAATTTCTCAAGCACTAGGGTGATAAATCTTTTGATGATCATTGCGGACATAATTCATTTCCCAAAGCAGACAAAGCAAAACTTGATCTTTTACCCAAAAAAATAAAATAAAAGCAGATGTAGCCTACTGTTTTTAGAGTTCCCTTCATATGAATAAATCTTCCTTCCTGGGAGATGAACTTTGACAGAAGCCTCAATATGCATAACTCAAAAAGCACCGTCTTCCCACTGCCTGTTGGTGCTGAAATAACCATGTTCATATCGGAGTGGAAACAAGCAGAAAAACATTCACTCTGCAGCGAGTTAAAATACCTGTATTTAAAAGAAATCGCAGACGAAAAGATGCTATTATTACATCTAAAGAGAGACTATCACCAAGAACAAGTAGCAAAGTGCCATAGGGGACATGAAAAATAGATAACGAAGCTTGAAAATATAGAACAAATCATTATTTTTCTGTTATTGGAAGTAGATTTGGCATGAGATCTATCTTCAAACTAAATTATCTCACTACTTGGGATATTAGTTAAACTGCAATTCAAGTGATGAAGTATTGGAAATACAAAAGGTAGAATCTAAATGCATAACTTGAGATACAAAAAATCAACCTAATAGGTATCAGCAATTGTGCATCAATTCACTACTCTATGTGATAACCTGAAGTAGTGATGCATGTAAACTACATCCGAGGCTGAAAAAAGTCACAACTCACACATGTCTACATAACTAATTCCGCACACATAGAAAATCATTACTATTGAAGGCATACCTGAAACTAAAAGTTGAACGGAAGGGATCAGGTAGATCTGAGACAGACTTAAGTGAGTATGAATCCATAGATGAGCTGATTTGCTATTTAACTGCAAAATAGAGGAAAATCGAAACAACATAAATGTCTTGGACTTGCAAATTACAACCAACAAAAATTATTGGACTAATTCGAGATCAAAATTATATCCGTGTTCAAGGCACTTGACTTGATAGAAAAAAGATGTATATGAATGCAATTATTTAGACAAAAAAACGTCAGCATAAATTGAAGAACCTGAGCTTGGAATTTTTCTGGAAAACTGCACGAGAGTCACAGAGACTTGCACGAAGAAATGCAGAATACTGTGATATTGCAGATTTGGCAAGTTTTAATGGTATAAACTCCAGAAAAGTTGTGGTTGATTTCACGTATGTTCATATTAGAAGCAAATGGTGATGTAGAGTTCTAATCGGATGAAAAATTCATAACCATGCCGTCCTGATCGATTTCGACTTCTCAAATTCTAATGAAACAAGTGGTAATAGTGTTCTTCTCAATTGCATCTGGTTGAAAAGTCTGACGACGAGCTTGTAACTTCTGTGAAGCACATTAAACTCCAGTATATTACTCTAAGACATAACCAAGCCGATTCTTTACCTGAAAATTTATCGTATGCTCCCCTGATTGATCGATACGAAAAGCACTAGAACGATGAGTTCGATTTGAGAAATTGAAATGCAAATCAAAGTATGTGCGACCTGAAAACAGCAAGTTTTTGAAAGCGAGTATATGTAGGTCGTGGGACTCAGACGGTCGACTAAAGATCTTTTGGCGGGATCTTGTATTGCATTACTTGTGATATCACGAGGATATTTAAAGATTTTCTAAAAAAAACTCAAAATCTTTTAAAATATTTATATTTAAGTCCAAATAGATTCTTTAATTATTTAGAGTGAATTAAGATTTTTGTTCTAAGATTATGATTTTCATTCTTATAGTTTTGACATTTCGTTCCCAATTATTTATAATTTATTATTATTTTCTTTCTTTATTTGATTATTTTTATTTGTAGTTAGTTACATGAATTTAAACACAAAGTTTTAATAAATTGTACATACACATAAGTTACTTGTAATCTTGAATTTAAGTAATATGCATCAATAAACAGTACTTCATGCTTAAAAAATAGTTATTAAGAGTTTTTATCAAATGATTTATAATATAGTATTGATTAATCATTTTGTAAATACAAATCTAAAAGAGGGAAAATAATACTTGCAAGTTGCAACATAAAAATAAAAATAAATGCAAACATTTTTTCCGAAGCTTGATCCAAAATGAATCATGAAGAATTTTGGTCCATAAAGTAGCACAAATTTTGACACACAAAAAGGGTATTTTTAGACATGTATAATTTACCACCTACATGTTTAGAGTTTGTGGTATGAATTCATTACCAATACCATTACCAAATACCAAATATTAATTGGGCCTGGGCCTTACACATATTTAGCCCATAACTAACCACCAAATAGCTGTAGCACTAGCACAATCTTTTCTTAAAATCTTCAATCATGTGTCTGTGCGTTACAATTGAAATTGATAATTTTACTGTAAATCAAGAATAAAAACTTAGTGTAACTATTAAAATTCAGAAATTTATATATAAACAATGATTACTAAATATGCTAAAGTATATTGATTTTTTTTTATGAAGCATAGATCTTTAAATATTTAACACTCTTATTTTTTATAATAAACGGACAAAAAAGAAAAGAATCATATGCTTCAAAGGCATTTGATTGGTGCTTTGAAACCAAACACTTGGATTTTTTTTATATGCAGGGAGTCGTCTACACTTTTTATCGTTTGAATTAAGTAAGAGAAATCAAAACTTCAAAATATTTAAGAATATAAATCCTAGATAAAAAAAAGACAAATATAAAATATAAAATTATCGATGAAATCCATTTCAAGATTAGATTGCATTGAAAATAAATATTTGTTTTGATTGAAAATTACTTATTTGTACACTTACATAACTTAAAAGAAAAAAAGAAAAGTGACAAATGAATAGAAATTCAAAATGTGAGAAACACGATCGAACATGGAAACTCCGAGGTTGTCGACTTTGGTAGCATGAATCTCTCATCTTGAGGCGAGAATCACCGAAACCAATAACATAGATAAATAGGTTGTAAGAATAATTTGTACATAATACTTAAAAAATTGTACTCAAAATAATTTTAAGAGTTTATGAAATTTGTACTTAATGCTTAGTAGATCATACTAAAGGAATTTAATTTTTTTTACCCAAATGTTTCATAAGGCTATTCTACATAGAAAATAGAAAATTAGTACAATTCCTTATTTTCTTATTGAAAATAAGTCCAAAATTCACAGAGTATATTATCGTATGTTAGTAAGATTAACATTTATCATATATTTGAATGCCTTAATCAAGTAGTTTTACTAAATTCAAACTTGAATTTTTTTTTAAAAAAAAATAGTTGCATGTATACAATAATAATGTATATATACTTGAATTTTAAATAATGTTAGAAAAAACTCGTTGTGACAGCTATCGTGGTGCACCATAACTTAAGGCTTGTGTCTCACGCCATGTTACGCATATGACGCGCTATGACCTAATGCATGGTTTTAAAAAAAAACATTTTTTTTTATTTTTCTTACTTTTTTGATGTGTTATTTGTTAGTTTCTAATGTATAACCTAATCTAAATTATTTAACATCCTTGATTCACTGAGTAATAGTAGGAAATATATGTTTATATGTATAATAATCTATATGATATAAAGATTTGTCGTCATAAGTCACGCCTCCGTGGCTCCTAAGGCTTGAGGCTTAATGCCAAGCCACGCGCTCACGCCATTTTTGAACCTTGATTTAAAAAAAATATGCATCAATAAATGATATTTTAATAATTTTAATCCCATACTTTGTTAATATAGTATAGATGGCGGGGGGCTGTTTGTTTGGTTTTCCATTAAGTCGTGTATGAATAAAGTTGTTTGTATTAATTTGTCTGTATAGATTGAGAAGGTTTTTCTTTGGAAAAATCTTTCATAAATGGAAGAAACAATGTTCTATAATTAGAAGAGACAAGTTTAGAAAAAAACTTGACTTTCTAGATAAAGTTCGTTATAAAAGCTTACTGAATAAGTTGTTTTATATATTATTAAGTCACTATTAAATAGTCATGTATAGCCGATCGAATAAGTTGTAAGTCTAATTAAACTCATTACATTGCTAACAAGGGAAGGAAATGGACCCAGTTAAGTGGCTACGGTGGCATGCTCCATCGTTAACTAAAGAATTTAGGTTCGTAAAAGATACAATTGTATTATTTTAAAAGGTACAACCGTATAAAAAAATCACTAAATTCGTCCACCCTATTAACAAATATACCCTTAAATCTTAAAATGAGTTAGAAATGATTGGAACACGTTTGGGTGGGTATGGAACCGAAAACATGACTCAACGATCTCCAACCTATACAAACCACCACGATAATCCCGCCTTACTCCTAATCTCATCCTAATTTATAAAACCTTCCACAATTCCTATAAATCCATTAATTCTTCCATCCTCCATTTCATAGCATTATCAATAGCAGCCATGGCCAAAAACACACAAAATTCCACAAAAGAAGATGACGAAGAAATTGTTTTCCAAAGTCGATACCCCTCCGTCCCCATTCCAGACGACCTCACCTTGCCGGAGTTTGTGCTTAAGGATGCAGAATCCTACGCCGACAACGTAGCATTCGTGGAGGCTGCCACCAATAAATCTTACACTTATGGTCAAGTTGCTAAAGACGTAAAAAGATTTTCAAAGGCCTTGAGGTCCCTCGGCCTTAGAACAGGCCACGTAGTCATTGTCGTACTCCCCAATATGGCCGAATACGCAATCGTGGCTCTAGGCATAATGGCCGCCGGTGGTGTGTTTTCCGGTGCGAATCCGTCAAGCCATTCGTCTGAGCTCAAGAAACAAGCAGAATTGGCAGATGCCAAACTAATTGTGACCGATGACCACACTTACAATAAGGTAATTGAATGGTGGCTTGAGTATAAGAAATAAATATGGGAATATTTTTTACAAAATCTCATTTTGTTGTCTAGTTCATTGCTTTCATACGTGAGATTGTGTGTTCAAGTCTCTTATTACAAAAGAATTCATAAACATAATTGATCTGAAACTAAAAGTTAAAAACTAAGAAAATGACACTAACAGGATTGGAGCTCGGGTCTGGGTGGAAGAAAAGTTTAGCAAAACCCTACCAAGAAACTTGTGTTCTCATTGTAGCTTCAAAACATATACAATGACACACAACAAATTAATACAGTGACATTTTTCACGACCCTATAATTTTTTATACTACGACGGATGAACAATAAAATGGCACGGGGCACCCTATGCTCTATATTGAGTCCGTCCATGGCCAAAGTTGATAGGTGGTTTAACCTTTTAGGCATATTTTAACCTAAATTCGGTTTTTAGTCAATTCTTAAATAAACATATCCGTGGGGATTGGTTTTCGACAAATAAAATAAAAAAAGAACCCTTATGCATACTCGCAAGGTTTCTACTTAAGGATTTTTCTTTTTCTTTTTCTTTTCTTTTTAGCCAAATACCGATCCTGTATGCATAAGGCTTACGTAAGAATTAGTTAAAGTTGAATTTGGGTAAAAAAGATTGGCTAAAAAGAAAAACTTCGCTGATTGGTTATCTATGTCAATTTCCCTTATTCTCATGTCCTGTTGATTTTAACTATAGTTTTGTTAATGATATATCGAATTGACATAACAGGTGAAAGAATTAGGGTTACCAGTGATCATACTTGGAGAAGGACGAGTAGCAGGAACTATTTGGTGGGACGAATTGCTGGAAGCGGCCGAGCGAGCTAGCAACAATGGGATCGAAAGCGTGGTGAATCAAAGCGACCTATGTGCTCTTCCATTTTCGTCTGGGACCACGGGGCTTTCCAAGGGTGTAATGCTAACTCATCGGAATATCGTCGCCAATTTGTGCTCTACTCTCTTCAGTGTTGGCCCTGAACTCATCGGAAAGGTGACGATATTAGGTCTAATTCCTTACTTCCACATCTACGGACTCACCGGAATCTTGTGCGCTACGCTTAAAAACAAAGGGAAGGTGGTGGTGATGGGAAGGTACGATCTGTCGACGGTTTTGAAAGCGCTGATCGAGCATGAAGTAACTTTCGCGCCAATTGTTCCGCCGATTCTTTTAGGCTTGGTTAAGCATCCGATCGCCGAAGATCTTGAAAAGCTCAAACTCCGATCGATCATGACAGCTGCGGCGCCTCTTGCACCGGAGATTTACGAGGAATTCCAAAAGAAATTCCCTCAAGTAGAAGTTCAGGAGGTAATGAAGTAAACGGAAACACAAAAATAACTATAAATTAGACACAAAATATTTTCTTCCGATTGTGGGTTATTTTCAAAATTCTTTTAAAATAGTCAATCTTATTAATCATATTATTTTTTATCATCAAATGCTCGTTTTAGCTAAATTAGAAGGTAAGTGTAAACCAAGTTTCAAATTAACAAGATTTGAAAATCTTGTTAAGTGGTCTACACAAATTGAAAAAGATTAAAAAAAAAAAAATTTGCAAAAAAAGGGTTTTTTTTTCCTTATGGATTTTGCTAAATATGTGGGTTTTTTTTTGTGATAATTCATAAAAATTAAGATCCGTTTATCAATCGCTTACCGGAAAAATTCAACACTACAACTTACTTACCGGGTAAAATTTTAGTCCACTAAAACGGTATCGTATAAAACAATTTACCTAATAAGTGTTAACCATGGTAAGGGTCATCGTCTTCATTTACCGGGTATAACTCTCGATCCATGCATTCGTTCTTACCAAATAAGATTATTGGTTTTGTCATACTCATCCGATTAGGTAAGGTAACTTGGTAAGTGTTTAACCCCCCGGATAAGTGTTTAATAAATGATCCCTTATACTAGTTTCACTTTGTGAATATCTTAAACGTGTGTAATGTCTTGATTAATTAAGTGACTGCTCCAATTAATTAATTTGATTATACTGTATAAATAATCGATAGGCTTATGGCATGACGGAGCATAGTTGCATAACGCTAACCCACGGAGACCCAAGAAAAGGACATCACATAGCGAAAAAACGATCGGTTGGCTACATATTACCCAATCTAGAAGTGAAGTTTGTTGATCCGGATACAGGTCGTTCTCTACCTTCAAACACCCCAGGAGAAATATGTGTTAGAAGTCAATGTGTCATGAAAGGTACAAATGAAATATTAAATCTCACATCAGATTCAGTTTAAAAAAGAATATGAATTGATATGATGATGAATTAATTAAGGTTATTACAAGAATGAAGTGGAGACTGCTCAAACAATCGATGAACATGGGTGGCTTCACACCGGGGACGTTGGGTACATTGATGAAGAAGGTGATATCTTTATCATTGATCGTATGAAGGAGTTAATCAAGTACAAAGGATTTCAAGTAAGTTTTTACTAATTAATTCAAACTTGAATTAACTAACAACTAATCTATCTATGTTTTGATTGACGAACGGATACAGGTTGCACCGGCTGAATTAGAAGGAATACTTCTAGGACATCCTTCAGTGGAAGACGCAGCAGTCGTGGGGTAATTCTAAAAAACACGTGTGAAAATATAGTGTTTTTCTAAAGGGTGTCCCAGACTAATTGTGACTGTAATAAATCAACCACAAATAACTCTGTGGTCACAATTGTTGCGTACGTCTGGAATCGAACCATGAACAGATGAGAACACATCCTCTAGGATCTCAATCACTACGCCACAACCCATTATGAAAATGAATTGTCTATACAGTGTTGTTTCATATGTGAAAATTCAAAAAAAAATTCTTATTGTAAGAAAAATCTGTCTTGAATGTTTTACATATGAAACAATAGTGTATTTTTACATATGGAATAACTTTATAGTTAAAAAGGTAGTTTTATAATGGAATTTGATGGATTGATGTAGGTTGCCGGATGAAGAAGCAGGGGAGATACCAGGGGCAAATGTGGTAATGTGTAAAGATGCAAAAGAGAGTGAAGAAGAGATGATGAAGTACGTTGCTCACAATGTAGCACAATACAAGAAGGTGAGGGTGCTTCATTTTGTAGACAAAATACCAAAATCACCCTCCGGTAAGATCATGAGAAGGCTCATCAAAGACGCCATGTTGGACAAGATTACCAAATCTCAATCTTCTGCTGTAGCACAATAAACATTTCACACAATCCACAACCAATAATCTAATTACGTAACACTTGCTTTTATCAAAAAAATGTATTACATTTCAATAAAATGATACATATTTCTATGGGTGACTGCTTATTCCTAACAACCCAAACTATGATGATTCCATTTGCATCAAAAGCCAATTATAATATTTTTAAAACGTCAAAAGCTATTGTTAAACTCGATGATTAATATTCTAAGACGGCATAAATAAATTAGTACAAGTATGGTTAATGATAACTGACTGTTCTCAAGAACTCGAACCCGAAACAACTAAATATTAATCATTACATTCCAGGATAAATATTAACTGAAAACATAGATCTTAGGTTTTAATTAATATAAACTATTATATGTAAATTTATCATTAAGATGCTCAAATAAAGGAGTTTTTTTTTGAAAGGCAAAAGGAAGGGTAATCAAATAAAGTCTTGTTAGTTTTATTTGTTTTGTGTTTTAATAATAATATCTTTTGTCCTTGATGACTTCTTGTGACAATTTCAAATAAAGGAGTTTTACATAAACAGTTTTATTTAATAATTTAATCCTAATCCACATCGTGATCTAAGTAAAGCCCGGCAAAGCATGCCCACGTATCTTCCATTTACTAAAAACAAGGTTTTGCTCACACATAAAAACGAAAAAGTTTACATTTCTATTTTTAACATCAAACCCCAAAAGCGTCAAATGCTTGGTGTCTTTTCACAACTTTTATAGAAAATTTTATCATTTAGTTAAATATTTTTATGTTTTATTTTAATTAATCAAGAAACTACATTAATTATATATTTATAAAATTGATAAATTTATTTTTAATATATGGTCTCATGGACGAGTCGAAAAGGCAAACTGTATAAACAGAGTTGCCCGTCCACTTCATGGAATTAAAGTAAATTACAAAAAATTTCACGTGGTTATATGAAAATTACAAACATGGTCCCTCAAATAATTAATTACAATTTGTTACGGATTAGATTATTGGGTCTAAAACTTTTGTTTTTACTATGTTAAACTTGATAAATTACTTGACAAAATCATTGTTTGTTATCTCGTAATGTCATTGTCTCCTCGTTCCTACATGCCATTTTTTTAAAAATCAATGACAGTCGGGGGAGGAAGAGATAGGGGATTTGGGGACATAGATGAGGATGAGAGTTTGTAGAGGTGGTGACGACAATTGTTTGTTGTGTAGGGATGCCGGTGAGGATAGTGAAGGGGTGAGTAGGTGAAGGGGAGGGGGTTGATTTAAATTTTGTGCATTTTGTGCTTATCGACACGTTGATCACATTTTTACATATGATTTATAAACTTATGCATTGAGAAAAAGTAGTTGAAGAAAAGACAAAAACACTTCCATTTAATGAACCTAAAATTAATGGAGTTAGAAGGAGGGAGTTGATCATGATAAAAATGAAAACCACAATAATCATCCTGCCAAACTATAAGAGTTGTGACGTAGTGGTTGAGGTTCTGGAGGATGCAGCGAAATATCTCATATGTTTATGGTTCAATTCTAGACGTACATAATAATTGTGGCTATTGAGTTAATCATGACTAATTTCTTGCGACCATAAATCACCATGATTAATATAAACATATTTCAAAAAAATAACCATCCTAATAATTTTGATATAACTATAATTTACTTTAAAAGATTACAAAATTCCAAAAAAAAAAAAAAAAGCAAAAAGAAAAAACAGAAGAAGTTAACCTAAAAAAGTCTGTCTAGCGAGTACATCTTGACATTATTATGCGGACCTTTGTACCTGATTTTAACTCACCCGCCACTTTCACACCCTTTCTGTAGATTTGCATTTTGATCCATCTCTAAATATAAAATTCGTTTTATGCCCCCAAACCAAAATTAACTTATATTTTACAACTCCAATAACTTTGGTAATATAAACTCCGATAAAAAATTGATTATCGTCAACCTTAATTGATCTTATATAGGATCTTCTTCTAAAGACAACAATACGAGAAAACATTTTTTGACTCACTCAACGGTTAGGAGTAACAAAGGGTCCATAATGGAACCCGTAACCTGTCTTTTTATTTGAACAAAATTTTCCTATCATTTGCCAACTTGGCAATTTAAATCACAATGAAAAATGAAAGCAATTTGAATGAAACTTAACTAAGAGATTGTTTGGTTCAAGTAGGAGAATGAAAATTTGGACAAAAATAATGATAACAAGGAATAAAACATTTTTATTCTCATCGGTTTAACCTCAAATGAAAATTTGAACTTCTAAAAACTCATTATATTACATAAAACCAAATAATTTCTTTTATTATTGATTGTTGTGAAGTAGTTCTAACCAAACATCCTCAAATCATATGTCAAAAAATTTATTTGTAATTAGTCCTATTATCTACAGTAAAGAATCGTATGTTAACGAAAATTTATCATGTGTTTATATATGAGTCGTTCTAAATGAAGTATAGTTATAGTATTATGATTTATATTTAATAAAAATGGGTATTGATAAATGTGTTAAAAAATATTATAAAATGATAATTTTATAATTTAGAGGGACGAAAGTGCAAATTACAGTTTGCTTAATATTTTTTTTGCTCCCTTCCCCACAAACACAGTAAAAAAGCTGTGTGTGGACAACCCCGCCATTATTATACTCTCTCAACCTGCTTTTTTCTCTCTCTAACTTTCTTCATTTGGTAAAGTAAAACTCCTCCGATTTTCCTTCACTTTCGTGGAATGTTGCAGACTCTACCCCTGATCGGTAAGCTCTCATTGCTATATATACATATATATATATATATATATGCATACACTCACACTCATACATGCATTACAATCTTCTCATTTTCAGTTTTTTCTCCTCAAGTTTTTGGGAATTCGTAAGTACAGACGTTAGGAAACGTGCATTTTTCAAGCCGATTCAATCATTCTGATTAGTATTATTATTATTTTTTTAGTCGTTGTTTACTGTTTCAATTTAGTTCAAAAGTTAGGATTTCCCGTTTTGGAAACCCTAGCTTTGGAATTTACCATATGTTTTAAAAAAAAGGAATTGTATTCGATGGTAGTTATCTTACTTGTATTAGTGAATGATTGTTTATTAATATTAATCTACTAATGAATCCTTTCAAATGTGCATGAATAAGTGAAAATTCAAATGAATGAATTAGTTTCTATATGGTTTGAGAATGTAAATGATTTCTCCCTTTTTCTATTACTTCCTAGCTAGGGAAAACGACGTTTCAACGTCAGGATCAACCGATATCTAATCGAACTGCGTAGTATTTTTACTTGTTCTTAAATGCTTTCCATATATGATGGGGGACCGTCGTTATTCTGTCATGCAATGTCCGCACTGTATTGTGTTGTCTGGATGCTAAATACACCCTCAAGTGTTGAAAGATTCGAATCAATACTTTCTCAAAAATAAACCAGGTCTGTTCTCCTGTGTATATATTCAAGGACACAGCCGAGTGCAAAAGAGTCTAATGGTTCGGTTTTGGTACTCTGGTGGGAATGTTTGAAAATAATCCAACACTTCTTGGTCGCTACTGTTGAGTCCTATTCACTCTGTACTTTGTATTTGTTGTCCCTTTGGGAAGAAAGTAAAGGGGGTTCTTTTATAAGATTCCTCTTTTTCTTTTCTTCTTTAATTTCTCTCTTTCAATTATTGGGGTTAGATACAGAAGAAAACAAAACCAAAGAAAAAGAGAGAGACTTTTCGTCACCATATTATCATGGAAGCTTATAATCTGTAAAAGTGTTATAATTTCGCCATAAAGCTTGCAGGAAGTTTGGGAACATTCCACTTCATCTTATCCACTGAATTCCGCTTGTGTTGTTGTTCACCAAGTAATTGATATTCTACTAATTCCAATTAGACTTTCCCTTTTCTTTCTTTTAGATATCGTGGATGTAAGTCAACTTCCACTTCGTGTAAGAGGACCAAGTGAAAGCATCTGAAGAAATCGTCTCTGGGAAATGGAGTGGAATACGAAGTGGGACTGGGAAAATCTTGATGTATTCAATTCGAAAGGTGCTGCAAGTTCTAAAAAGTTGCAATCGGCTTATTGGGCGATCGGAGAGGGTGAGGACATAGAGGGGTCTTTTAACCTGTCTGGAGTTGTTGCTGGAGATGGAGGTTCTGCATCTGATGTAGGGAATAACTCATCAACAAAGAGCTCAATATCGGCTTCAACGGAATCTTCATTCAAGGATGGTATGAAAGGATCCAATATTTCATTCGAGGGATTTGGATGTTTCCCTGATTCTTATAGCAAAGAGAAAGAGTTTGATAGAGGTGAGCTAAATGTTACTTCTCCTCTAGAGGCTTCAGTTTGTTCTGGTGAACCATTCATTGGTTTGGAACTTGGGAAAAGAACATACTTTGAGAACACTTATGTCAAGAGCAATAACAAATCATCCTCTATCTTGGGTATTCCTGTATCATCTGTATCGATGGGGAAGAAAGTTAAATCATCTTGCCAAAGTACACCTATTTCCCATTGTCAAGTTGAAGGATGCAACCTTGATCTCTCATCTGCTAAGGAGTACCATCGCAAACATAGAGTTTGTGATACTCATTCCAAATGCCCAAAAGTTATTGTGGCGGGTCTTGAGCGTCGTTTTTGCCAACAATGTAGCAGGTCAGCATATGCAACCTTGGTCTCTCCTTGATTTCATCAACATATCCATCTATAATTTCTTTGCAATTGGTATAGATTTCACAGTATGTCGGAGTTTGATGACGAGAAGCGAAGCTGCCGAAGGCGACTTTCTGATCACAATGCACGGCGTAGGAAACCACAGCAGGAACCAAACCAGTTTAACTCAAGGAGTCCTTATTCATCATTCTATGGTACTGAATCCATCTTCGAATTAACTTTATGATCCCCTTAATTATCATGCTCTGTCAGGGGATGTTTGGTTTGGTTTGGTTTGTTTTTCATCAAGGATAAAGTTTTCTGTGCGGATTAATCTGTCTGAATAGATTGGAAAGGTTTTTGTTTGAGATGGGTTTTTTTCATAGATAAAAGTAGCGTGTTTTTTAATTGGGAGGGACATGTTTGGAAAGACTTTGGCTTTCTGCACGAAGCTTTCCCCTAGAAGCTTACTGAATAAGCCATTTTCTGTATCATTAAGTCACTACCAAACGATCATGTGTAGCTTATCGAATAAGCTGCGAGTCATATTTAGCTCATTAAGCTGCTAACAAACAGACCCTTATGCTTTTATATATACAGATACTCATCTGGTTCAAACTAGACCTGCTATAAGTTCTACTTGGGAAAGCACATGCAATTCCAAGTATTCTGTGGTACAAGTGAAAGCTGAAAATTTTGGGGGCTTTGATGTGTTGTCTCATTCTACAGGAGTTCAATTATCAGATGCTCTCAACATGCCTACCCTTGCTCTCAATAGATCGGTGCCATCCAAGGGTGCCAGAGCCGAGATTTTTGATTTAGGTTAGTTTTCTTGCTTTCTCTCTAGATAAGTAATCTTTTCTTCTCCGGAATGCTTGTCATATATGCTACTTGATTAAACAATAATTTGTTTCAACCTGAGAACCACTAGCTGAAGTCGGCAATATATAACTATCAAATTCTATATTGAAACAGAAGCCTACTAATCATGTCTCCGGAGAAGATCAATTCTTAGTATATTCTTATTAGTAGTTGAAATGTTTCTTTCCTAAATTAAGTGCTTTAATAGTAAATGATAGCTTCCGAAAATCATAGCGGATGGTTTGCACAACATTAACCTTAATGCGTCTTGAAAAGATGGTAAGAGTGGCCTTAATAGGAGATGGTAGTGTCTGAAAATTGCAGAAAATGGTTTGCTCTGTGCCAAGAATCATAATGATACTAGGGATAATCGAAAACCTACATGCATGCAGCTTAAAAAGATACCGTTGCTCTAAGTTTGTTATGAAGACCTAGTTTCTGGTGATTTACGTTTAATATGACAAACTTGTAGTTTCCCATCATAATATTTGGCATATGTTGGCCCTTTCACGTGTTGGGTGCAATTTGATGCATATGGCTGGTGTTTGCTCCTTAAGCTTAGTGGCAAAACGAGTGAATTAGGTTTTTAACCATCGTCCTTGTGGTTTCATTGCAGACTAACCTTTATCCTTGCTTAAAGGCAAAAAGAAAGACTACAGTATATGCCCAGATGGCTGATTTCAGGAAATTCCTAACTATTATTTTGCAATGAAACTTCAAATACGATGGTCCATAATCGGTCAATCCAACTTTGTTCAAACAAGTACAATTGTTGGTTTGCAAAAAAAACTACAAATACATTAACCGGAAAGCTCATTCACTCGAGGCAAAATATGATCCCTTGATGTTACGTTGGCTTAGGTTGCAATGTTTAGGGGTTTGCATGTAAAAGGAGGATGGATTCCAGTGAACCCTAACAACAAATGATGGGTTATTCATGACTTTTCTTTTTGAAAGGGTGTCCTGGGCTTTGCAGAGACTAATCCCGGCAGATTGTGACTAAACTCAGTGGCCAGGAATTAGACCTAATTATTCATAACTTTTCATGGACAGACTATTTTAATATAATGTTTGAAAGTATATCAAATATATTCACATGTCAGATAACAACTAGTTTCGTTGTTTTGGTATCCATGTCCGCGTTGGATGACTAGTTTCTTATGCAGGTTTCGAAGAACCGTTGTCTTCGAATGTAGATGCAGTTGATCTTCGACGTGCTCTCTCTCTTCTGTCAAACAATAATAATAGCTGGGGTTCATGCGATCCAAACTCCATAGTGCTCGACCATCATCATCGGATGCAGCATTCAGCTAGTCCCAGCATGCCTCAACCTGCGGTTCCCGCACTTTCTTCCCAAGACTACTGGCAGGCTGATCAGCAGTCCATGGATCCCAGCATTCATGTCAAAACCAATAACCATTTCCAGGAGTTCCAGATTTTCAAATCACCATATGAGAACTCCTTTCTATTCCACCCCAATGGATGATGTATCCAATCCCCTTGAGCTCCATTCTTAGGTTAAAAGATTGGACTGTTGTAAGAACCAAGAGTTGACTTTAGGCTAAATGCAAAGTCAACCCACCACGTAGACTTGATGTTTCCATTGATTCAACATTTTCTTAAAATGTAATTGTGCATTATTACTATAAAACGTTTTGATTAATTAATGCCTTTTTCCAGTGATGATACTTTGGGGAAAATACCCCAACGCCATCAGACAGCAGAAGATACGAGGGAAGGGTTAATTACATTCCTACCTATAAATTTATTTCTTATATAAATTAACATCAAAACCTACTTTTTACCGTTTAAATGTATAAATTGACTTGATTTTAACATCAAGATAGCATTATCCAAATATAAAAGTGTTGTGTTGGTGAAAACATTTAACATTTTGTAGTGTGATGCCTAGGCTAGCTATGAAGCAATTGTTACTGGAGATGTGTCCCATGTTCTATTCCCACAATTTGATGCAACCACAAGGCACATGTGGCTCTTAGGTAGATGCCAAAAATAATGATGGAAGTAGAAAGTAAGTTGGTATTAAATGATCATTGTACCCTTCCTTTCAGTAAATTGAATTATTGCATTGTGTACTTGGATTCTAATCAACTGAAGACGCAAGACATAATGCTCTGACAATTGTTCAAAACATTCACAGTGATTCATAAAGTGGGGTTCCCACTTCCCAATACATTTTGAGGGTTCTTGGAGACCAAGTGGTACATAAAGTCACATGTGTTGATATTTTACCCACATATCCCAACAAAAAGAATTCCTACATCATCCTGATTTTATACATGCATAGATGGAAGATACTATGAGAATAACAATTATGATGAAAACAATGAGTTTTTGTCTTCACTTTCAGTCATTTTTATATATATTTAATCAATCACTTTTGCATGCAGTTAAAGTTTCGATCATGATGATAAAAATAAGTAAATAAAAGTATACAAGTATATATGAACAATTTATTCTCACCTTCACATCATAACCCTACCCCCCCCTCTCTCTCTCTCTCTCTCTATATATATATATATAAAAGATTGAGTTTCAGTAAGAATGAAAGTTATGATGAGAAAGATAAGAAGTGATCTCTATCATTGGATCAATCCTAATTGGAAAAAAAAAAACACTAGATCAACACAGATGAGATACGCTATATTAATCTCTTCTAAAACATAATTCATGGGTTGTTTTGATCAAGGATCCAAATTTTTTAGCTCCTATTATGACACGATACTTGGTCTATGTATATACCCATGTATACAGCCCTACTTGCACATAATTCTAACAGGCAAAAAGAAGACGGTCAATAAATGCATCTTTTGGGTATAATCACATACATGTCTTTCATTAAATATTATTTGAAATACAATAATAACGAATGCAAATAAGTTGTTCGTCATCTAACATGTAAAACCTACTTACCATTTATGGTTTTCTTTACAACTCGCTATTCAGTATTTAATTTGTTTCAATCAAGGTGCAGAACCAAATTAGAATGTTAATTAGCGATTAGGAAGAGATCTTTTGACACCACAAACCTTCGACATCTCAACAATAACAATAACAATAACTGACTACTTTCAAAAACCAAAATTGTTAAGACTGAAATAAACACCCCAAGTTCCAAACAGATAAAAATACCACAAACAAACTACACCTTGGCCCGGCCACACTAACATTAGACTTCGATTGGGGACCAAAACATGAACACGTTAGGTCCGGAAACAAAGAAACCCCCTATATCTAGTACCAATGACAAACAAAAACAAATGAAAAACCAGCACCCAGATCTCGTCAACAACTATCGGACCTTAGACCGACCTAACCAGTCCCTCCAAACCACCCCACATAGAATTAACAAGCAACAATGGCCAAAAAGCCCCTTTTATTTACTGGAAAAGGAAGCTTAAAGACAAATCTATACAACACAAAACCGCAACTGAAACCTTTTCCTCCATCTGGTTCATGTTTTCCCATGTCCAAGCAAGCAAACAAAAAAAACAACTAAAAGACATACAACCGGCCAGAAAAAAAAGGTGATGTTTTCCATTGACCAAATCAAATGCTACTCGGTTAGCAGCTTAACGAGTTTAATAGGACTCTAAAGCTTATTCTGTCAGCTATATATGACGGTTTGGTAGTGGCTTAATGATATAGAAAGTGTCTTATTCAGTAAGCTTCTAAAGGGAAACTTTATGCAAAAAGCCAAGTTTTTTTCCCAAACCTGCCATTCCCAATTAAAAAACATGCTCATTACATATATGAAAAAACCCTCTCAAACAAAAACCTTCCCAATCTATACAGATTAATCCACACAGACAGCCGTATCCATACTGGACTTGATGTAAAACCAACCAAACATCCCCTTATACAACTTCTAACACGAGACACTGATACCATGTTAGGAGTTGAGCAGCAGTTACCAAATGCAAATCAGTGCTGATGTACCACCTACTTGAAAAAATGCAAAAAAAGGTATAATATACCACCTAGAACAGTTACCAGAGCAACTAACCAGAAACATCTCACCACAACATGACGGGAAGGGACACTGTTGTATCTAATAAAAGAAATCCATAGAAAGACCATTAAAAAGATACCAATTTCCATTCAATACAAGTTGACGACACAAACCATAAGAGAGTAACTCGAAAACCGCAGCAACATGAAGAAGACGACGACGACGACATGACCGACTTTCAGACCAATACTGGGCAATTGCTCGACAACTCTGGAACATGTCCTAGTACTCACTGGAACAGTAGATAAATGCAAATTAATAACTGGATGACCACGCCCTTTAACAACAGAAAGTAACTTTGTAGAAAGACTTAAAATAAACGAAAAATGGAAAAGATTAAATGGCAAAGAGAAGTGCGTGCTCAACGTAGGTAAATGGCTGCCGAGATGTTTCACTTTACATTCACAAAGGGTACAAGCAAATGAAAATAAAAACATTTTCAAACAACATAAGTTTAATTGAACTAAACATATTACAAGACAGACCTGATCATTTTCTTCTGCCTCTTCTGAAGGGGACTTCTGCGATTCTGATGGTTTCTCAGCACCACAGTTTTGTCTGTTACATTTGGTTCTAAATGGGTAGTTTATGTTGTTACATTTATCACACTTCCAGCTCCCATCAGGCATATCTGGTTCTGAAACAGAATAGGCACACACATAGATTACGAATACCGAATATGACATGTTATATACAGAAAACTAGCAAAGTATAGGAAAATCAACTTACTGGAGCTCTTGCCTGGCTTTGCAGCCTGCAAATTTAAACAGCAAAGTTTCACAGTCAGTCATTAGTAGCATATGTAATACAAAATGCTTGAATACCATCAAACAAGAAACCGACATGCCACGGATATACTTTAACACAAGTCTAGTAAAATAAAGCAAAGAAAATAGCTAATACCTGAGCTCCTGGTTTTGGAGTATTACACTTCCTCATGTTACAAACTGTCCTAAATGAGAAATTGACATTTCCACATTTAGGACATTTCCAGTCGTTGTCACTTTTTCCATCTACGTGTTTTGAAGGAAAGAAGAACATTAGTTAACGAATAAATCCTGTGTTTGTCTAATGGTTTAAAGCATATGAAATAATCATTTATCCAATACCTTTCTTTGGAACCTTCTCCTCAGGGTAAAATCCAGGCCGTGGTCCCTATTGAGTTTCAAGGGTCAAACCGATCAATTCATGATATAGTGTAATCTTAAAGCATCAGTAGAAATGCTTTTATCTTGGTATTCAAATGACAAAAGAAAAGTTGTTAACCAGAAAAGGGAATTCAATGGAATTCTCATTTAAAGAAAATTAATATATTGCTAGAGACAGATTTCAAATATACCATAGCATTGTGGCCCATGGGCAAGGCCAACCCATATCGGTCCATTAATGGAGGTACGCCATACATGCCACCTGCACAAACAGATGTAAAATGGAAAACATCAAAGCCTCATAATGGAAACACCTAGAGAAGCAAATGCTTTAGAATATGAATGATTAGATACAAGAGAGAGAGATCACAGTCAGCACTCGTCAGCTCAGTATCACAAAATGAAACGTTGAAAAGAGATCCCAACTTCTTGCCAATTATCTAGTCATGCATAAGTGCTACTAAATGATGCAGAAAAAAACATTACATTGGTAGTCAAGTCTTGCACTACATAAAAAATGGGCAATAGTATCAAATGGATGCCAACTATCGTTCCTGAATAAAAGTAAACAAAACTATCAAATGTAGAACTATTAGAATGACACATACCATCATTACCTATCATGGATCCACCAGAGTAGGGGGGTGGAGCAGAAAGGTGTAGTGGTCGATAAGGGCTACCTCCAGAAATACGACTTCCGTAATTATAATGATAAGCAGAGCCTCCAGAAAATGGAACATCATAAGGAGGCATGGATGATCCATTGAACAAAGATGAACCATAAGGTGGAACGCCAATATACATTGACGAAGGAGCACCAGGACCAACATAAGGAGCAGCAGAAGAGTAGGCTTGTGGGGTCTGCATTGGCTTTGGAGCAGATTTCTGTACATGCAAATTTGGTAGTACCATTATGCTAACAATATGATACGTGGTAACCATTATATGAAGTTAATAAAATAACTCAACCTCACAGTTCATACATAGAAATATTCATAATCCTAATAAACTTTTACAAAATTTTGACACCAACTGTTTCCCTTTTAATACCAATACCAGTATGGTGTGATGTAGTTATCATCGTCTATCTTCAAAAGCAACTATAACTTATCAGTTCCAAGTAGCATGTCTGATCTCAGAACATTCATGTCATGGCATTCTGCAATGATGCACTCAAAGGAAAAAAAACAAGTGCCATGCGCGTCATTCTTGGATACAGTGCATGACACGGAGACAGTCTCCTGAAATACTTCAATGTGTCCCTAAATTAATTTTATTTTTGCATTCAGATCTTAAATGCTGAGAAAGAAAATTTTGAACTGGTACATTGTTCGCAGGTAAACGCAATATGGAAGAAATCATTATCAATCGATACGTTTAATTTTTGTATTACAACTTACAATGTGACTTAGAAGTATACAATTAGCACAAATGTATTATTAATTATACAAATATTATTAGAAACCGGAAAGATTATGATGTTCAATGTTACTTCATCAGTCAACAAAGTAAGTGATGGTGTTTGATGTATTATATATATATATATATATATGTATATCCATTCATCAAAAACTTGCAAGTTATAGTCAGCTAATTTTTCTGTCAAACTAAAATGGATGTGATATCAGTAAATGCAATTTATCATTTGAAGTAAAGCAAGCTGCAGTCACTCATGTTATATCCACTTTAGAGAGGGAAAGTTAGATAACTATTACTTACAACAAGTTTCTTGTACGAAATAACAATGAATGAGTGCATATATAAACATGTGAATACATTAAAAAACATAAAAACATCATACAATATTACCTACTATATTGACCAATAAAGTAACATAGTAAGCTTAGAAAATGATGTCTGGTGCTTGCACCAAGGCACTATCTCTGTTGGTGCCAAACTTACCCTACATGCATAACTACTATAGTTGCAACATCCCTACATGCATAACTTGGACTCACCATTTTAAAACCCGTTTGATAGAGAAGGTATTCAGTTCCTTATAAGGCAACCTTTGTTCCCCTCCCCAACCGATGTGGGATCTTAAAATAGTACTATGATAGACAAAGAAAGGGAGGCAGAGCAAGTTGCAACTGGTGACATCATTAGTTATTTTTCCGTTTTATATGCAAGTCAATGAAATAAAACATTACTTATCTGCATCACAATAAATACCAACCAATAAATAAAATGCAACACTTATCACAAGCTCCCCCTTCAGTGAAAAGGAGAAATTATCTACAAATATTTTAATAGAAATAAATGTAGACCGTACAGAATTATGATCAGCTGGCCTAGGTTGTGTACAGTTGCGCATATTGCAAGTTGTCCTGAAAGAGAAATTGACATTTCCACAGCTGGGGCAGGTCCAGTCATCTTCTCTACGACCACCTAATATCATAAACAACTCCAATAAAGACATCTGTAGTATTGGGAACTAGATAATGTTGGAAGAAACCATTACAACACGCCTCCTTTAACGCAGGGTTTAATTTTCAGAACCTGGAAACTTTTTTAAATTATGTATCATAATTAAAGAAAGCCTGTGGTTTTACTAGATTGAAATAAAACAACTTTCTATAAATATATACTTTAACAACTTGCGAGTACACCTATTGGTGTCTTTAAAAATAAAATTGCATATCATGGACCTTGAAGCAAAATCAGATCAAATCTTGAACCAAAGGACATCCAATATCATTGCAAATCCTTTGAGATCTAAGGTCCTAAACACTGGCTTACATCAGAGAAAGCTTGTAAACAGTTATCAACTTTTGAGACGCCAATGTGAATTGAAACACCTTCATCACATATGACATATCAACAAAGAAACACTAAGTTACAAGAATATGCATACAGCATGCTCCCCTTTTCCTGTAACTAGAGTCTACTCTAAATTTAAAATATCATTTTGAACAATCAAAATTTGCGTAGTGGTTTTGGTTTACGATCCCAGAATGTTCTCTACTGAAATGCTTTTTCATATAAGAATGTGGCTATTTGGTTGTTCCCTTATAACCCAAAGCAATTCCTACCAATTTAGAAGTTAACCTAACCCGTTCAACACTTAGAAAAAAAAGCCAAAAAGGGACTCCAATTCAGGGACAAAGAAAGAAAGCAACAACATCGTCCTAAGGATAAACCCTTCACATAGTCAACCACTGACAAACAAGCAAAATAAACAAGAAAAAAAATGAACAAACAGTGGAATAAACAAACGCTTTAACAATTGGGCATACCATCAGTTCTGGCACGTTTGGCCGCCGAGGAGTTTCTGTTATCAACCTAAAACCACATAACAAACAAAAACAAAACCAAATCGTATAAAACACAGGAAAAGCATGAGAGTTGGGATTAAAAAACCTAATATTTATTTCTTAAATCTGCGAAAAAAAGGTATTTGGATCGAAAAGGATAATAATCGAGTTCAAAATTTTAGATCTTGGTATAAAATTAGTGATTGATTTGAGGCTCTAGACGGAGATTTACCTGAGACATCACGATAGCGATCGGAGAAATTCGTTGAATTGGCTATGAAGAAGGGACTTGGTGACAGGGAGGAAGAGGAAGAGGAGAGTGACGAAATTGCTGGAGATCAAATAAAGGGTTCACATCGGATCAAGCCCCAGCCCCAGCCCCAGCCCCAGCAATGTTATGTTACTATCCGATACAAGACCATGGCCCAATGATGTTTCATGTAAGTCCGGCCCGATAGTTTAGCCCATTTAATTTCCAACAGCATTCATACATTTTTTACCTCATTGGGAATTGGGAATTGGGAATTGGGAATTGGGAACTGGGAAGAATGAAAAGATTTTCCCGTGTGAGGTACAAACAGATTTTTCTAGTTCTTTTTTTTTTAATAAAAAAAAAAAACCTACAATTAATTGTGACAAGCCAAAACCTAGGTATATATAACTATTATAGACTGACTGATAAGCTCTTTTCCTATTTTTTATATTTCAAGAAAATCATAAGGTTTTTATAACATGTATCAAGTATGAAATTTCATTTAAAATATTTATTATCATTTGTTTAAAATACATGATGTAACTGTCAAGTTTAATATATCTAAAACTTTATATCAGCTTTATTTATGGTTTAAGTAGGGGCGAAATTAGCCATAAATAAGACTAAGTTATGTGATCCAAAAACTATTTTAAATTTTTTTATTTATATTTTTAAAATTGTAAAAAAGAAAAATGGAAAAGACAATTTTGACTACCATTTCTACATTCAAGTGCACAAAACAGGTGTTAATAGGTTTGAATATTCTAAACTACGATTGAATTGCTCAATTGAGCCTGTTAATCAGTGTCCAATATGTTTTATCTAGGCGTAACATTGGAGTATATAAATAGACAAGTGTTTGAATCTAACAGTTGTTACAGTATAAGAGCTTCAAGTCGTTTAGGAACTCTCGTATCACTATCATTATATACATGTTTCGTCTCTGGCAGTGGCATATGATGATATTAAGTAAGAAGAGCATGAACTTAATACATTTCAATAAAAAAAAATATTCTCAAACAAATGTACGTCGTATTTCAATAGAAAACCAAAATAACACCATTAACACGAAATTAAAAAAACATTATTATGGAAAAATCAAACTACCAAACATTATCCAATTTAAGAAAAGGTCTCGAGTAACCAATGCATCAAACAAAGACTAAACCACAAACCATGGACAAGATAATAATTAAGCACCAAAAGCCAAGCCATGGACCTAATTAAGATCTTAGCCATCTAGGTTCGGAAATAAAAGGTTTGTAGCTAACAACAATGTTACAGGAATGAAAATGGAAGCTACAACCAGCGGTGCATCATACTTCACCGCATCTGAACGGGACGACGACGTTGACGATGGCATTCCTCCGGCCGTCGTAGGGACGATCGAACTATTACTAGTGAATATGGCCGCATCCGGTGAATTTGCTGGTAGCTTCAGAAGCCCTATCATTATTTTCATATTATAAAGATTAAAAATAAAAATTATTATTCATTAATTAATAAACACTACAACAAAATTGATTTTATAGGATGTAAAAAATGTAGAAACGTTCTAAAAAAAATGGGTTCATATAACATTTTTCAGAAGTATCATAAAAAATAGCTAATAAAACATTTTATTAGAAACGATTTAAAGAATATGTTATAGAACAACTGAAAACATCCAATAAACCTATTGTAATGCTTTTAAATATGACGTTTAATTTTATGTTTTGGTCTTACGAATAGGGGTGTAAACTAATAGAATTGAGTCAAGTAGCATGTTATTCCAGCTCGACTCGAAAAAAGAATATCAAGCACTCGAGCTCAATTAACTTTTTCAAAGTCAGATTCGAGCTCGAGTTCAAATATTTTTTCAATGTTTGAGCTCGAGCTCAATGCCCGTTTTTAAGCTCGAATTTGAGATCAATTAACTTGTTTATTTACTCAAGTTCGAAGATTTTTATATTTGATTATAAAAGTTGTAAGCATATAAATATATTTGGTTCGAAAATATGTATGTTTGAACGGCTCAGCTCGTGAAGTTAGTCGAGCTTTCGAACGAATCGAGTTCGAAAATATATATGTTTATAACCTTAGTTGCTTAGGAACTAAATTCTATAAAGTATTTTATTAGAACTTGAAACTGTTAAAAGAAGAGAGAGAGTAATTAATTACTTGGGCAATCGGTGATGCTGGCGTTAGCGATCTTACACGCCGCCGGCAGCTGCAGAAGGCGGCTCTCTTGAATCTTCATCTTTTGCAAAGCTGGATTTGTACCGTTATGAATCTGCTGTATAACAAAACATAGACACGCTGGATTACTATCTTTCATCTCCTTCACCGAGTCACAGCATTTCTGCTGCGGCGCAGCCTCTTTTCCGGTGGCAAACGCCACACACGTCATCACCGCCGTCAGCTTCGACGCACACTGCTCCCCTAACGACTGCTCCGCCGCCGTCACACCACCACTCATCCACACCACCGTGATCAAAACAGCAAATCCATTTTTGATCCACATTTTGGAAATTGTTGCAGTTTTTGTGTGATTAAGTTGGTTTTTTCTTGTATTTTATCTAGGAATGGAGGGATGGTTTAATAATTGACGAGAGGTTGTTGCAAGAAGTAATGGCGGTGACAGCAGGTGGTTGTTGTCATTTATTTGCTTCCCGTTAAATGAGTTTGGATGGATGAGTTGTCAACTCGCTAGTCTATCCACGTCACCATGCATTAAACTTTCATAAATATTTCTTTAGGGTGCGTTTGGTAGGCAGAACAGGGTGGGACAGGACAGAACAGAACACACTTGTACCATGTTTGTTATGGTTTTATGTGGGACTAACTGGAACTAACTAGAACAAGGGTGGGACAAGGGAGTCCACCCTTTACCCCTGGAACTAACTAGAACAAGGAATTTTTTACCCCTTTACCCTCAATCCCTTCCACCGTCTTCTTCCATCGTACTTCACAGCGTCTCAATCGGCGACCCTCCATCGCACACCCTCAATCGGCGACCCTCCATAGCACAGCCTCAATCGGCGACCCTCCATCGTACACCCTCCATCTCGACAGCCTCAATCGGCGACCCTCCATCGCACAGCCTCAATCGGCGACCCTCCATCGTACACCCTCCATCTCGACAGCCTCAATCGGCGACCCTCCATCGCACAGCCTCAATCGGCGACCCTCCATCGTACACCCTCCATCTCGACAGCGACGACACCCTCCATCGCACACCCTCCATCTTGACGGCGACGGGAGTTCTAGTCCATACACACAGTCTGCCTCCATCACATTACCTTCTCCTTCATCAGGTACATGATTGCCCTAACCTTCTCCTTCTCCATCGCTATGTTTGAATCGATTTAGGGTTTGCTAGGTTTGAATCGATTTAGGGTTTATGCTAAGAGGATTACAGCAACTACATTTTTACCAGCTTGTTTATGCTAAGAGGATTACAGCAATCGATTTAGGGTTTACATTGATTATGATTGCTGAATGTTGTTGTTGATGAATTGGTTTACATTGATTATAATTGCTGAATTGATTATGATTGCTGAATGTTGTTGTTGATGAATTGGTTTACGGGGTAAATTGGTCATTTTAACCAGTTCTGTCTTGTCCTGTCCTGTCTTACCAAACGCTGAACAGCTGTCCTGTCCTGTCCTGTCCCGTCCTGTCCCGTCCTGTCCTGTCCAGTCCTGTCTGCGCACCAAACGCACCCTTAAAGAATTTATTGTATCAAAATGTTAATCCAACCGTTCAAATTAATATTATTATTTTATATAAGTCACATCAGCCTTAAAAAAAATCTTTTTTTATATGAAATATGCATAACGTGTGATAATAAAGAGTTAAGTGGAAATACTTATATGTAAAAGTAAATTCGGATTCTTATCAATTTTAATCTTAAATTGAATTTCAAAAATGAATTGATTTGGTACTTCCTATTAATGTTGATCTATTAAAATTCTTCAATTATGATTGATTCAATAATATAAATATTTTCTTTCGTTCTCGCATAACTCAATCCATGGATGTTAAGATAAATATTCATAACAAAAAATGCTTAATTATTGCATTTTTTTAGCTTAAAATGACAATTTTATCCTTAATAAAAAATAAACGTTTCCGTTTAAAAGTAAGTGCTTATTTTGAGACAAATTAATATAATAATACAGTCATTTATTTTAAAACAAATGAATAATGTTGTTCAGAAAACACTCGGTTGATTGTACTTTCCAAAAATTAACAAGGAAATTATAGTTACATAGACAACAACATTAGGAGTCAAATTAAATGCAACCATCTAACAATTAATGTCACCTAGTTGAAACTAAATGTACGAGTATCAACATAATCATGAAAACAGTTCACAAAATGATAACCATACTTGTATCTCGATTATTGGACGGTTAATCTCGATAGTAGGTGTAATGGACCATGGCTTGTACGGGTTCTTTTCATATTTAGTTTAGTCATAATTTCTATATGAAAACTAATAAAGATTGTAATGGAATAATTTTTATATGTCTAGCTGGTCACTGATAAATTTGTATCTCAATACAATCTTATTTAATGTGTATTTAAATTATGTTAAAATTTTAATATAAAAAAGCATGAAATTTAGCTACTTAAATCATTTAAATAAACAACATAACTCTAAAATACTTTGATTGTTTACATCATTTGAAGCACATCTATTCTAGGTGCTTTGATTGTCAAGACCCCAAACTTCAAAATACTTCATATGATATATCACTCTTTTAAAAACCATTAGTTCAAAGCATAAAAAAGCTTAAATATATTGAATTTTATCAAACACTATTTCCTACTTCGACTAAGAACAAATTATTTTAAAAAATGTAGGTATTTTCGAATCGAAAATATCTAAGCCTTAACATTCTTTGTTCCCTATATTAAAAATCATAGGTTCCAGGCAACGTTAACTATTTTTGGAGAATAAATTATAATGACACGGTGAAACAATTTTGTCATATAAATCATGCCTAGTTTAAAAATAGTTTCGATTTTCTGACCACATATTGTATTGTGGTTGAATAGTAAAACAAAAACCACTAAACACGAACATTTATAGTTTTCTTCTAAAACACATAATCTTATGTTAGACTGATCATATATCAAACGTGATGATACCATTATTACCTCATGTCATACAACATCCACTCTTTGATCTGAGCTACGAGGATCCATCAAACATATTTCGAGTACAACATTACATTATTATTTATATCGATGTTTCGACGTACTTCGAACCTTTCAAATGTTATTCCAATTTAATGGTTTAATTATAGTCATACTATGTATTGGCAACTTTTAGTTATATAATTTCACGCCCAAAAAACGAATCTTAGGAGTTTCACGATTAGATAAACACCTGCAAATGCAATTTAGACAATTAAGACAAGTCCCTAATTCAATTTCAATCCAAGTCCATGTCCAACTATAGCATTTTTAATCTTCATGGCCCAATAATATGAAGTAAAAAAGTCCATTAGTAAATAGCCCAATATATCGGCCCAAAATCAATATCAATTCACCAGCAGTTGACAGTGACACGACTTCTTTTATTTCGCTTGTCGGCCGAACCCACAGAACAGCAATATCACAATATGTTTAGCGAGGTTTGTTTTTCCATTTAATTTTTTAATTAAATTATCGATATAAATTAAGTTGATATTTGTTTTATGATATCAAATATGACATACATCATTATTTTATGCTTTAACTTAAATGAGTCATTTGGTTTATAGTTGTAATTATTAATCCGGTTATTTTAATTTGGTTTTCGGTTATCTTTAAAGATGGAAACTTTATCCATTGGAGCGGGTATCTATGGGTACCCGACCTTAATGGAGCAAGGATTTTCCGCTTTGACAATTAACAAGACGGGAACGGACGTTTATTTGTATACCTGAAAGGGGGTTGGAATAGCATTATCCGCCCCTAATCCAACTCTGATTAACATTTTTTGTTAAATATATGTATATAATGTGTATAAATAAACAAATATATGTATGTTTGTAAACATTTAGTACCATAACAAATATATTCGATTTTTAATATTGGTAATTAATGTAGTGACAATTTATTATTATTTTAATTTTAAATGACATTGTTTTTTTTAACTAAATGGGTACCCAATGGGTTCCCCGAACCCATTAGGGATTAAATGGATCGGGGATGAGGGGCCTAAACAATCTCGGGACTGGGGACGCATTAACCGCCCAATACTTTTCTCCTTTTCCATCCTCACTTATCTTATTTGGTTCATGTTAAACTGAATATATTTTATATTTATAATAATCTTATTATTATTATTAACAATTTTTGTTATTTTTAGACAAATAAAACCATTATTAAGCGTATAGTTTCATCTTTGGTTGTTTTTAAATTTTGGTTATCGGTTAATTTTATAGGGTTTTTCTTAGACCGAATAAAAATTACATTTTCAGTTTTGTTGTATTTTCTAGATCAACAAGCTACAAAATTAGGGTTTCTACTGAGCAACTATCAAGCTATTATCAATTAAGTTATATCGAGTTGATATTTTAACAAGTTGCTTATTTTAAAAAAAAAATACATCACGGTAATTTTGAGTTTCTATCAAGCCAAGATTGTGTAAGTAGCATCACACAATCACGAGACTAACGTTTTCACTCGAAACGCCATGATTTTCTTTTTGAGTTCCTTGTTTATTTAAATTACACAATTTGAAAATTTTTGGGTCGATTTCGTACAATCACATAACTATGAGAACATGACTTTTATTTGTAACTCACATTGAAATGCTTTTTAATTTTTCAAATTTACATGCTAGCAAAATTTGGGTTACCATCAATGTGGGGGTGTTATTAGTGTGAATCCAAAAAAAAATTCTCCTATACCAAGAATTGTATCAGTTATAACTGGTAAAAAGATCAACTACTAACATCTACGTTCACATATTTTGAAATGAGCTGCTAAATTAAGTTATAGTTTAGATGAAGGAAGTATGACCGTTTTATCAATAATTGAAACCCAATCGGAAAACCATCAAAGTCTTTATATCAATTGAATTGGTTACCAATAACTTTAGTTGGTACACGTTGAAAATTTATGGTTGTAGGTGTCTTTTTATATTAAAGAAGTAATCAAAATCAATATTGACAAAATGAACAATATATTGATAGTGAACAAAAAAAAATAAAGAACTAATCAGTGAAAATATCAGAAAACATGTAGATCAGATTTCAACGCACATACATCAAATATAAGAATAGGATAATCACCAAACACAGAATAAACACAATGATTAAAAAAAATGTTTCCATTATATAAGCATCAATAAAACCATCTTTAAAGAAAATTATAAATTTTACTTTGATTTTTTTTTTTTAAGCATTTCCGGTTGCTTGAGTTGAGGGAGTGTGATGGAGTTGGAAATTGTGTTTACATTTCTACAAGAAAATAGACATAAAAAAGGGAGAAATTGGGAATGGTTAAAGAATAAAAAAAGCATTTTCTTGATATATACGTTTTTTATAAATATAATATAAATGTAAATTATTTGAAAGAATGTTATTTTGCAGAGAGAAACCACGAGATTTAACTAAATTAAAATTAATAAATAAGATTTGTGGGAAGGGAAGGGGTACGTGGCGGCACGTAGTGGAGTCACGGAAATCAAGAAGCCTGTGCCAACATTACTTTGACAAATATACTATTTAATTCCCATCACTCATCCATCTTCAACACGACTTCACCACATATGTAGAAGTAGCAGTATTATTTAGAGTCAATTGCATTTTTCATCCCTCTATTTCACCAAAAATCTGATTTTAGTCCCTCAACTTCATTAATTACATCCTAACCCCTGTAGTTTGACTCGTGGATCTTTTTTTCCCTTACAAATTCCAAGTCAATCTTTTGTTTCGATATAGCACTTCATAGCTTTGATCCTTTTTTTTAATAAATTGTTGTCTTTCTAAAAAGAAAATATTTAATTTAGTCATGATGTAAATGATTATGATAAAATGTAAATATTGTTATTGGTGACCGTAATTAATAATCTTACTACATATTTCATGATACTTATTAATTAGTAGTCAATAGATGTAAATAAAAAAAATTACGAAATAACTTTTAAGACAAAAATAAAAATTTAATTTACAAATTTAATTTATACAAGTTCATGTCTTCGTTGGTTGACTTTGACGCTTCACAAAATGGAGCCATACCTCTTCTAAATGAAACTTGGAACATTTCCACGTACTTTCTTTCTTTATATTTTTATGGAAAAACAAAAATTCAAGTTTAAAAAAAAAACAAATTGCATGAAAAAATAACATACTTTAACTTGATTCTTACTTTGGGTAATGTATTTTTAAAACTTTTTGTTTGATACCTAAGATGTAAAGTTTTAAACATTTAAGTATCTCGAGTAACCAGTTGAAGTATTAACCGATTATGATGAAATTGAGTTGAATAGCAAATAGTATTGAGTTTGATACCACATCACTCGCCACATCAGCATGATAACCGATTAATGCTTCAACCGGTTACTTGAGTACTTAAATGTTTAAAACTTTATATTTTAGGTACCAAAATGAAAGTTTTAAAAATACTTTACTCAAATAAAAATCAAGTTAAAGTACATTACTTTTTTCATACAATTTGCTCTTTAAAAAAATACACCTTCTATACAAGACCAATTGTGCATATTTTTCTCTTATATTTTTAAAAATAAATATTTATTTTCAAACATAAATAACTACTTTTCTATTCAACCCTCTTTATAAGATCAACTATATATATATATATATATATATATATATATATTATTAAGGATAAAATTGTTCTTTGACTGATTAAAAAGTTTAATAATTACATATTTTTAAATTTATATGCTATTTCAACTGTAGACATTTATTTTGGAATGAATATAATATACTTCAACTTCAGTAAATTTTTAATTTTAAGGATTACAATATGAATATTAGGATTAAAATATGAATGCATTTAATTCCCACATTTTTGAACAAAGTTTCTATATGATCCATTCCTAGTCTATGATTTGATGTTGTTGTTGCATTTTGCTTGCTTCAAAATTATACTTTCATATCGTTTAATAGATTTTGCTTTTAATTTACTCAACAAACGAATTTAACAAACTTTTTATTTCCTAAAACATCGACGACTTGCGTAATTATTAATATATCAACACATGCTACGCATCTACGTATTTAGAGTCTAGATTGCCTATATATTTCTACATAAAACAAAAGGACAAACACTATAGTCATGTCTAGTTGTCGATAGTGGAGTAAAAAGACAAGTATGAAAACAAGTGTTTACTCTAAAACAAGATATCGAACGAGTCTTTTATAATCGAGTAACCGGCGATAAAACTAATAAAAGAGCTTTAGTTTAGTGGGGAATAGAAAAGATATTTGAGATGGATACTTTCATCTTTTCTATATTTTCTTTAATTTTTTTATAATAAACACTTTAAAATCTTATTTTTCTTAATGTGTTATAAATCCAAATATATATTATGCATAGAAATATCATCAAATTGTTTTATTCAAAAAATATAATAACTTGCGATGCACGAATCTTTTTAATTGTTTCATTCTTTATAGCATGAAACATCGTGATATATTAACATTTCATACACCCCGGGTTTTTTTAAGCATAATCTTTTAAGTAGATCATATTTTATATAATATAAATGAAATTCATACATAATTTAATTACAAAATTTTTAGGTATATAATATAAATAAAATTCACACATATATCTTAATTATCACCTTTTTATGTATATAATACTTTATATCATATAAATTAAATTCACAAACATACAAATCATTTAAGGAGTGTTTGATTATATATATGTGGGTATATATATATTTGATTATTTTATGTTTATATAATATATAACAGGTTAATTTCCACTTAAATTCAATATTTTATTTCAGATTAAATTAAAAAAGTATAAATCTAATGGTTATTTGTTTACCTCTTAATAATTTCATTAAGAGACAACATTTAAATCGTTAAGAGGTGAATTTTGTTTGACAAAAAAAAAATCGGTCTCTTAATGGTTCTAAAACCTTCTGAATGATTTTGTATCCTGAGCCTCCATTAATCATTCAACGTCATAATTTCATTCTAAATAATTACCAAATAATTCTATTTTATTTTGTACTATATCATGCGAATCTTTTAATGATTCTAACTATTTAATTATTCTACACTAAACCATTTAGCAATGGTCAAACAACGTTTTAATCTTATTTTGAATCTCTGTAATTTTAACATTTAATTTTGCAATTTTAATAAAATATGTTATAGAGCATTTACTCATGAAATCTTTAACGTCAAAAAAACTAAAATATCTAAAACCCACATCCAAAATAGAATGGTCAAGACGAACCAACCAATAGTATTCCAGTCTAACGCCGTTATCTTTTCTTCAACGCGTCTAACACCGTCATCTATATCTCCACTGTCATAAACCCAAATCTTAGATCTTCATATGTCCTTCCCATTGGTCGGAAAACTCAAACACTTCACAAAAAACCATGAAAAATAATCTCCCACACCTCCCTGAACGGCGACTCTTCATCGCCTTATCCGCCATAACTCTCATCGCCGCCGGCCTCCTCGTATTCACCTTCACCGGTCCCGGCAACCGCCGCTTCTTCTGCAATCAACCCATCTCCGATAACTTTCATTCCATGACATCTCCGATTCAACTCAAAGCCATCCTCCACTACGCCACTTCCCGAATCGTCCCTCAACAATCGTTCTCGGAAATCACCATCTCCTTCGACGTTCTCCGATCGATTTCCCCCTGCAACTTCCTCGTTTTTGGGCTCGGTCACGATTCACTGATGTGGGCTTCGTTTAACAGCCGTGGAAGAACGCTGTTTCTCGAAGAAGATCCGACGTGGGTTCAGACGGTGCTGAAAGACGCGCCGGATCTCAACGCCGCCGTCGTTAAGTACCGAACGAAGCTTTCCGAAGCCGATGAGCTTATGAATACGTACCGATCGGAACCGGAATGTGCTCCGGCGAAATCATACATCCGGGGGAATACCCGGTGCAGGTTAGCACTCACGAGTTTACCTGATGAGGTGTACGATAACGAGTGGGATATGATAATGATCGATGCACCGAGGGGTTATTTTGATGCAGCGCCGGGAAGGATGGCTGCGATTTACTCCGCGACTGTGATGGCGAGGAACAGGAAAAAGTCCGGCGTGACGCACGTGTTTTTGCACGATGTTAATCGGAAGGTGGAGAAAGCTTACGCGAACGAGTTTTTGTGTCAGAAGTATTTGAAGCATGCGGTGGGACGGTTGTGGCATTTTGAGATACCGCCGGCGAGTAACGTGACCGACGGCGGTTGGTTTTGCTAGGATGATTGGTAGGAGACGAGTGTTTTTGGACTTTTTAGTAATTTATTTTTATTTTTATTTTTGAAATCTCTATACCATTTGCGTCTATTTGCGTTCATTTTGAAAAATAAAAGGCTCCAGTTTAATAGATGAATACATGTCCCTTTTTAATTAAAGTAAATCCTTATTAAATATAAATACCGATGATAACTTATTAGCAAAAGGAAAAAAGAATTACTTTAAGTTCACAAGGGGTAAGGAATATTCATGAGAAATTAAAAATCTTAGCCATTTTTTTTTTGAAAATTTTAAAAATATCACTATCTCTTTGTAAATGGTACATCCCTAACTTGTGAAGACGTTAAAAGATAAAAAAAAAATAAAAAATCAATTTTCATTCACTTGCGAACGTGTGTGAAAAGTGAATTTTTTTTTTTCAAATATCATCTGTTTGTGAAGGTGTTTTTACGCATTTGAGTGAAAATTGATTTTTTTTTGTCTTTTAGCTTTTTTGCAAGCATCAAGGTTGCACTTGTAGGGGTAATGATATTCTTTTTGAAATTTCTAGGAAAAAACGGTTGAGGAATTAATTTAGTCCATAAAAATAACTATTTCCTTTGATTTCCCTATTCATCATCCCTTATTTCGTAAAACCTTTTCATTTTGAACTAAAAGATACATATTTATTAACATGATTATATATATATATATATATATATATATATAAAAGTCATAATAATTAATGATAATTGAAAAGAAAAACCGAAAAAGGAAATATTTCATTTACAAGTTCTTTTATGTATCACTAGTGTGTTGCATGGTAACAATAAATATTTTAAGCAAGTACTTGAGTGGGTTAAGACAAAATGTAATTGCTCGATTAACAATTAATTAGATACAACTTAAAACACCGAATGTATTCCCATAAGTGATTCGTTTGCATATATTAATAATCGCTTTTGGTTACGAAGAGATTGAGATGTGTTGGTAATAATTTTGTTGTTTAGAACTCAAAAACATATCCCACAACCATATCTTTGTTGTTGTTACGAAGAGTTTAAAGATTTTTTTTCCAAAAAAGATGCCGGCGAAAACTAGCCAACCATATAAGTTGTCAAAAAAACATCATCTTCTTTCATCAATATATGCTCACATTTTTCATACATTTTTTAATCTTCTTTCTAAAGACACGTCGCTGAACAATATATTTACATCTTTCATTGAAAAAAATATCACTTTCTCATCAATGTGGGATATTATCAAATTAAAGACATTTCAAAATTTATATAAAGTGTTGTTTTCTCATTTATTATAGTCGCCTTCATCATTCAATCTAACATTCTATTATCAACGTGGGATTACTAAAACAATAGTACCACAATGAAAGAATTGAGAATACAAAAATCTCATAATCTCACCTCAAATACTCTAGGTTATTTCTTTTATAATGATTTTTCTATTTACATATATTTTTACAGTTTTTCCCTAAACTTGAACTTATATATATAATTTTATGTCATATTTTATAATAAAAAAATCTATTAAGTGTTGGTTAAAAAATATTTTTAGCCAAGTAAAACCTTTAATTATCAAAGTCATCCCTCATCCTCTCTTATACCCATCTCAGTTCTCAAATCTAGCATTCTCTTACAAACGTGTGATAACCAAAACAATACTGTAAAGCAATATTTGAGAATACTCAAATAATATATATATATATATATATATATATGCAAGATCGAGACCAGCCCCTTGTATATAGGGTTCCAAACATGCGCTTCTTCAAATATCCCCTCCTAGTAGGGGCTTCAAAGCTTGACTAAGATAGAAAGCTAATTCAACCTTCCAGACAGTTAAGGGCAATTCCTACGTCCCTTTAACTTGATCTTGTGGTAGACTGGCCTTCCAAGGGACATTTGGCAACTCATTCATACATACATACATACATACATACATACATATATACATATATATATATATATATATATATATGGAATAGATAGTTTTATTTTTTGTATACATTTATAGGTTGGTCAAAAAGAGATAAACTTAAATGTTGTTTAAACCCTTTTAGATTTGAAAGATATGACAACATTTTATATTATCAAACTCATCTTATCCTTCTTTAATATACATGCTTCCGTTATTCATCTCCTACTCAATGTGTGATAACCAAAATAACATCAAAATTGAGGATTTTGAATTCTCAAATTTTAAAATATCGTTTTGTTTATTCCATCATCTTTTTAGCAATTTCATTTCATTCATCTACCATCTTCCTTTTAGATATGCATCCTTTCTAGAGTTTTTATGGTTATGATTTATAGTTCAACTTTATTCTATTTGTATTCATTTTTAGTAAATAAATTTTTTAAATGAATGATGGTTGGCCAAAAATAGGAAAACCGAAAAGTTGCACAACCCCTTTTAGATTTAAAAGACATCACCTCATTTCAAATTCTTAAATTTACCGGTCATCCTATAATATACACACTTTCATTCTCCAATGTTTCATCTCCTAATCAATATGAAATAACTAAGAGTACACCACAATTTAAAATTTTAAAATACTCAAATTTTAGAATGCCACAACATTTATATATATATATATATAGAGAGAGAGAGGGAGAGAGAGGGAGAGAGGGAGGACGTTTCAAATGCAACTCATACATTTGTACAACCAATGCAATTGAAATATTTATGGAAATGACGAGAGTTCATTTATTATGATTTAAATATTTATGTAAGATGACTATGGTTCATTGATTATGATCAATACTTTATATTAAGAAAACAACCAAAACTTTATGAAATCACATATTCATTAAATTAAATGAACCATTGAGATTGAGTTATATTGGTTGTACAAATATAAATGGTTACATAATAACTCAACTCTCTCTCTATATATATATAGATAGATAGATTTACTCAAGATTATTAAAATAAATTCAATTTGAAACTATTTATTTGAAATAACGGTGTATATAAAAGTAAATAAACAAATGTTTTTTTTTGGTTTCAATGAAATGCTATAAGACAGAATTTGTGGGGTGNCAGGTACTCAAAATAAAAAATGCAATTATTTTTTAGATTTTGTAGCCCAATTAATTGTTGAAGTATACATTTTAATTTGAAAAAATTGCATCAAAATGGAACTAACTTTCACCTGATTTTTATTTTGGGAAACCAACTTTTAAAATCGTCATTTTGGGAAACCAACTTTCAGCTGATTTCTATTTTGGGGAACCAACTTTCAAAACCGTCATTTTGAGCAACTTGCACCTGATTCCTATTTTGGGGAACCAACCTGCAAAATAATTATAAAAAATAACTAAAATTCGTTTTTTTTTTTCAAAAATTAATGCAATAAAATCTATTTCTCATTTGAAATCTCGTTTTTTTTAAATTCAGATATCAAATTGAATATTTTTTTGAAAAAAATCCAAATTACCATGATAAAAATTGTTTTTTTACCAATGCAATAAAAAAATCAATTTAATAGAAAAAATTAATTGATGCAATAAAAAATAAATATTAAATATCAAATTCAAGATTTTTATATCTAACCAATCTGTGTCAATATTAAAGTTTAAATCAAATTTGGCAAATCCAACCAAAAGTTTGATAGAGACCCTTAAATTACTTGTTACGTGTTCAACAGATCAACCAGACCCTTAAATGAACAAAAAGTTTGACAGATACCCTAAATGATGAGTTTAAAATTTGGTTCCCCAAAATAGGAATCAAGTGAAAGTTGGTTCTATTTTGGTGTAATTTTTCCATTTTTCTATAATTATTTTGCAAGTTGGTTCCCTAAAATAGGAATTATATGCAAGTTGGTTTTCCAAAATGACGATTTTGAAAATTGGTTCCCCAAAATAGGAATCAGGTGAAAGTTAATTCCCTAAAATGACGATTTTTAAAGTTGGTTCCCCAAAATAGGAATCAAGTGAAAGTTTGACCATTTTATAGCCCAATTCAAATTCACATAATTTTATGTACCCAAAACACTAAAACCATTGAAAGGAAATGATAGGAGAATGCTTGTGCATCAGAGATGTATAAAAAACTTCAAGCATTAATATAAATTCATCACGAATAAGAACATATTATCTTATTAAGTCATTTTTTATAACCGGATTAAAGCGAGTATGAAAGGCCAATTGAGCCTATATTCACTTGTAAAGCTTGGATCTGACTTGAGTTCATAGAAGAAATTTGTAACCCAAGGATTAGTAAACGTTAATAAATTACGGATTTCATATCGTATTTTAATTCGTTGCATAGATGCACCTTATTTCCTCCCATTCTGAGTGGTTATTTAGTTGATGTTGATTCATAATTATATGCTTTTATCTACTTTTTCATTCATGAGTTGTTAAGTTAAATATGATCGGAAAATGAACACGAACACAGAACATGTCGTTATCAATTCAAATTTTTAGTAATATTTGCAAAAATGACGCAAGTCAATTGTTTATCAAAATAACATATATAGCACGACTTTGAAAACCGTTAAATGTGCACAAGCATAGATATGACTACTAAACACTAATATATATATATATATATATATATATATATATATAAACATACGTAAAGATAGAATTCTCCTTATTCTCAATACATTGTATTTTATTTTTGGCTATGAAGATAAATTTTTTGATAGTAAGATTGTAACAATTCATCCCAAATGAATAAAAAAAATGAGATTTGTAAACTCTTGATAAACCTCAAATTATGAATTATCAATAATTTTTATTATGAATTTAAATTAAAATCGAAATCGAAAATCTTAAATCAGCGTGCCCCATTGGGCTTGGGGCCTTACAGAGGATGATTGGGTGTTGCATTATTGAAAATGTTTTGTATTTTCATTAAATAACTAATTTAATTTATTATAGTTGTCTATTGACAAGAAGCAAAATGTTTGTATGCTTATGCAGTTACAGTTACAGTGAACCACCATTACAGATTATTGGGTATATATATATATATATATATATATATATATATATATATATATATATATATAAATGGATTTTTTTTAATGATTCACATATAAATCTTTCTCATGCCTTCTTTTCTTNTGTTTTGTATTTTCATTAAATAACTAATTTAATTTATTATAGTTGTCTATTGACAAGAAGCAAAATGTTTGTATGCTTATGCAGTTACAGTTACAATCTAAAAAATCTAGTTGAAGATGGATATATATATATATATATATATATATATATATATATATATATATATATTCAAATGGATTTTTTTTAATGATTCACATATAAATCTTTCTCATGCCTTCTTTTCTTACACTTTTTCACAATATTTTGTCTTCTTAATTGAACCTCCCACTATTTAAAAAGGGCTCGTCTTTCGATCTAAATTGTCAATTTATGAGTTATGGTAATAAGAATAGGTATGAGCTAGATTATTTGATTGCCATGCCGTTTATTTTATTAATGTATTTAAGATGGAGAGTTTTTAACGTCGTGAATCTTCTTTAATTGACTGAGATAATGAACTGCAAGGTTAGCAGTAAAGTTATGCCGTGATGATAACTTCAATAAATTGACCTAACACATTAGATTTTACAAGGCAACATGATTATTCAAGAACTTTAGCTTTAAACCCTTATTTGGTCATGTTATGTATCATTTGTTCACTTCGGTTGTAGTTTTAAATTTATAAAATTGGTTGTTTTGTGTTGTCTTAGTATGTTTAACCAAAGTAAATTAACTTAACATTTGACATCCACAAAGTGAAATTACAAGTTTGTCCTTGTCGCTCAGATGATTTTATGAGAAAAAAAGGATACCTTTTTAATAAAACATATAAATATATAATATATAGGGCTGAATTTTACAAGCAAAACCATACATTAACTTTAGCTGACCCCACTTTCAAACTTCACCCTCACTCAAGATTTTGTGCTCCTTCCTCTACCCACTACCCACTTTGCCTAGGGGCTTCCTTAATTTTTTAGTTTATTACTTATTTACCAAACAATTTATCACATAAATGTTTATCGGTAAAATTTAATATTATTATTTATTTATCGGGTAAAATTTTAGTCAACAAAAATAACATCACATGCAACAATTTATCTGGTAAGTGCTAATCATGATAAGAGTTACCACCATCATTTACCGAGTAAGACTATCGTTCTTTCCCTCGTTTTTACCAGTTAAGATTCTTGGTCATTATCATATTTAACTGATAAGGTAATGTGACTTGGTAAACACTTACTTGGGTAAACTTTTGATACACGGCCCCTAAGTTTTATTTTAATAAAAAAAAAAAATACTTAATGTTTGATGCTAATTGTTAAAGTCAGAACTTTATAGATCCGATGGCAATTTCAAATATGAAATTAAAAGGGATCAAATAGTAAAAAAGAAAATTTGTGGAGTTTAGTGTTAAAGTGTTCATGTTATTTCCCAAACCATATTATCAATTAGATAAAAATCTGAAAAATAATTTATTAAACATTAGATGCTTAGTAATATATTATCCTTAAATTTCAAGTTTACAGGTGATTATTGTATATGTACAATTTTTTAAACTCTATAAACTAATTAACAATTAATTCATAAACACATTCAAATATATGATAATTAATGAATCTTAACTAAATAAGACATCACTATTTGTATCTAAAAAATAAACGTACTTTATAAAAATAAATTACATAATTTTTTTAGATTTGACATATAAATTTTGGATTTTGTTTTTTGATAAAAAATTGTATTGATTTTTTGTTTTCGGTTTACAACAAAACTTTGCATTCGTCGCATTGCACGGATACACAACTAGTATGTTTATTAAGTGTTAATTTTAATGATATTTATATCTTTGTAGGGTTAGGATTTGAAGTTGTTGCTATTTATATGTTTGTTGTTGCAAAATTTGAAGTCTTTGTGCGTTCTAATTTTTGTCATATGCACACGATACTTGTGAATTGGGGCAATAATGAGGGTTGTACGTAACTTACAAACCCTTTTGGCATAAACATCTAACAATAGCAATATAATAACTATATCATGCCAATAGTTTTGAATTTTTGTAATTTATTATTTAAAAACTCAAATATTATAAATCAACCCTTCTATTATTACATATATTGTAAAAATCTTTTGACTCTGACACCTCAAACTCAAAGAAATCATACACAGGTAGAAACGTTTTAGATACAAACCCTTTTGACTCATATCAAGAATCACTCACTAAAGGTTGAGTAGTCTCGAACGATTTTCTTCTCACCAAAAGGCAAATAATTTTTGATGGTTGAGCATGCGTATTATCTACGGTGCATATCACAAAATCGGGTCGATGAAGCGCCAATGTCAATCGCTCCTTTGTTGGTTCCAATTCGGTGGCATCTAAAAGCACATGCCAAGAATTCCGATGAGCCTCTGAAATCCAGTGCATTGAATAACTAGTCCCATTAACATAGGCAGGGTATGCAAAAAGCCCTTTTGGACTGTATTTACACTTTCTCCTGAAATACTGGCTAAGTTGTGATCCTTTAATTCGTAGATCCAACCATGACTCTGGAGCAGCTACGACTTTCGAGTCCTTAGTACCTACAAATTCTCTAACAGAATCTTCTTTTTCATTAATAATACTCATGTAATAATTCCCTCTAAAGAAAGGGTAAGATTCCCCTATCATCACCATGGCTTCTTTAAATGTTGGTGTGAATAAGACGAGATATTCATCTTCTTGTAACCCGCAATTTTGCAAGGCTTTATTCCGGACTTGGATCTCCGGAATGGACATGAAATTACCTTGGAACGAGGATTTTTTGTTCAAAATTTCAAGCAATTTTGAAGGCTCTAATTGTGTACCATCAAGATCATATGTAGGACTGAAGGATGAGGGCGAAGATGAGTCTTTTATTGTGATAACTCTAGGGGAATACTTTCGTTTGTCATCACTAATTATACTTGCTTCCAAACTTGATTCATCATTGCTACAAATATTGTATAAATCGATCTTGTCTCCCTCTTCAACAATAAGTCCGTTGCAATATTCAGGGTACTTTGCAAAAATATATTGTTTCACGTATTCCATTTCTTGTGGCGTGATCGGACCTGACCATCTCAGGTCGAGTCCATGGAGCGTTGATATGGCTTCGGCCACCAAGTGTGCCGGAAACACCGTATGTGCTTTCTGTTATCATATTCAAAACAAATGGAATATATATCAAAAAAAACCAAAACCTAAAAGACTGGTGCTTGTATTTGAGACCACCACTGTGAATTATGAGTTCAATTATATATTGGATGAAGATATGAACTGATGCAGCGTTTTCTACAATAGAGACTGATTTCTAGATTGTTATCCATTATAAATCTGTCATCCCATTCGTAAAAACGAAAACAAGAATCCTAAAATCTATTAATACGAGTTATTTTGAATAAAAGATGAACAAATATCATGGTGCAAAAATTAGATCATTAAGCATTGATTTGATAAAAGTTACCATAAATAATATGAGCTCTTTTCATTTTCATGATAAAGCAAACAATTTTGAAATAGGGTAAAATGAAGAGAAGGAGAACTTACCTTCATTACCATGCTTGTTGGTCTGCTTCCAATGTTGTGATTTGGTGAAGTTGGCAAGGAAGTTATCATCGATTTTGCGATTTCAATTTCATCCATCTTAGATTAAATTAAAAACAAAAAAGTTGTAGCAGTTTGTTAGTATCGTTCAGTAAATTACTAAAAATACGTAGAAAACACAACTTTGAGTATACCTTTGATTGTTGTTGTAGGATCACTTGTTCTTGTGCATTTCTTCCCATGGGTGAACAAAGAATGGAGAAGAGGTTGCAAAGGTTAAGGTTAAGGTTAAGGTTATGAACACATCAAACATGTCACCCTTTCTAGTATTATAAACAAACCAAGGAGACAGCAAATAAAAAAACAATACCTACAAATGGCGTCACCTGCCCCTATTTTCATTATTTCAATATTTAATCTTTTTTCAAATATTACTTATTCATTAAATATGTCATTTATGATTGAATGAACCCCCCCCCCCTTTTTATAAATAATATCCTTATAAAATAATTAATATGATAAGATGTGACTTGGTTAGTAAAAGACTAAGAGATGGAGTGATTTTATCTAAATATAGGACATGTCTCAAAGTAGAAATAAATTACATTCAACTCCAACAACGATTCTATTTTAACACATCTGGCGTTAACTATAATATTAAAATTTTCTATATATTTTATAAAATATTATTTCTCTCTCTTAAATACTTAACTTCAAATCTTCAATGCCTCCTGTTGGGGAGAAAAAATTAAATATAACTTCTCTATCATAAATATGAAATTTTATAGAAGATTTCTACCCTCTCTCTTAACTATTGGAGTAAAAATATATCGTAAATATCTTCAAAGTCACTATTTTAACACAATTATTGAAGATACTCTAACGTTGTGTTCTTAAAACTTTTTTTACGAAGGAAAGAAAATGAAAGGGAGGGGAAAAGGAGGAAAGTAGAAAAAATAACTCATGTTCTAAAACTTTCTTAGGAGAGAAATGAAATGAAATGAAAGAGAAAGAAAATAATGATAAATTTCCTGTTCCTCTAAAATGTGAAAGGAAAGAAAAGACATTAAATCTAATTAAAAAGGTTAATAAAATTATAAAACGATCTAATCATTCATTATAAAGAATATATTTTTAAAGAGTATATCGGTAAAACTGTCATCTTTCTTTTCCTTTCCTTTCTCTTCTGTGTAGGAACATGAAAAATTATTTCATTTTACTTCCTTTTCATGGACACGCATAAATTTTTTTTCTTTCGAAAACACAATGTAAGTTTCTAATGAAACAAAAACATGTAATTATTAATGATATCATGATAAAAATTAAAGTATTATTTTGCTTTTAATATAATAAAAAGAAAATAACTTTTTCCCAAGTCAAAGAATCAGCATAAAAGATTTTAAATTTTTAATCAGAAAATGTTATTAATTTAATTTTCCACCTGAATGTAATTGTCAACTTTTTGTTTAAACAAACTAATATAACATTTAAAGTTGAATATGTTTTTTGGAACGCATAAAATAAACCGGGAGTCGGTTATAAAAGAAATTTCTCGAATCCACTTTAAAGCGACTTACGAATATTTTTATTTTTTTGTGATTTATAAAAATAATTATATATAAAGTTGTAATACAAAAAAAATTGGTAAATTAAAATTTAAGAAATGTTAAGAAGAAGTAAAATAAAAGTATTATAGTAGTGACGTAGACTCCGTGCCTAATCCTCTCACTCCAAGTTGTTGATAATATTCAAATCAATTATAAAATTATAGTATTTAAAACATCATATATTTATTCACCAACGCTATCATTTTCATCAAAATTTAATTAAAAATGGTTATATGATTGCAAATTTTGTAGAATTTAAAATTTCAATTTTCATTTTGAAATTTAAAAGTCATGCAACACGACTTGTATTGTGCAATTTGTACAAGTATAACCAACCCTCATCCACCAGTAACCACCATCGTAGGGACAGATCTAGTGTAGAGCATAGGATGTCTTGTGTCACAATATTGTTTATTTGTTGTAATGTAAAAAACTCAGGGTCGTAAAAAGTGTCACCATATTAATGTGTTGTATACCACTGTATGTATTTTAAAACTACAATCAGAACAAGTCTTACTTTGGTAGAGTTGGTGTGTAAGATTTTTCTTCCACCTCTACTCGAGATCGAATCATGTTAATATCAATTTCTTAGTTAAATGGCGTCACCATTTGAATTTTTTCTCTATATTTGTTTCTTATTGTCAAATGATGCCACTATATTTATTTTTTATAGTCACATGATGCCACAGTTTAAATAAAATTCTGGATCATTCCGGGCACCATCGACCTCCCTTCCCCATGGCACCACCTCCCCACGACATCGCCATGCGTGTGGCTCCCCTTTTTGTTACACCCTACATACTACATAGTGTCCCCTTCACAATGTACCCCCTCGTTCACTAAATTAATTGAAGTTGGTAGTATTTTCTTCATTTTATGGTATTTTTACAAATAATTTGAAAGTTGAATTATCTATACTATATTATATAATATTTGCAAAAACTCTTAAAAATCATTTTTGTTGCATAAAGTACTGTTTATTGATACATATTACTTAAAATTTAAGATTACAAGTAAAAATTGTGCGTAAATATAACTTATTAAAGCTTCATATTTAAATTCATGTAACTAACTGCAGATAAATATAATAAAATAGAGAATAAATATTTCATTTAAATATAAAAAATCTAAAATATAGTTAGAATAATTGTTGAGTTTTAACAAAATATTTAGTTATTATCTTCATAAAAAATTATATTATTAAATTAAAAATTAAAAATTTCGTTATTAAACCTAAATTAAGTTATAATAAAAAATGAATTAAATAAATTACATACAAAAAAAAGAATTCTTAAAAGTTAGTTTGGTACTAATATCAATATATATATTTTTAAAATTTTATAATATCTTCATATTTATATTATATTAAAAAATAAAAACATTATTGTTTTTTCAAACTGTATTATAACATTGATTGAGACAACAAAAATAAACAAAACATTAAAATCGAGATCATATTGTACGAGTACCTTTCTAGCGTCCTTTAATGTATTTATAATATGTGACATATTTAAAACTTGAGAAAACTTCAAAAAAACCTAACAAAAAATTTCATTTGGAATGGTTTAGTCCATAAACTATTTTTTGAATGAATAAACCATTAAACTTTCTCATTTGAAATGATTAAGTCCCTAAACTATTTTTTAATGAAAAAACCATTAAACTTTTTCATTTTGATTGAACCACACTTTTAAAAATTGGTTGCTTACATACGTTTAATCTAAAAAAGTCACATTAACTAATTAGTAAAAATTCGATGGTTTATTTATTTTTGTAAAAAAATCAAGGGTCTTAATTATTCAAAATGTAAAAGTTTAATAAGTTTTTCAATGAAAATAATAATAATTTATGGACTTAATTATTTAAAATAAGAAAGTTTAATGATTTTTTTATTAAAAAAAATAGTTTAGAGACTAAACCAGTCAAATGAGAAAATTAGTTAGCTTTTTTTTTAATTTTTCCCTTACATCTTTTACAGCATTCACCGACCTTTTTTCATTTTCAAAACAAAATCGAACTTCTAAAGCTCTTAAATAGGCATCAACCACCTATAACATGTCCTAATATAGTGTTTGAACTATTACTAAATGCTAATCCAATTATACGCATTAATAGTTAATGGTTTGCAAACTCAAAAATAAACCCTGCCATACTCGTATTTTTTTTTTTAAACGTGGATGTTCAATCATGACTAATCCTAATATTTTTAGAGAACAATAAAAAAACCTTCAATAATCTTGAGAAATTCGAACCGGTAACCTCTAAAAAGTTGTAAAACAAATGAATAGCAATAAATTTATATAAAAATTGGTAATAAAAACAATGAAGAGACGGTGACATGTTGAACATTCATTAGATTTCCAAATGCCATCAATCCCCACTTGGATTTAAAAAAAGATTGGAATCTTTTGGGGGTGAAGAGGACGTGTGTTGGGGTCATGTTGCAATTACTCGATATAAAATGGTAGGCATGGTCGCACCTCCCATTTTATCTATTACTTTATTACAAATATAAAACTCTCTCTATATATATACAATTTTTCTGTCAAAACCCCTCCAATTTATTTCAAAAAAAAAAGAAAGAACGTGGACCCCACTTGTTAAAATCAATGACATATTTTATAAGGAGATACTCAAATAAAACGAATATGCGTCATACTTTACAAAAATATGCATTATTTATATATAATTATATTGCATTCCGTTTTCATAAATAACGATATTATCTTGTATGTGTGATTTTTCTTCGTGCTTTCATTGATTTGAATTTATTTTCATATAAAACGATGTTGAATTTTTAATTTTATGTAACAAAATCAATTTGTTAATTGATTTAAATGAAATAATCTATTTATAAGCGACATGTTTTATTAAACAAAAAATAAAATAAAATATGAGAATATAATCTTAAGCTTTACTCAAAATACTTGTGTTTTTGATTTTCCATGGCTCTGTAAACTTGTTTAAATCAAAGGAAGATATAATTATAAGCCAAATCTTGAACTTAAATTTGAATTTAAAATTTCATCAAACCACTTTACAAGGAGGCAGAGGCATTAGGCATAGATAGAATGGAATGGGTGGTTGGTTAACCATACTTGCTACGACTTTGGAATTTTGTTCTCATGGCATCTCAAGTCTTAATTAATACCTCCTTACTTTTCCATATTCTTGATTCAAATGCACATCTTTTCTTCAAGTGTACAAATGTTCTTGCAAAACGTACAACCCCCAATTGTGATCATTATTGAAACCCAAACTCAAACCCAAAGCCTATTTTATTTGACCATTTAACATGTTTGGTATTTAGATAAGACTGGATTAAAGTGAAGTAAGTTAGTGAAAGAAATGTGAAAGGTTTTAGATTTTTTATTTTATATTGATACTTTTTCACATTCTTAATACCTTGTTCCAATTATTTTGGTGGGATATAAATACTGCATTTTTCTCACTCAAATACTACCTTGTCTCAGTCTAATGTCGTGCTAAATATAGAACAACCCGTTTAAATTATGATGTTTTATGTGTTCAACATCCTTTTCTTTTCTCTTATTCATTATTGGTGTGTGTGGTATTTAGACAAGACATAACATGATATGACAAAACCACTATTCAACTTTTGGTAAGAGTAAGACATGACCAGGAAAATTATTAATTTACTCTTGACGAATTGTTTATATCTTTTCTATATTTTGAATAATTTTTTCTGTATTTTAAATAATTAACGTGATTTATTAAATTATAAATGAAATAAATATTTTTTATTACAAATTATGAAGTTTATGTAATTTCCAATTTTTACTTTTATACGTATTTAATGTTTTAGAGGAGAATTAAGTTTTATTTTGAAGGTATATTGGTAAAACATATGCTTGTTCCACCTTGTTGTATGGGATGGTGGTGGAACACGCCTATTTTACGATGTTCTCGTCTGTTCCACATTAAAGTCACGTCAAACGTGGAACATTGATTTTCTTGTTCTGTTTTATCATTTCTTGTCCAGTGTACCAAACGCACCGTATAAGATTTAACAACAAACCGAGACTGTCCATATTCAATGTTACTATGCCGGTTTGGACCAGTCGAATGAGCCAGGTTGAAGATTATGCCTGTGGTGGGCCAAGCCATATGTGACCCTATACTCCAATTGATTCAAAATCATCCAATGAGTGGTTTACATCTAAAACAATACATAATATCAAATTTTGAGAAAACTGTAGATAACAAACACAAGTAAACAAGAATGAGTCAAACGATGGATACATTATCTAATCACAATGACAATGAGAACACTTGTGACGAAAGGCATCAAGTCTTTTTGGACACATGCAAAATGCTAATTACGAACTAACCACACACACACACATATATATATATATATATATATATATATATATATATGCACTTATATGTTGACTCTAATCAAACAATTTGTGGTCCAACTTTGTATTATTCACGAAGAATGATTTACATTTACATTTGCAACAAGACAAGTCAAGTTTTGTAATTCCATCCGGGGTGAAAAATACATGCAAGTACTTTTTTTAAGATAAGACCCACAAAGCAGAAATTGAAAGGGAGGAAATAACCAAAACCAAACGCAGCCAGATTCCATACTTTTGTAGTTCTATGTATAATTATATATGATTCCATAGGGTTTTATATATACATAGTTTCCTAGAGAAGTATGTTATAGAAAGAATTTCATCCGTTCATCGGTCCTCATAGCATTATATACAGCTCGAACCTGGAAAAACATATGGATTTTTGTATGTCATCATCAAGATTTTCTACTTTCGATTAGAGACGGACCCAGATTTTTTTTTCAAATGGTGGCACCATTTAACTATAAGAAAAAACAATCTATAGAAACTTTTCATAAAATTGTTAGAAATTTGTTAGTTGGTTTCTTGCCTTTCCCAGAAAAAGGAACATCTTTTAATATTGCAATGGTCTTATCTTTGAATTTTTTTTAAAACACAAAAAAATAACTCAAAATTTAAGCTAAAGGGCACAAAGACTCGAACCTACGCACTTTGAACAAAAGGGTAGCAAACTAATCATCTTTAACATCAAGAATTTGTGCCATTGTTGTAGTTTCATAAAATATAAGGGTACCCAACAAAAAGAATACGGTGACACTTTTCAAAAACGTAATTTTTTATTATGCCGGAACCATTAAGTGGTGGCACGTGCCACCATATGCTCTTAACTAGGTCCGCCTCTGCTTCCTATCTCAATTTATAACTAAAATTGATAGATTGATAAAGAGAAAGAACCTGTTCCCTAGAAATGACTTGAACGGGTCCAATATTCACCGAGACGTATTTTCCTCCTGATGAAACTCTCTGCTTCACATGGGCCTGTTGTTAAACATGATCACTCCATTTATGTCTAAATCTATAGTTGTTAAATAAAAAACAACCATGATCTTTCTATAAGTTCTACAGTTACAAGCTACGTGTACCTGTGGGATCGAATGTTGAATGACAGACTCCACAGCACCAACCATAGATTGCACAAAATCATCGCCTCCGATCCCAATTGCTGTAAACCTTCGAACACTTGGGTAAGTGTTTACCTATCAAGTAAATACATCAAACCAGTTATTTTGAAAAATCTACATTAAAAGCTCCCAAAACATACGAAATCAAGCCGCATTCAATAAGCACCAAGTGGGAAGTGAAAAAATTGGACTGCTGATGATAATTTTCTTGATGCTACATTAGAAGCACCTAGAGATGATGTTGTTTACTAACACTTCTGACAGAAACCATAGGTGCTGACTAAGTCTTCCATCAATATATTATTGACCGAGTCAGACAGTGATTATCTTAATTACTTTTGTCAGTGAACACTCGGAACACAACCATTTTCAGTTGGCGCTTCACCAGACTAAACCTCTTACCCAAACCATGATCTTAGTTGGTTAGCACTTACCCAATTGGTGTTGTATACGACCCCAAAGTGGAAACATGTATAGTAGTTAGTTGATGGTATGTTTTATAGGAAAATGATGAGCAACGATTTATGAACAAGAATGTTGAACCACGAAAAGAATACGAAAATTGAGTGGATGAACGGAAACAAAAGGATTAGAAATGGACAAAGGAAGGAGTCACTTAGATAGGAAAACTAATTGGTTGAGTTCTTCATTGATCCTTAGCCTAGCTACCTCAACTAGTTTGGGATAAAACACTCGTTAGTATCAAATAGAAGATAAAAGTAATAGCAATCAGTACCTTTTGATTAAGAGTTAGCCACTCACAGGTCGAACCATCAATCACCGTACCTCCAAAAACCATATTTGTGGTTTGTCCAACTCTACCTTCTGTCTTTGAAGTGTCTGAATCAGACCCAATAGTTAGTTTTACCATCTCCTTAATTAGTAATTCCTACCTAATTCTAATGCATTTGGTGACATTAACATGTTATCCTCTATTTTCACTCCATCTGTTCCCCAACTCAAAAGTTCGATTTGCAAAAAACCATTTACAAAAATGTGAGATAATGTGTGTATTCATCATCTTCGCAGATTCTGGAGTTTTAGGACAGAGTATCTTATACAATATTGACCGACTATAACATCTAGTCCTATATTATAAATGATCATGAACAGAGATCCCTGTCTACCAACAACTTTCCATCATAATTTTAAGTCGTTCGAAAGTTAATCGAGTAAACTTGCTACTTTGAGCGGTTAGCATGATGCAGGGACGGATCTACTGTATTAGATATGGTGGCATGGGCCACCGCTTCGTTTCTTTGTAAGAAATTATAGTCGTGAAAAGTGCCATCATATATATTTTGGAACTACTAGGACACAAGTTTCCCTTGGTAGAGTTGGTTTGCAAGGCTTTTCTTCCATCCCAGACCCGGCTTCGAATCTTGTTAGCGTCATTTTCATGGTTTTTAGCTTTTAAGTTTAGATTCATTTATTTTTCTGATTTTTTTTGCAAATAAAGACTTGAACACATATGAAAAACAATGAACTAATGAACAGATGAATGACAATTCTATGAAAAATATCCCTAGGTCCATCACTGGCTTTGAAGCAAGTGTTACGATTAAGATTGTCAGAAACAGAAACAAAACTTAGCCAGCTTAACAATGCATCATCAAATTAGTTAATCTATTTCTCATAACCACAAATTTCAATTCTTTCAAGCTCCTAGAAGCAATTGTATCCTTGTAATTTCTAAATAAGAAGTTCAGAATTCTTCACTCAATGCCCTACCTTCGTAATCTTTCAATGCAGTAGCACAAATTCCACCAAAGAACAAAAATAGAACATAATTCAGACACAAATAGAAGATTCTGAGCAATCAAATTGAAGAAATGGGAATTAGGGTTACATGTTAGGACCTGAAACAATCTGGAGATCAACTTCTTGAGGCGGTTCGTGGCTATTCTCAGCAACCACTGACGAGGACGACGACAGATTTTCATCACGAGAGCAATTAATCTGGGGATCAATTCGTCTCTCCGAGCAGCAATCTCTAACGTTTGTAATAATCTTACACCTACATCTCCCACTCGAAATGGGAGTTTGAAATTTCTGCCGGCTAAGATATAACGAAAAAGAGGTGCGATCAACGGAAGTTCGCCATAATTCCTCCAGACTCACAGCTTTGATTAATGCCCTACGCGCCATTTTCTATCTATCTCTCCAAAAACAATGCTCTGATCGGAAATTCGGAATTCAGTTTATGCAAATTTCCGCGCCAAAGAATGGTGGAGAGATTTTGCAGGAAGTTTGTTTTCATTCGATGTAGGGCGGTTGTCAATAGCATAAAAAGACAAAATTGCCCTTTACCTTTAAGGGGTAAATATGAAAATATATATTTTAAGCCGGAAAATCCTATTTTCCGCTTTATATAAAAAATGTTGGTTTTTGGTATGAACAAAGTTATGTTGATAAACAAAGGGAATGATCAATCATAGTTCGGGATCAAGAGTAATGTAATTTATCAATATGTATCAGGTTAATTTTCGTATCAGACGTAATTCATGAGCTAGGATGAGATTTGTTCTTATGTTTCTCACCTTCACTCCAATTTTCACTAGAACCTTTTTTCGTTCACAGATCCTTCTTTTCGTTCCTATAGGTTGTTAGAAATTATGGATTTTGTCCTTGTAATTTTGAAATTGCTGTTTTTATTTCTATGATTTATAAATCATTGTTATTTTCGTTACTTGTACTAATTTCAAGCTTTAAATACGAGGATTAAAATATCATTAACAAAAAGGCAATGAAATTTAAATCACAAAAACAAAAAATAGCAATAATATCAAACCATAGGAATGAAACCTGTAATTTCAAAACTAAAGATGTGAAATCTGCAATTTTCGATAAACCACAGGGAGAAAAAACGTAATTTGCTCGAAAAGAAATTTTTTTGCTTGTTGAAGATAAACCCTAATTTCGTGATCCCCATTTTCTTTCCGTTTGATTCAAACTCGAATATACATCAAATGTACAGATCCGACAGCGTAAACGACGATTCAGATCGAACTGCCTTTCGTAAAACCGAGAAAAAGTACAAGCTATATTACGACCCGAATACCAAATCTTCAAAACGGTAAGAAATTCGTTCCATTAATCTGTTTTCAGTGCTTTTCTTTACTGTTGATTGTTACTTATAGAGTCTATTTGGTGCATTGGTTTGTTTGATTTTAGGAAGAAGCAACCAAGGCCAGTTGATTTATCGGAGGTTATCGATTTCAAGTCTATTACGGAGTCCTTTGCTACAAATGGCGATCTTCCGGTTGGAGTTTCGAGGCTTGAGTGTCACTTCGATAGACCTGTTTTCTGCTTGGACGATTGCCCTGGTATGCAGATAATTTTCTTTTGATTTCAAATTGGTTTCGGAAGTTTTGAAGTTATAACCAGTCAGAAACTAAAGTTACAAAACTGAATTCTTTTATTACACTCCTTTGCCAGTGTTCTACTTTGTATATGCTGTTTCTGTTGCATTTATAGGATTGTTTGGAATACAGCATATTGATTGGTGATATATATGTTATGTGGTTGATGCATTCATATATGTGATGGTGATATGGTCTCAAGTGCAGGTTTCTATTTCATCCCTGCTGCATTGAGTATTGAGGAACAATGCAGATGGATTAAGGAGAGCTTAGTGAGTTTCCCTCAGCCTCCTAACAGAACAAATCATAATGCTTTTTATGGAGCCATACCTGATTTGTTCAATGCCGCAGAAGATAGACGATTGTTAGTTGAAGAGGAGAAGATAGCTGGTGAAGATAATTCCACTGACGTCGATGTTAATGTTAGTAGTCATCGGTGGGCTTCTTCTGAAGAACTTGCTTCATCATTAAGTGGAAATACTTGTAAATCAATATCAGCATCTGTCTTGCTACGGAAGTTGAGATGGAGTACCCTCGGTCTGCAATTTGACTGGTCGAAGGTTATCTTTTTGTTACCATCCTCAAAATTATGCAATTGCTTGACTCTCTTGATATAAATCTAACTTTTTTTCAAAGAATATGTATAAAAGAGTCTGTAACTTGAAATTAGCTCTAAAGACTTTATCTTGATAATTTATGATGAAAATTTGCAATACGACTTGCTTGCCTTTTAGTTCTTGGGAAATTGTCACTGGGTAGTAAAATTTTGACTCCACTCTTGTTGCACATCATTAATTGTAATGACCTTATTTAGCCCTGTTTTTGTTATTTTCATGACCCTGCCTTTTATATACCTAGAGTAAGGGGTTGTTTGGTTGGTTTCCCATTAAGTCCAGCAGGGATAAAGTTGTCGTGGATTAATCTGTCTGTATAAATTGGGAAGGTTTTTGTTCGAGAGGATCTTTTCATAGATGGAATTACTAATTAGCATATTTTTCTTTGGGAAGGAAAAAACTTGGCTTTCTGCATAAAGCTTCCCCTAGATTGTTATTGAGTAACCACTTTCTTTATCATTAAGCCACTACCAAACAGTCATGTATAGCTGACCGAATAAGCTGTGAGTCCCAATAAGCTCATTAAGCTGCTAACTAAAAGACCCTAACACTTTCAAGTGAAAAGAGCTTATCTGTTTTGTTTATGTGCACTGTGATTGTTTTATCCTGTCATATGCCTATTTTCTTGTTTAGTACATGCAGCTTTGCAATATGCTACCATTGGCTCTTGTATATACATATGTGAATATGTTTCTTCACATGATAATTGTGATGTGCTGCGTCTCTATGACTATTTATAGTTAGTGCATAAAAATATTCCCCGTTTCAGCACTGGGCATATCCAGTTTATCAAGAAGAGATGTTCAATGAAACAATCTAACTACGACATGTTTATTTTTCATTTTTCTCGTCAATCAACTCTAAAATTTTGTAACATATATCTTTATGTAGAGGAGCTATAATGTTTCCCTCCCTCACAACAAGATCCCAGATGCACTTTGTCTACTGGCTAAGAAAATGGCTGGTCCTGCGATGTCAGTTGGAGAAGAATTTCAACCAGAAGCTGCAATAGTTAATTACTTTGGTTCAGGTACTATTTGCATACTAAATATCCAAGATCCATGTGTCAACTGTCCTGCTATTTTTCTAAAGATTAATTTCATAAGGTTATTGGTAAATGTTTAAAGCCTTGTAGTTCGATTAAATGGTAATCGAATCTATTCATTTTTCAGGTGATATGCTGGGTGGTCACCTTGATGACATGGAGGCAGATTGGAGTAAACCTATTGTAAGCATGAGGTGAGTCTTGGGTATATTGCTTGATTAGTTTATCCTTTCATGTATTCAAGTTGGGATTGGTATATGTGTTGGACCGTACATTGACACAGTATTTTCTTTCTCGTTCAAGTTTGGGATGCAAAGCTATTTTCCTTCTTGGAGGGAAGTCCAGAAATGATGAACCGTTAGCTATGTTCCTTCGTAGTGGCGATATTGTACTGATGTCTGGAGAAGCGAGGGAGCGTTTTCATGGTCAGTACATAAACCATCTACATTCTTTCTCAAGTCGTTTCTTTGTTCTCTTAGGGTGTGTTTGGTATCAAACAAGATAGAAGAGTTGTTTGGTAAGACGGAACTAGACAGGATAAAACATATAAAATGACGAATTTACCCCTGATGAGTTGTTTATATATTTTGATTAATTTATGTAATTTATAATAAAATATTTTTATTATTTTGATATAAAAATTAAATACATAAATTAACCAAAATATAGAAACCGCATAAAAATAATATTTTGAGGACAATAAGGTGAAAGTTTAAAGAACATAAAATACAATAAATAAAATTTAAAGAATGAATAAAATGTAAAAAGTGAGGCGTCTTTGATGTTGTAGAAGAGAATTAGGGTTTATTTTGAGGTTATATTGGTAAAATATAAGGTTGTTCCACCTTGTTCCATGGGATGGGTATGGAACACGTCTCTTCGACTCTGTTCTACTCTCCTACCAAACGTGGAACAGTGATCCCTGTTATGTTATATTCTGTCCTGTCTAGTGTACGAAACGCATCCTTAGATTATGAACTAGCTTAGACCTAAAGTACTATTTGATGGTGCACCAATTGCTCATAGATCCTGCAAGGAACAAGTATGCAAAAGTGATTTGCCCTTCTCATCCACATAGCCACTTTTGTGAATGAGGGGTGGACCTACATATGGCATCACGTGCCTCCGCTTCATGGTTTATGATTTTTCAAGTTCCGTTTTGCAGGTGTGCCTCGGATTTTCACTGACACAGAAAATGCAGAAATCGGGCCTTTGGAAAAACAGTTCTCAGGTGAAGACGATATTTGTTACCTGGAATACATTAAAACCTCAAGAATTAACATCAATATCAGACAGGTTTTCTAAATAATTGATTATTTTTACCCGAAAATTGATTAAACAAGGTTAATATTTTCATTTTCTCCAGCAAGAAAAAATGAACGATAAATTCTAGTTTATGAAATTCTTCTATAGTTTCTAGTGAAAATTACGAAACTTTTATGATGTCTGAGAAAAACTGTAATGTACTTTGGTTTGAAAATGACGTATCGTCACAAAAATTATATCTTAATAACTTCATTCACAAGTTTTCTCTATTATGTGTTTGTCGAATAACCATATTACATGCTACATGGTTATACATTTGACTGACAACTGAAATCAGGAAGCTAAACTTTAAATAGCTGAAATGATCAAAAAACAATGATAGATGCACTTGAATGATTTATGTTGCAAATAGAAGAAGACATGACTCCAATAATCGTAGAATCACAGCGGGTTTGATTCTGTTGGAATTGGAATGAGAATGAGAATGAGAATGATCAATTCTGTCGATCAAATTTCATTTTGACGTTTGGTTTACCTATGATATGGAATTGAATTCTATACATTCTATTAATCATGGATTTCATCATTCCTTCGAAGGAATTCCATTTCAACCAATTTTCTTAGGATGACAAAATTATCTCATTAAACCAATTTTTTTAAATTTTTAGTTCAAGGAAAAAAAATACAAATTCAAAGAAAGGGTATTTTGGTCATCTTTCATCATTTTGATTTAGGGCGCGTTTGGTTTGAGGGATTTGGAGGGATTTGGATTTGAAATCCATTCCAATCCTACGTTTGGTTTGTAGAAATGGTCGGATTTCAAATCCCGGGATTCATTTGAAATCCCACCAACACTGGATTTGAGAATCCTTCACCCTTACACGGGATTTGAAATCCATTCCCGTGGATTTCATCGCTTCCTCCTT